>NW_028250270.1:0-417631 GCF_964263255.1 Lissotriton vulgaris
TCCTAGGTAATATGTATATATATGTTGATATATATATATATATAAATATATATATATATATATATATATATATATAAATATATATATTTTTTTTTTAGACACTGACGAAGCTTTTTAGCGAAACGCGTCTGTCGGGGGTGAAGGGGGTTTGGAAATAAATAGACTTTAACACCTTGACACCTGAGTGCTTGCCGTTTCTTTCGACCGGATTGGTTGGATTGTGTGGCTGTATATATATATATATATTCACTGAAAAAAACATAGGTTTCACACCAGTTATAGTAAGGTGGAAATTTTACTCGCATAAGATCATTGATTATTTTATGCTGATAGGAGGTCTGCCACTTTGTCACAAGGATGTTATCATCAGTGATGTCATTTGAGATGTCATCAGTGATGTCATGAGTGATGTCACTGACCATGTCATGAGTGATGTAATATGTGACGTCATCAGCAGTGCATTGCATGCGCAAGTTATAGTTAGTCCAACTAACTATAACGTGGGGATTTTGATGGTTTTATGCGAGTAAAATTTCCACCTAACTATAACTGGTGTGAAACCTATGGTTTTTTCAGTGAATATATATATATTCACTGAAAAAACATAGATTTCAAACCAGTTATAGTTAGGAATTAGCATTTAAAAAAACAATGAAATTCACTGAAAAAACCATAGGTTTCACACCAATTATAGTTAGGAATTAGCATTTAAAAAACCTATTAAATTCACTAAAAAAACCATAGGTTTCACATCAGTTATAGTTAGCTGGAAATTTTACTGACATAAAACCATTGAAATTCCACGTTATAGTGAGTTTGACTCACTATAACTTGCGCGCGTAATGCACTGCTGATGACGTCACATATTACATCACTCATGACATGGTCAGTGACATCACTCATGACATCACTCATGACATCATCCTTGTGACAGAGTGACAGACCTCCTTTCACTGTAATGTAACCCATGAAATAAATGCTATTTTTTTTTTTTTAAAAAGTGTCATTCTTTTTCTCAATCATACGCTCCCCTGTCCGCTCCCCGGTGCCCGTACCGGGCACTCCCCCCGCGCAAATAAAAAAAATTTTTTTTTTGCCCCGTACGGCCTTTTATGACCCCCACATCAAACCTAGGGGGTCAGGGGGGATGTACCCTGCCCCCTAATGCTCATTTCCCCCTTTGATTTTTACCACCTCAATCCTACCGAGGTACAAGATGGCGGCCGCTGCGGACTGTTTCGAATGTTTACAGACACCCGAGAGCCAATCAGCTTCCCGTACGCAAGTCGCGTGGCGCGCTTTGAGCGCACCCCGGTGCGCGTACCGGGGCGCGGCTCTATATATATACTTGTTTTTAACCTAAATTACTCAAAATCCACTGGAGCACATATCCTGAGACATAGCAAAGGCACATCGGGCTACCAGTCCCTACAATTTTGCCAAATTAGGTGGAAATCCATTCAGCCGTTCGGGCTAAAAGTGAAATCGACCGCCCTATGAAAATTAACATGGGGAAAACGCGTTTTGGGACCCCCCTTTTATCTAGGCCCCCGCTTGACACATCCCCCTCAAACTTTCAGGGAAGGACCGGAGCTCCACGAGGCCATTTTGAGGAAATTTTCAGGCAGATTCGTCAACCGGCGCCAAAGTTGTTCCAAATAGAATTTTGAGATTTAACATTGAAAAAAATCCTAACTATAACTACCTACTGGCGACCGCCAGTAGGTAATATATATATATATATATATATATATATATATATATATATATATATATATATATATATATATATATTCACTGAAAAAAACATAGGTTATAGACTATATATACTTAGGAATTAGCATTTACAAAACCTTAATTTACTCGCACAAAACCATAGAAATTCGCATATATAGTTAGTTGCAATAACTATATATCGCGCACCCGCAATCCACTGCTGATGATGTCACATATTACATCATTCATGACATGGTCAGTGACATCACTGATGACATCACTGATGACATCTCAAATGACATCACTGATGACATCACTGATGACAACATCCAGTGACTGTATGTTTCTGTAAAGTTAAAATATGTCTTACATATTGAAGAATGAGTGGATGTATAAGTGTCTGGATGAAGGATTTAGTAGGTGCATGACTGACTGTATGAGAGAGTGATTAAATGTGTCTCACTGAGTGCATGAGTTAGTGACTAAACTGTCTTAATTTGTACATCATTATGTCTGTTGTTCTGTAAACTGCTGCATGTGTTGATCAGTAGCTATATGAGTAACTATATGGGTTATTGATTGGTTGCCCAAGTATTTGTATGGGAGACTGAGTATGTGTGTGGGTGGCTGGGAGGTGTATGACTCTGTGCATAGATGTGTGAGCAGTTGATTCACTAGATGTATGGGTTCAAAAGTGCATGTGGAAACAGCTGTATGGGCGGTTGACTGTGTGCATGAGTGTATTGGTGAGTGAATGGATATCTCAGTGCTACATGTGAAAGTAAGTACATATGTAAAACACAGTACATGTGAGAGTTGACATATATAAATAACTGCATAAGAGCCAGTGAATGTGTGAGTGGCTGTATGGATCATTGTAAACTTGTATCAGGGATTGTATAAGAGAGTAAATATGTGTTAGTATATGTTTGAATAAGTAAGGTGTGTAGGTTTTGTAAATGCTAATTCCTAACTATATATAGTCTATAACCTATGTTTTTTTTAGTGAATTTCAATGGTTTTTTAATAGCAAATATGAAAAGCTGTAAAATGTCAAGTACGTGGTAGGTAAAAACATTTTCGTATTTATGCATGCTGATGTGCTTTGAACGCTGCCTCCCCTCCTCTTTTCTTTTAAAAATTTGAAGAAACAAAAAGTATTCCCTTCCATAAATAACCCAAGACTTTTATTTTGTTATGGCAAGGGAACGAAATAGAGAATAAACTATAGTTGGTCACCATGGGGTTTAAAGAAGGGATGGTTCTTCACCAGATTAGATATTTTCCCAGACCCCCATTCTCCAGTGTGATGAACTAGGCTAAAATTCTTCTGGTGCCTGCACCCTGTCACAGAATATCACCCTAAAACATGGAATCTCCCAAACACCAGATTGAGTTCAACCCCACAGTAAGCCTTATTTCTTCAGGGCCTCAGAATTTCTTTTGCTTTGCTCATGGAAATTGTGGGATATAGGAGAGATAAGGTGTCACCATTAAGAAAGGGTAGTATTTAAATTTGCATATCAATTATGTTAAACCTTTTAGACATATGATATGCTAGCTTGAACTTATGCATTACATTTGAAGCCGAATTCAACAGCTTAAGTAAGTAGGTTTTCGTAGTTGTAACTTTAAAGGGTGATCTAGCAAGCTGTAAAGATTTTCTAAAACAGTGAAGCGTATTTAGTTTTTTAATGTACATGTTTATGAAACGATTACACAAATGAAACATTTGTGAGTTTTAAATTTCCGGAGAAGTATAATTCACCAATAGCTTTCTCTGTAGATGTTTTTCCATTAACAATCCCAGTTCCATCACCCGCCCAGGATATCACTACTGTTAGTTGTCATTGTTGCTTCTGTTTTAATAAAAAATATTTTAAGGTGTTTACTGTTTTTGTTGCGATGTATATATATTTATAAGTTATTAAAGTGTTATAATCCTACTAATTTTTTATCGATTATTGCTCTTTGAGATATTCCCTGTCTACAAACAGAGAAGAATAGGAATATTCTGTCTCCCTTTGCAAATAGTGAAGGAAAGGTAATGCGGACTTTTGTCCCCCGTTGTAATCCGTCATGCCTGTTTTTCTCCCCACTGATTGATTGATTGGCTGGACATTTATTGTTCAAGGAATAGTTCTTTCGAGGTATTCTCTCTTTGCAAATAACGTGGAATAGAAATATTCTGTCTAGTCTTTGCAAGTAGTGAAGGGTGGGTAATGCGGACCTTTGTCCCCCGTTGTAATCTGTCATGCCCATCTACTCCCCACTGATTGATAAACTAGTTCCACCCGGACCATTTATTAGAGGTACATCATCTGGCTCAACTGGAGGGTACCCCTAATAAAGAAGACATATGTAAAATACGAAGTAATCACTGTATCCTGTTAAACAGAAACTTTAGCATGAAACACACTTGAAAATGAAGGGAAAGAAATCGAAAAAAATCAGTAGGCCACTGATGAGTTTTTGACTTCGCTAGAAATAAGAAACATGAAAGTGGTGAGAGAAGCCAAGCTTGATGTTACGGCAGCCACGAGGTAGCTAACCTCTGCCACCCCCCCACTGCTCCAAGCATGTCTGTCCCACCGCCCGCCACACCCAATAACGGTAACATGAAATAGATACAAATCAGCAGATACCTACCCCCATTCCGGAAACTCCCGAAGTGCAACAGGTCCACGGTTACGCCCATCCGGAAGACGAGGCCTCGACACGTGCAGGGCGGGGCCCAACTAGCCGCCATCAGCCGGAGAAGTCGTGGAATGGTCGGCCCGGAATGTACTGGTCCTCCCATTCTCTTCTGGCGCCCTGCAGGCCACGCGGGGATGTCTTGCCTCTGCCTCCGACCCCCCCCCCTCTTATCGCCTGGTCCGGACATCACGGATATCAACGCCAGGTGTCGGCGTGGGGTGCGCTGGGAGGGAGAGGCGGCGCGAACGAGCCTCTCCCACCCCCCCAGGTTGGGGCCCCTCAGCTGCACCCCCAATGCTCCACTCACCCAACAAAAGGTCCTGAAGCGGCGCCCTGCAGGTAACGGGGGCGATGTCTTGCCCCTGCCTCCGACCCCCCCCCCTCTTATCGCCTGGTCCGGACATCACGGATATCAATGCCAGGTGTCGGCGTGGGGTGCGCTGGGAGGGAGAGGCGGCGCGAACGAGCCTCTCCCACCCCCCCAGGTGGGGGCCCCTCAGCTGCACCCCTAACGCTCCCTCACCCAACAAAAGGTCTCGTCCACTATTGCGAGGCAATGATGCTCCGCTCACCCAGCAGGGGTCTCGTTTACTTTTGCGGTACAACAACGCTTTTGAGTTCAGCTAGAAAATGAGTCCTGCGTCCAGAAACGTTCTCTTCAAATTTGAAGATTTTATAAGAGCCACGGAGGCCCCCGACCCCCGCAGACACCCCAGATGGGGAATGACTGCCATGATCACCCACGGAACGACCACGGTGTAGCCGTGGGACATCGGCGCGCTCATGCCGGCACCGGCACCGGCCTCAGTCTTGAAATGACCAAAATCCTGCAAGACTACCAACTTGATCAGTTCCGGTGGGACACCAGTATGACCCGGTAGGAGAGATTGTTGCCTCCCACCCCACTTTGACTGATGGTTCATGTCGCCAGTCCCATCTGCTACCCTTAAACGAAAACTTTTGGACTGCCGAAAGAGGTCCCGGTCCAACCACAAGTTGGTGGAGACATTTTGACTATACTTGGACCTTCCTGACCTCACCCAAAATGGCGCCGGTATAAATGAAACTCTCAACTCCTTGTTGTGCCCCGATTGCTCAGCCTTGATATCATGAGATATGTATGCAGTTTTTAGCACATGAATTGATATGGGATAAGACTGATTATATGTTCCGACAATGAATTGATCCGGGATGGGTATTGATTATACGTTCGAACAATGAATTGACATGGGACGGGTACTGATTACACGTTCGGACAATGAATTGATATTAAGTTCTAATGCATCATTGATTACTGTATTTATTAAAGGTTCGAATTGTCGACACTTTCGGTACTTGCTCACAATGAATTATCAATATGATTTTGTTGCACTTGTCGCACTTTTTACTATGAAATCAACGACCACTGACTCTGTTATGTTTTCCACAAATAAATACCCCCCCCCCGCGTAGATTGGTAAGTTTCAAATAAATGGCCACTGTTTCCGATTTTTAAAAAAAACAAAAAAAAAGCAGGTGAAATGAAGCAGCTCGGTTAGTTAAGGGTTAAAAAGTATAGTACGCAGAAACATTGCAAATATGAATGGTCCAGGTTTGTTGTATGTGTTTTTCATTTCTGTACAGTATAAAGCAATCGATAAAGATCCTGGTATTTAGCCTCTACTTTATATGCTACCTGTATCAAGGAAGTTGTTTTAAATGCCCCTAAGCCACCCCGAAGGAATGTCACCTGGCCCCCCTAGTACGAATGAAAACGACCCCATACCACTGTAGGTTATCTCTCTTCCTCAAAGGAGAGCACGAGCTCGCCCCCACTTTACACCGACTGCTCTTTGTTTTGACCCTCCCCTGCACACGATCCGTAATTCCACACTTGGGCGACCTATGCTATCCACAGGCCTTCGATAATTATCTCTCCCACATTACCGGTCCCCCCTGGGCTTAAACGCTTAAACGCCGAGATGGTAGGGACTGCATCCCGTGGAGATAGGCCGAGTATGTAGTAAGTAAAAGCCTTTTCGGGTTTATGCGCGCTGATGTGTTTTAAACACTGCCCCCGCCCCTTCTAATCCCTCTTTTCTGCAGGTCACTTCGGAACGTCGATTATAGTACGGAAAAATGGTGACTTAACGGCCGATGGGATGAGAAAAAGGGTTTGAATATGGTGCCTATACACGACGAGCAAACAATGACTATGTCTCTCTCTGAACCCAGCGCTCGGGAGGGCAGCCTGAAGCAGAAACTTGACAGGTTATTACAGGATGACAAAATATGACTTCGCTTGGCACCCCGAATAATACAACCAAGAATGACGTGCAACAATGAATAAATTCCTATGTTTAACTAAATAGGGAAAGTTTAAGGAATATTCCGAGGTGAGGTTTACCCAAGTACCCTCCGTCTGGAGGACTAGGAATGTTGCCAATGTTTAAGATTTACCACCTCCCTCTCGCACCCTCATAGACATGAAACTCAAAGCTGCCCTATTGTTCTCCCGACTGACACCTACCGTTGCCTCAGCCTGGAAACCCATTCGCTAAAAATTATTTGAAGATCCCTCCTGAGTATTAGCCCGACCAGGTTAGTTCCCGACCAATTGGCAAAGGTGTAAGTATTTGCAACCAAAGCCACCAGCGAAGGCAGCCGACGATAAGAGAGAAGAAAAAGGTAAAAAGAGCTCAGCCCCCAGATGAATTAAGTAGGATGCTAAGGATGCGCAGCATGCAGGAAGAGATCTTTTTGGCCAGCAACTGTTCTATGTTTTGTCTTGGATTTTTCTATATAATACATGTACTGTCTCCCCCCGCCCGAGTTTGTGTGTATGTATGTATGTTTTGAAATGACAGGCTCTCCTCATGAGAAATAAAACTCTGTTCTTGTGTTCCTGCTTCCAGCTCCCGTCTCTTTATTTGGTAACCGTTCAAGATGGGAACTAAGTGGCGTCTTGTGCCAGCAGCCTGGGCATCGGTTGTAATCTGGGCTGAATTTTCCTCAGCACGGGGTGTGATTCTCAGGGAAGAGCAGCGCATATGGGAGGAGGTTTATGGCCCATGCATGAGCGAGAGAGCGTATGTGACCAATGCATGGGGGAGATGCTTGCGAAGGTGGGGAGCCATGCTGAGGATCGGCGGCGTGCAGAGAGTGGGTCTGGTCAAGGCATCTAAAATGGCTGACGTACACGACAAAAGTATGGCATTGTTAAAAAAGCTAGATGGCGCAGACAATGTTTATCAATATGGATTAATTTATAACAATTATTTTTAACAATATATTTACTCGCAGTGTCAACATGGCGGTCAACACTTCCTGATTTCCTTCGAATCAAACGTTAACCGACGTCACGCAGCAAAAAAAAAAAAAAAACGCTCATGCGCAGCCTTTGGAAGAGAAGTATCAACATATATGAGCCTCCTCAACCACCCTCAGAAAGCATAGGGGGCCAGGATACGTCTCCCGTACCCCCTTATACCCATTTCTCACATTATTTTTCCTCCATCTTGTAATTTAATTAAATCGAAACACAAAATGGCGAATTCCCGTTTCGCTACCAGTTTGCGACCCGGTTCGCGAACTGGGAAGCGCTTCTACCGCGAAAAATCATTTTTTTTTTATTTGCCCCACGGGACCCTTTAATAACCCCAACATCATTCCTAGGGGGTCAAGAGGGGTCTACCTTGCGCCCTTTCATTAAATTCCCCCTTCGTTTTTCTCCTCCTCTTGTCTCTCGATCCTACCGAGAGACAAGATGGCGGCCGCACCGGACTGTTTAGAATGTTGACAGACACCAGAGAGCCAATCAGCTTTGCTTCGCAAAGCTCCGTTACGCGAAAAGTACGCGATCTGGAGCGCTATCCGGGACGCTGTCACAGATATATCTGTTTTTTTAAACGTTAATTTCTCAAAATCCACTGCAGCACATATATTGAGACCCAGCAAAGGCACATTGGGCTAACAGTCCCTACAATTTTGCCAAGTTTCGTGTAAATCCATTCAGCCGTTCGAGCTAAAAGTGAAGCCAAATGCCCTATGGAAAAATGAATAGGAAAAACGCGTTTGGGACCCCGTTTTTTCTCGGCCCCCCCTTGACAAACCCCCCCCCCAAATTTTCAGGGGCTGCTCAGAAACAAAATGTGCCATTTTCCTGAAAATTTCAGCCAATTCCGTCCACAAACGCCAAAGTTATTAGACATAGAATTTTCAAAAGTTCCATAGAGAAAAAATCCTAACTATATATACCTATATAGTTAGGATTTTTTATATATTACCACAGCTTCTTCTTCCTACGGTTAGTAGACCAAAGACACGGCACAGCAACAGGTAATTTTTCTCGCGTTTTTTATTTACACACCAGTGCAAAAAAGAAAGTGCATCAAATGGACGGTCTACGCGTTTCGGCTCCTGCCTTCCACTGGACCATAGAGTCCACAGGTCTAGACCTTACTTAAATACAGTGATCAGTGTAAGTACCCTCTACTATTTCCATGGTCATCTAGACCACCAACCCAGCATAGTGGACACATGGCCAGTACATGTTTGTGATCATATACATGAGTATTTACAATTAACGTGGAGTACAAAAAAGTAGTGATTCTGAACCCTTAATTTAAATAAAGTATTTGACATCAAAATTAGGTTCCGTCATCCACATGAGTATGTACAATTTACGTGAAGTACAAAAAGTAACCCTTAAATAAGGTATTTACACTCAGATCAATCTATCTATATGCAATAATTCGGTATTGAATTATACTTATTCATGTAAAGTACTCTCACTAATTTATATAAGGAAGACAGTTTAAAGATAGTGACGGGGAGGTGAAATTCCTTCAGATATTCATCGGTGTTTCACTATATACAACCTGTGACTTAGTAACAATCAGGAAATTAAGAGATAAGAGAAACTAACAGCCGCTGCAACTTATAATTAATATAGTATAAATTATTCTGTGAGATATGTTCAAGATAACGCATAGTTTGATGATTAAGGTCTATATACAACCTATTATTTATAATTATATACATTACTTCAGCATATATCTCCCTTTGCAGCAGAGCATAACATGTGTAAAGTACATACATATATATATATATATATATATATTCACTGAAAAAAACCATAGGTTATAGACCATATATAGTTAGGGATTAGCATTTACAAAACCTTATTTTACTCGCACAAAACCATTGAAATTCGCATATATAGTTAGTTGCACTAACTATATATAGCGCACCCGCAATCCACTGCTGATGATGTCACATATTACATCATTCATGACATGGTCAGTGACATCACTTATGACACCATCCAGTGAATGTGTGTCTTTCTAAAAAATAAATATGTTTTATATATGTATATGTAAAGGTCGAGGGAAGAATAAATGTTTAAATTGTTCATAGGTTTTTTAAATGCTACTTCCTAACTATAACGTGTGTAAAACCTATTGTTTTTTCAGTGAATTTCTTAGGTTTTTTGAATGCTAGTTCCTAAGTATGAAATCACGTTCGTAACTAGATAGTGTCACCGCCTACACGTCCTAAGAAGCGCATGTAAAGTCATGTGACTTGAAAACAACACTTGCAATTGGTTCTTAGTAGTTTCTGTTCTGGAATTTACACGAAGCACTCCACCCACTTTCCTCACAATATTTTCTACTCTCAAGAGACAACAACGTCGAGCATCTTCCGGAAAACTTTGCTGAAATGGCTGCACTTCCGCATTCATCTTCCGAATCTGAAGGAAATGAGCGACCACCGTTAAGAAGAAAAAAGGAATCTTTCATTTGGCAATTTTTTACTTATCCTGAAGATCAAAAGAAAGTGAATGCGCCAAAAGTAACCTGCACGATATGCAATTCGGAGCTCTCAAGGGGAAATCCAGATAGAAAATATTCCTTTTCTATACACACCATGCAGCGGCATGTTAAAAAAAGGCACCCTGAGCATTATGCAAAAGCATCGACAAGAGCCCTGGCCACGCTATTACCATCAGATGTGGCCAGCACATCTTCTGGTGGACGACCTGTATCTCCATCGAGTGCTGAAATGGACTTGAGACCATATCTTGCGAAGGTGCACATGAAATGCAACAAGTGTGGAAAAATTCTTTTGTATGGAGAGCAGAGCCTTGTTCTTATTAAAATCAAAATTGAAAGTCATAAATGCCCCAAGAAAAGATACATTTCTTCACTTCATTTTCATAGTATTACATACTGAAAAATGTAGTAGCAACTTTAAGAAATCGAAAGCATCATAACACTTGTTTCCAAAAAAAAAAAAGTTCTTTTCAGAACTAACTCTTTCTACCAAAACGTGCTCCAAGAGCATATTATGAGATGTTTTTTCGCCGCTTTATTTTAGTGCGAGACCGGGTGCGCGCACCCTCCTATCGCGTACAGGACCTGACACTTGCATGTGAAGTCATGTGACTTCAAAACAACACTTCTAATTGGTTCTTGGTAGTTTCTATTCTAGAATTTACACGCAGCACTCCACCCACTTCCATCACTTTCTTTTCTACTCTCAAGAGAGAACAACGTCGAACATCTTCCCGAAGACTTCCCTGCAATGGCTACCATTCCGCATTCATCTTCCGAATCTGAAGGAAATGAGCGACCACCTTTGACAAGAAAAACGGAGGCCATCAGAAGTAATCAGCACATCTTCCGGTGGACGACCTGTATCTCCATCGAGTGCTGAAATGGACTTGAAACCATATCTGTCGAACGTGCACATGAAATGCACGAACTGTGGAAAACTTCTTGTATACGGAGAGCAAAGCTTTACTCTAATTAAACACAAAATTGTCATAATGCTCCAAGAAAAGTTAAATTTCTTCACTTTATTTGGATAGTATGACATACTGAAAAATGTTGTAGCAACTTTAAGTAATCAAAAGCATCATAACACGTGTTTCCAAAAAAAAAAGAAAAAAAAAAAGAAAGTTCTTTTCAGAACTAACTCTTTCTACCAAAACGTGCTCCAAGAGCATATTATGAGATTTTTTTTCGCCGCTTTCATTTAGTGCGCGACCGGGTGCGCGCACCCACATATCGCGTACAGGCTTTGGGACACGCATGTGCAGTCATGTGACTTTAAAACAACACTTCCAATTGGTTCTTACTAGTTTCTATTCTGCAAGTTACACGGAACACTCCACCCACTTCCCTGGAAAACCAGTTTATCGAAAAACTTTTAAAGCCTCCTCTTATGAAATATTCGACATCGTTCACATAGCAGAGTACTAAATAGCACTATATACACTCCGTCCCTTAATTATAAGAGACTTATTGCTATGTAAGAGCAACTTTTGTTTTCACGCGATAATGTGAAATGCTGAGCCTGTTACAGAATTTTCTTTCACATATATGTTACTATTCTCCTTCTAGCACTAACACCGTAGAAAATACCACCAATAGCGGTGATATTTTTTACACTGAGAACGGGCGATTTGTATCGCTTAGAGCCCTTACAATTATAACGTTTTATTTCCTAAGTCTCTGATCTCCAACTGTGCAACGTGGCTCCCCTGTGTGTCGTAATAAGGTCCATAAACAAAAACTACAGGGCCAGCATTATACACATGCACACAACCACAAAACGACAAGAGCCACCATGTTAATATATATCCTTAATATAATAAACCTCTGAGAATAAATACATATTTCCGTGGCACCCCATAACAGAAATTTGGCGTCCTCTGACTCTGCTTCATTACCAAACACCCTAACCCCCCGCCCCCCTCACTCTTCACTAAACTCTGCACTCCACCCCACCCGGACCCCCTATTACAAACCCCCAACCTACCCTCCCTGCCCAAGCCCACCATGAACCTCAAACCGCCCCTGGAAAACTTATAAGACACAGGATTACTAAAACTCAGAGAATAGGCAACAGGCAGATAATCTAAATAGTACATAAAGGCACATATTTTTTCCATAATACTATTGAAAAACATGTTCTATTTTTTATAAATCTATCATGCATCTGACCCTCTAGAACCACTTTCAAAACGTGAACTATAAACCTCTACTTTTCATTTTCAAACCATACACTTTCAATTACATTTTTTTTTTTTCACAATTCATGTAATGTTACACACCTTTTCTAAAATACACCAGTCCCTGTTATTTATAAGGATTTATTTTCAGTCTTCATCAGTGACACTTTCTTAACATATAATGGAAATCACTGTAACTTTTTAAACGACAATGCTAACGCTGTGAAAATAACCCTTCATTTGCTTTCCTTTAAGAATGCAGACTATCTACCCCACGCATGCGTTTCTTGATCTTTGTATTTGGCAGCGAATACCAACCTTGAATCGAAAGACATGAACAAGAGCGCCATTGTCACATTTAAAACTGAACGTTGCATCTGCTCACACACATATCTTTCACTTAGCTAACATTCACAGAAAACAGCATTGATGTAAAAAAAAATTGACCTTGCTTTACAACTCAAATCACTCCCTTATTTTTTAACGCATCCTCCAGTTCAAGAAAAGCTACTTTTTTGATAACTACTAAGCAATATATAAGTGACTAGACTCCTAGAAATTTATCAAGTCATTCTGCTCCTCTCCACTGCATAGCCGGCGACCTAATTCTGTGGAGTTGCTATACAACCGGCAGTGGAGCGCCGTTTCCTTTACCACCTTGGTAAATTCAAAATGGATGTCCCTCCTGCCTTCGCAAACGAGCCAGACCACATACAACTATTTCAACAGAGAATGCTTCTGTACTACGGCACCTTACCACTCTCAACTTTGAATACTTCATATCGATTATCATTTCGATATTCGTATTTCACCTGTGCGCAGCCTGTATTTCATTGCCTGAGCTGTGATTTCACGTGGGCCCTGGATTTATGTCTCTGCAATTTGGTACCTCCTGAACCGAATTACAATCATCTCATGAATCCGTTACTTGATCATGAACAGCTTTGTTACAACGGAGGGTTTATGGCCTTTGCAGCGATACAAGGAGTTCTGGGTCATTGGAATATATTCGCAGCAGCGCAAGATTTCCTAACAGAGAGCTACATCGAAAACCCACCGAGCTGCCCTATGATGGTAAAAGACGCTCCAATAATGACAGATCATGAATGCTCCTTTCCTCTTCTCAATTGGATGGCTGACATGTTTTCAGATGATAACAGTGATTTCCTGTTAGAAGCACTTGCTGCCTATTTTGCCTACACAATGGACGGTTAACTCTTTCCTAACAGAGAACTACATCGAAAACCCACCGAGCTGCCCTCTGATAATAAAAGAGGCTCCGATTTTAACAGATCATGAGTACTGCTTTACTCTTTTCCATTGGATAGCTGACATACTTTCAAAGGATAAAAGTGATTTCCTGTTAGAAGCAGAAGCTACCTATTTTGCCTAAACAATGCTTCAATAACTCTTATACAAGCCATTGACGTCCTCATTTCCTTTTGCTTCCCTATATTCTTCACATTCTTTTCCATATTTTCTTTTCAAGAACAGACCTATTGCCTTTACTAACAGTGGACATTATGATTTTGTGCTGGTTAAATTTTCTTCTTTTATGTGGACTACATTTGTTTCTTCAGCTACTCGATTTTCAACTTTATTTTTTTACAGTCTAATCTCAACAATTCTATTGCATATCTTATCTAAGGTTATTTCAGACGTACTCGATGCAAAACTCGCTAATATATGCTACATGTACCCTAATTAATGTGTAAATTTTAAACGAGTTTTTTATAACTGTAAACGCCATTTCGCATCTCAACTGCTTATTTCCGCCTCACACCCCTCTGCTCCTTTAATTTTCTATAAAATTATTTTTTTTAAATATGTTCTTTCAACAATATTTCCATTGTTACTTGTGCTGTTTTTCAAATGCAATACTGCAACCTTCAAAAGATATCTCAATACAGTAGTTCTCCTCAATAGTGATTTGCGCAGCATCCAACAGATTACATACATGCACCACTCGCCATTTTGTTGCTTTTGGCGCCTTTTTTTCCCCGTACACAGTAACATAACACAAACTTGATAGTGCTTCGAATGTAGACAGCTGATTGATAAAGTAATGATGTATAACCACTTGCATTTTCATATATCGTTCCTAAACTGAAAGGCCAGAGACCTTCTTCTATTCATTAAAATATAATATACTTCCTTATAAGAGTGTACAATGTTTTTTTCCAACTATATTCATTTTTCTTCAACTATAGCGTTTGTATTCCATGTACTACTGACAATACCAATTACTGTGTTTTTTGCAATTTCTGTACTCATATTACATAATGATTTGCCTTTAAAACAGTACATTTCTAAATAAACATTTCAAATAATCACGGTTTCTCTTTTAATCCATAATCTCAACTGAAATAATTTCATATTGAAAAACTATTCATGGGTTCCACATAACCTTAACTGTAGACACTGAGGACCTTATTTATGAAGACCTTCCGCCGCCGGTGCCTCATTTTTTAAAATGGGAAAAAGTGACTGTCAGGACTTCGGTCCCGGCTACTAGGCACGCGAAGGTAGGAGCGAGTCTGTGGGTATGGTTTACCAGCTTTATTTGTTCTTTTGGTTTTGATAGGCTCTTGCTGGCTCATTAAACAAGGTAGTGATCTCGGTGTGGTCAGTTACACAGTCACTGAGTACACACAGTAAACAAATAATATGCAGTCTTTGTTTGGCGCTTGGTCAATGGTCTGGCGTCTGTATCCCTTCTTCGGGCGCAGAAGTCTTTGACCGGCCTCCGGAAATCCAGCAGGGAGCGTGAAAGAAAAGAAACAAAACAAGGGTCAGGTCTCTGCCTATTTTTAAGATACGTGGCGGGGAAACAGGGATGTGCACACCTAACACCAGTCCCTAACAGTGCCGTGCCTAAGTGAGGGAGTCAACCGTGCTAGTGACGTAGTGTAGTGCTCAGGCGGCCCTTCCACCACCCTTTGAACCAGCCCCCAGTCTCCCCCGTCACTTGCCTGTCGCCACGGTCCCAGGTGACCGTGGTATCGTGAGATCCTGCCTCCTCTGGTTCCGTCAGGGGGCCGGTCTCGCTCGCGTTCTCTGGGGTTCTTGAGGTGTCTTCGGGTTGGTCCCTCGGCCTTGGGACGTTCTCCTGCCTCTCCTCGGTCTCTCCGACGTCTTCTCCCCCGTCCCTCGGCCTTGAAGCGCTTTCAAAGGTCTCCTCTGCTCCTCCCGGTTCCGATTCCGGCTCCGCGCGCTGGTTTGTTGTGGACATCCCGCTTTGTATGCGCAAAGCGGAAACAGCGCTTCCCATGGCCATAGCTGGAACGCCAACCTGATTTCCGGCTGTGTCCAATCCCGCGGCCATCTTGGGTTGGGTCGGGGTTGCGGATCCCTCACACTGCCTTTCCCCCGAGAATGGACGATCGGGCCATTCGGTCAAAGGACACCGGGAGAGGAAATCCACGTTGTTCTGCAGACTTCCTGGCAAGTGGAAAGTGCTGTAGGAAAAAGGCTGGAGGGCAAGAAACCAACGCAAAACCTTGGGGTTAGTATCCTTATGCAGGGAGAGCCAGGTCAATGGTTCATGATCAGTCAGGAGAATAAAATGACGACCCAGGAGGTAGTATTGCAAAGCTTCCACAGCCCACTTAATTGCAAGGCATTCTTTCTCGATAGTGGCATAGGAGACCTCCCTGGGGAACAGTTTTCGGCTGATGTACAAGACAGGGTGGAGGAAGCCTCTCTCGTTGGGTTGGGATAATATGGCCCCTAAACCCCTGTCTGATGCATCAGTCTGTAGGACAAAGGTGGTGTTAAAATTCGGACAGGACAAAACCGGGTCTCTACATAGGGCTGTTTTCAGGTCTTTGAAGCTCTGTTCTTGGGCGGCGGTCCAGGGCATTTTGTCTCTGGAAAAGGGTTTGGTAAGCAGGTCGGTTAGGGGACTAGCCACAGAGGAAAAATGTGGTACAAACCGCCGGTAGTACCCCACCAGGCCCAAGAAGGAACAAACCTCTTTTCTCGTTGTGGGGCGGGGAATGTGGGTGATGGCTGCCACTTTATTCACCTGGGGGCGTACCTGTCCTTCTCTGATGTCGTATCCCAGGTATTCGATATGGTTAGCCCCTAAGGTGGTCTTCCGGGGGTTGATTGTTAGTCCTGCTTTCTGAAGGGCCCCAAACACCTGCTGTAAATGCAACATGTGGGTTTCCCAATCCGGGCTATATACCACGATGTCGTCCAGATAGGCTTTGGCGTAATCTCTATGGGGGCCCAGGATAACGTCCATCAAACGCTGAAAAGTTGCGGGCGCCCCATGGAGACCGAAGGGCATTACTCTGAACTGAAAGAGACCCAAGGGAGTTATAAAGGCGGTCTTGTCTCTACTGTCTGGGTGAAGAGGGATCTGCCAATATCCTTTGGTTAGATCAATACACGACATAACCCTGGCCTGTCCTAACGTTTCAACCAATTCGTCCACCCGTGGCATAGGATAGGCATCGAATTGGGATACCGCGTTTACTTTCCGGAAGCCGATGCAGAAGCGGATGCTTCCATCCGGTTTTGGCACCAAAACGATGGGAGATGACCAGGGGCTTTTTGACGGTTCTATGATCCCTGCCTCTAACATCGTTTTGACCTCTTCCTCTATTGCCTTCCGTCTCGCGGCTGGGGTCCGGTACGGAGCCTGTTTAATGGGTTGGGTGTTATGAATAATGATGGAATGTTCCACAAGTGTTGTTTTCCCCGGTTTTCCGGAGACTACCGTGGGAAAAGACGCACAGAGGGTCTCTAACTGCTTCTTTTGTTCTTTCGTCGTCTGAGACCCCCAGGAGGGGTTTTCCGTGACTTTGTGTGTATAGTGGGAGACTTCTAGGGGTTTGTTTGTGACGACCAAGCCTACCTGCGTGCCTGATCCGGAAGGGATTACATCTGGTTCTTCCCAGGCTTTCAACAGATTAATGTGATAAATCTGGGACGCCTTAGGGTGGTGTGGGACAGCTATTCTATACGTGACTGGTGTGATTTTGGCCAGGACAGAGAAGGGTCCTTGCCAAGTGGCTAGCAGTTTCTTATCAGAAGAGGGTAAGAGAATAAGCACTTTTTCCCCTACCTTCAGCTCTCTCAACCTGGTATTCCTGTCATATAACCGTTTTTGCTGTGTCTGGGCGTTTTCTAAGTGCGTGTGTGCTTCTTCCCATACAGCGGACAGGGTCTCTTTGAGGTTTTCACTGTATTGGAGCAGGGGTTTTCCCTCGTCCTCGGTTTCTACCCATTGTTCGGCTGCCATGTCCAGGAGTGTACGGGGCTTCCTTCCAAACATAAGCTCAAAAGGGGAGAACCCCGTCGACCTCTGTTCATGTGTGCGAATGGCGTAGAGGACTAGTGGTAGCTGCCGGTACCAATCTCTGCCTGTTTTATCGATGTGCTTCCTCAACAGAGTCTTGATGGTTTTATTATATCGTTCCACCAGACCATCGGTCTGGGGGTGATATACGGAAGTCCTTAACTGTTTGATCTGTAGAATGTCACAGACCTGCTTCATCAGTCGTGACATGAAAGGAGTCCCCTGATCGCTAAGGATTTTGTTGGGAAAACCTACCCTTGAGAACAGTGTTACCATCGCCTGGGCCACCGCCTTGGACGTTGCTGTGGTCAGGGGGAAAGCCTCCGGATACCGCGTGGAATAATCTACAATGACCAAGATGAATCGATGTCCCCGGGCAGAAGGTATAAGGGGACCCACTAAATCCATTCCCACCCGGGAAAAAGGGATGTCAATCATGGGTAATGGATGTAAGGGTGCTCTAGGGAGAGCTGGGTTGTTCCCTAGTTGACAGCGCACGCAGGCAGCGCAAAACCTGGCTACCTCGTGATACACTCCTGGCCAATAAAAGCGATCTAACAAATAATCAAGAGTTTTCTCTTTCCCACAATGGCCTCCCCCGGCCTGACTATGGGCAAGCAACAAGACCTGAGGGCGGAACGGCCCTGGAACCAGGAGTTGTTCCCTTTTTCCCCTATTCGTAAGAGTCAGGCGATACAACAAGCCCCCTTTACCACAAAATAAGGTCCTACCTTTCCCTCTTGTTCGTCCTCAGCCTGGGCCCATGCATTCTGTAGCGAGCTGTCATCTCTTTGGTCGGCCCTGAAGTTGCGACAGGCAGTTGGAGACTGATCTGAGGAAGAAAGAACATGCATTGTGTGTGTATACTGTGGTCGTGAATACAGCTGTCTCTCTTCCCTCTTCTCCCTTTTGCTTTTTGTCTGTCGGTCCGCGGGTTGTGCTATAGGAGTGTTAGAAAACGGGGCGTTGGTCAACCGCTCCGTTGGTGAGGGAGACCCTGTGCATGTCTGTAAGTAGTCCGAAAACCGAGGTAAATCAGTCCCTAGGAGAACGCGTTCAGGCAACTCGGGGATCACCCCTACTTTCCGTAGCTGAACCTCCTTTTGGATCTCCAGGGCTACCTCTGCGAGGGGGTATAATTTTTGGTCCCCGTGCACACAGGTGACTTTCACCTGAGTGTTGGGTATCAGAAGGGCCTTGGGTACCAAGTCCGCGGCTACTACAGTTTGTTGGCAACCTGTGTCGAGGACGGCTGTCACTGGTTTCCCATTTACATGTACCTTCATATTATAGGGATTGACAACCACTCCTGTACTAAAGATCCTCCCCTTGGTCAACCCCACATCCATAGGTTCTGGCCCCGAGGTTCTATTTGGACAGTTACGTGCTATGTGCCCCCACTCGGCGCACTGGAAACATTGGGGTCCTTGGTGTGTAGGGATAGGGGACGGGAACCTAGGGGTTATCCTTCTAGGAAGAGGAGTGCTCCGGGACTCGGTAGGGGGTTTGGAGGGCGTAAGGGAGGACGAATAGGAGAAAAGGGGGCGCGGTGCGCTAGGGGACGGAAATCAGGGGAACGATGGAAAGCACAAGCCAGATCTACTGCCAGAGCTACTGTCAGATTCGGGTGTTGTCGTATCCAAGCCCGGGTGTTGCCAGGTAGTGCCTCTAAGTATTGTTCTAGCACTACTTTCTCGGTTACATTTTCCACCGTGGCATTGGACGGCTGTAGCCAACGACAACCCAGATCTCGAATGCGGTAGAACAAGGTTCTGGGGTTATCGCCTGTAGCCCATTTCTCCTTCCGGAACCGAGTCCGGTAATACTCCGTATCATACCCTAATCTCTCTAGGATAGTCCTTTTAATCTCTGCATAAGGCGTGCTTCCATCGGGGTTGGCCGCCTGGTAGGCCGCCTGCAGTTCTCCTGACAGCAGGGGCGCAACATACTGTCCCCATCGCTCGGGAGGCCATGCGGCTGTGGTGGCCACCCTTTCAAAGTTCACAAAGAAAAAGTCAGGATCCTCGCCGGTTTGATATTTTTGTAGCACAGCACTGGGTACATTAGGGTGAATCCTGGAATTGGCCACCACGTCAGACAAACGTAGAATGGCGGTGTCCTGCACTTGTTGGTTGTTGACCAGTAGGGAAGCCTGGTCTCTTAGGGCCACGTGTAGCTCCTCTCTGTCTTTCTGGGCTTGCTTTCCCTGCTCCTCCACCATCAGCTGTAGATGGCGTTGTCCTTCCGCTAGTTGGGTCACTATATTTTCCATAGTGGAGGGGTCAGACGGCTGTGTCGCGGTCTTAATCCCACTTCTGACACCACTGTCAGGACTTCGGTCCCGGCTACTAGGCACGCGAAGGTAGGAGCGAGTCTGTGGGTATGGTTTACCAGCTTTATTTGTTCTTTTGGTTTTGATAGGCTCTTGCTGGCTCATTAAACAAGGTAGTGATCTCGGTGTGGTCAGTTACACAGTCACTGAGTACACACAGTAAACAAATAATATGCAGTCTTTGTTTGGCGCTTGGTCAATGGTCTGGCGTCTGTATCCCTTCTTCGGGCGCAGAAGTCTTTGACCGGCCTCCGGAAATCCAGCAGGGAGCGTGAAAGAAAAGAAACAAAACAAGGGTCAGGTCTCTGCCTATTTTTAAGATACGTGGCGGGGAAACATGGATGTGCACACCTAACACCAGTCCCTAACAGTGCCGTGCCTAAGTGAGGGAGTCAACCGTGCTAGTGACGTAGTGTAGTGCTCAGGCGGCCCTTCCACCACCCTTTGAACCAGCCCCCAGTCTCCCCCGTCACTTGCCTGTCGCCACGGTCCCAGGTGACCGTGGTATCGTGAGATCCTGCCTCCTCTGGTTCCGTCAGGGGGCCGGTCTCGCTCGCGTTCTCTGGGGTTCTTGAGGTGTCTTCGGGTTGGTCCCTCGGCCTTGGGACGTTCTCCTGCCTCTCCTCGGTCTCTCCGACGTCTTCTCCCCCGTCCCTCGGCCTTGAAGCGCTTTCAAAGGTCTCCTCTGCTCCTCCCGGTCCCGATTCTGGCTCCGCGCGCTGGTTTGTTGTGGACATCCCGCTTTGTATGCGCAAAGCGGAAACAGCGCTTCCCATGGCCATAGCTGGAACGCCAACCTGATTTCCGGCTGTGTCCAATCCCGCGGCCATCTTGGGTTGGGTCGGGGTTGCGGATCCCTCACAGTGACGCACCGGTGGCGCAAGGCCTTCATAAATAAAGTCCTGAATGTTTTCTTTTCTCGACCTCACTTACTGATACCAGAACCTGCAAGCCAATTACGGCCCGTGAACTCTTTCTTAGTAGGTCGCGCACCGTAAAGACAGTTATACCACTGTTAACATTTTTTTTTACTGTTACCAAGCACCGACACAGTTCCGCTTCACTCAGAGTTAATCACTGCTCCCACGCTTCTACAGGCCAGACGCTATGTCGTATTTCTCTCCTTATCACCCTTTCATCTCCACAATAACAAACTGTTCTCCGCCTGCCATCACAGAACAGAGTCAGATGCCAATCCACAGCTCTGTTACATGTCTTGTTTTTTCACACCCAATAGTAATTTTCGTTTAACATAAACATTAACATGCAACGTACTGTTCAATCTCCACTTCTTACAATCAACCAATCATTTTTATTTTTTAAACCACACCCAGCCTCTTCCTTTTTCTTTATTTAGAATTTCAACTTCTTATAAATCCATTCAACCGTTCGACCTGTAACCTCGGCTTACCAAATGTGCACATAACATGGATTGCCAAAAAGAGGATTGAAATGTCACCAATTGATTCCATTGGTGAAAACTTTTATGCATCTCCCAGAACCAGACCTTATAATTGTGCACTGTGGTGGGAACGATCTAGGCACAATCACTGGGGTAGGTCTGGAAATGCTTCTAAAAGACACCTTTCGACAATTGATGACACTTTTTCCTCGATCTGCCTTGGTATATTCCAATATATGCCAAAGACAGAAATGGAATTGGTCCAATCAACATTGTGCACAATTTGAGAAAGCAAGAAGACATGTAAATAAATCTGTTTCTGCGTTCCTCAGAGATTATAGCATGGGTTCTATTTACCACAACAACTTGCGATACCACATGCAAGACGTCTATAGGAGAGACGGCGTTCATTTCACGAATGAGGGAAACAGAATCTTCCTCTGCAACATCAGGCTCTGCATCGGTACTTACTTATAAATGCAGAAAACACTCAATTAGCACAAGGGCTCTTTTCAGAGCCACCTTATATCTAAGCACTCAAACTTCTGATCTATCTCCATTTTCACACTCTTGTAAATAGGTGTGCGCGACCGGGTGCACGCACCCCGTATTTTTTTCGGGGAAAAATTATATCTTTTTGCGTTTAAGGGCCTTACTGCACACCCCAAGAAAAGCTACGCAGCAAAACAATCTCTACCTTCTCCCCTTTCCATGTTTCAACGCTTTGAAATGAACAATATATTTACTCACAGTGACAAAATGGCGAACAAAACTTCCTGATTTCCTTCGAATCGAACGTTAACAGACGTCACGCAGCAAAAAAAAATTCCGCTCACGCGCAGCTGCATGAGTGCGCGCACGCGTGCGCGCCTATAGATATATAATTGACTTTAACTTTAATTTTCTCAACAACTACTGAACGGATTTGCACCTTTCCAAAAAAAGCGTAATCTGCGAACCGAACTCTACAGTTTTGGCAAATTTCTTATAAATCCATTCAACCGTTCGACCGGTAGCCGAGTCTAAAGGTCCTATGGAAAATAACATGGAGAAAACACGTTTTGGGACCCCCCTTATATCTCAGCCCCCACTTGACCAATCCCCCCCAAACTTTCAGGGAAGGAGCGCAGGAGACCAAGCCATCTTCTTTGAGAAATTCGCAAAGACTCATCCACCAGGGCCAAAGTTATTCCAAATAGAATGTTGAGGAGGTCCTAACTATAACTACCTACTGGCGACCGCCAGTAGGTAATATATATATATATATGAATAGGGATTTCTGAAAATTCTATGTTGAATATGTTTTCTTTCTGAGCGTCCCCTGAAAGTTGGGGGGGTTCTTGAAGTGGGGGCCGAGAAAAAAGGGGGGTCCCAAAACGTGTTTTTAACATTGAGTTTTCCATAGGGCGGTTGGACTCACTTTTAGCTCGAACGGCTGAATGGATTTCTATGAAACTTGGCAAAATTGTAGGGACTGGTAGCCCGATGTGCCTTTGCTAGGTCTCAAGATATGTGCTCTAGTGGATTTTGAGTATTTTAGGTTCTAAAAAATATATATATCTGTGAAAGCGTCCCGGTTAGCGCCCCGGTTCGCGTACCGGACGCGCAACGGAACTTCGCGAGGAGAAGCGGATTGGCTCCCCTGTGACTGTGAACATTCTAAACAGTTCGGAGCGGCCGTCATCTTGTCTCTCGGTAGGATCGAGAGACAAGAGGTGGAAATAAACGAAGGGGGAAATAAATGAAAGGGGGCAAGGTAGACTCCTCCTGACCCCCTACGAATGATGTGGGGGCTATTAAAGGGCCCCGCGGGCAAAAAAAAAAAAAAAAGATTTTTCGCGGTGGAAGCACTACCCGGTACGCGAACCGGGTAGCTTACCAGTAGCGTAACGGGAGTCCGCCATCTTGCGTTAAGGTCTAATTTGGACATAAGATGGATGATAAACAATGCTGGGATTGTGTGAAAGGGGGCAAGGGAGACATATCCTGACCCCCTAGGTTTTGTGAGGGTGGATGAGGAGACCCATATATGTCCCAAAAAAATATTTTTTTTTTCTAATTTTCGCGCGGTTAGCGTAAATCGTGAAAATTAGTGAAAAAAAAGTGACATTTAAAATTTATTTAGAGTGATCATAGTTAGGGTAGCTTTGAAAAGAGCTTTTGGGTCTGTGGTAGATTTAGGTACTTATAAGTAGGTACCAATACATAGTCTTAAATTCAGGATGAAAATTCTGTACCTCTCATCTGAGAAGTGCACACCATCTCCTTTGTAGATTTCTTGCATGTAGTAATGCAAGTTATTGTTGTAGCTGGAGCCCATTTCACGGTCCCTCATGTAAGCTGAAACAGACTAAATTACATGCTTCCTCGCTTTCTCAATTTGTGGACAAAATTGGATGGACCTCCTCCATTTCTGTCTTTGGCATATATTTGAATATACATTAATTTCCATAACTTTATTTCGATTTCACAAAGAAATCATAAAAGTATACATCAATATAAAACACCAGCTACAATAAAACCACGGTACATATTTACATAATTCTGATTTTCATAAACATTCAATATCTATTTCTAATCACAAGAGCTGATCTAATAAAACTCAGTACAGCATTACAGATGTTTGCAGTTGATAAAGATAATAGATATTCATATCCTTCTTTATAATAGCACGACCCAAAGGATAATAGTAATGGTCTAATAAAAGTGTTTCTTGGGACCTTATACAAAGTGCAAAAAAGAATAAGGTGCAGGGTGTTTTCCTTGACCTTATTATTACAGGGGCAACAAGGTAGCTTCTCACTCCACCCCCCCTGCTTTGGAAAGGCAAAAAGGAAGTGTAGAGTACTAAGGCGAAACCTGGTCAAATAGAAATGCCATTGCGTATTCATAATATATGATAAATAAAAGGGTTGCACTAGTTTGCCCTGGACACGTGATACATATCCACTGTTCCTTAAGGAGCCCGATTTAGAACTATAAGCGTTTTTGATAGTTAACTTAGCATCCTTATTGATCATGCCAGGGTTTATAAACATGTTGCCTAACCCAATCTTATAAAGGATATCTCTGACATATCGAAGCCATGGAATTTCCCTATAGTTTAAGGCAATCTTGTAGGATGTCTTTTGTCAATTTCAGTTCCTCAGACTGCCAAACTTTAGACCATAATACTAATGGAGCTACGTTTATAATGTCACTTGCAAACTCAATACCATCCTCCCCATGGCAAAAAATGTTTGATGTGCTCGATGGGACAGATAGGAGACATTTTATTAATTTATTCCCCATAATCTGTAGCTTTTCACAATTTTGTGTCCCCCAGATACCAGCACCATAGGTCATAGCAGAGACACATTTAGCTTTATACAAAGATATTATTTCTACTATACGTTGTTGTCCTAATTTACTAGCAAAACGAAAAAGAGCTTCAATTGATTGTGTAACCTTTTGAACCTGGGCTAATATCAGAGGTTCCAAGTTCAATCTGTTATTAAAAAGGTTTCCCAAGTAATTAAAGTTATCAACTTTCTCTATATTTGAATCCCTCACCATGTACTTGCGGATTTTAACACTTTTCGGGCCGCAAGTCATGGCAAAAGATTTAGTAAAATTGACCCCAAGATCTAAGTTTCCCATAAACATATCAAAAGCATTCAGGCAAATCTGCATGCATTGGAATTATTTTGCCATTGATCTGAGGAAAATCAGCACCATTTTCTAACAAGAAACTTTCTAGTCCGTTCGTATAAACCAGAAATAAAAAGGGGGCTAAAATACATCCCTGGCGGACACCTTCGGTAGATTATATAGGTCTAGTTTTCTCTCCCCCACGGCCATATCTAATTCTCACCATTGTGGCAGCGTAAAGCCTGCAGAGCAGAGTAACCAAAGGCTCCTCAAACCCCATAGACTCCATCATCCGCCACAATTTACCCCTACATACCGTGTCGAAAGCACTGGACAAGTCCATGAATGCCAAATGGATAGAACTATTCTTGGCACCCATGCACTTGCCCATAATCAGTGCTAGATTCAAACACTGCTCAGTGGTTCCTTTCCCTCTTCTAAAACCATATTGGGATTCTACAATAACCCCGCTGACTCTGCCCATGTTTCAAGGCGAGCCAATATCACCCTACCCATTAACTTACATGACGCGTCTATTAGTGATATTGGCCTATAGCAGCGTGGGTCAGACTTATCACCCTTCTTAAAAAAAGGTACCACAACTGCCTCTTTCCAAGAGGTCGGAATGGACCCCAGCGTTATTGCCTTAAAAACATTCAAAAGTGATGGGGACCAGACCTCCAAATTATGTTTAAAAAGATCCAAGGGTACTGCTTCAGGGCCTCGGGCCTTTAAAGCAGCCCCCTTGGTCAAAGCTAACTTTACCTCTGAAAGCGTTAATGAATCGCTAAGTGACTTTGCTGACTCTATATTAAAATTATAATCACCCTCACCCGTGGTAGCAGTCAGCAATATCTCATTTGGGTTAAAGATTTTACTATAGTGAGCTACCCAGGAGTAGGTTCCAATGCACAGTCTTAAATTCAGGAGAAATATTCTTTTCCCCTCATCTGAGAAGTGCACACCAAAATTGGTTGGACCACTTCCATTTCTGTCTTTGGCATATATTGGAATATACCAAGGCAGTTTGAGGAAAAAGTGCCATCAATTGCTCAAAGGTGTCCTTTAAAATCATTTCCAGACCTACCCCAGTCAAAGTGCCCAAATCATTTCCTCCACAGTGCACTATTATGAGGTCAGGGTTTGGCAAATGCAAAAAGGTTTTCACCAATGGTATCAATTGGTGACATCTCAATCCTCTGTGGCCAATCCAGTTGATTTCCACATTTTGTAAATTGAGGTTGTGTAAATTTCTGTTATCAGCATACCTTTGAGCCCTGTGGATGTAACTATGTCCAATAATCCAGACAGAAAACACGGTGAGAGGAGGTTCTACTGCAGTCAGATGAAGTGTGGGAATGAAATGGCAGTTGAAACAGTAGGAGTTTGTAATGAAAAAAACTGTGGAGTTTCAGTGCTAATGATTCAGTAGCAGTGATTGGTGGATTATGATTGCTGAAAACAGAAAGTTAGGGTGCATGGATGAGTTCTTTGAAAGGTGTAATTTGAATGGTTAAGAAAACATCATTTTAAGAAACATTGCACTGGATAAGCAGGTGTACTGAGAGTTCAGAGTTCAGTTGAAACATTGTTGTGTGAACTTGTAAACATGAGAGGTCTTTCAGGAGGTAGTTGCTATGGAAAAAAGGCAGAAAGGGCAGAGGGGGGAAGGGTGTTGATTTGAAAAAAGTGAGGGAAGAGTTTTGATTGGGTGACATGAGAGATATGTGTGATGAATTACAGCATTTCTGTGCCTTTGTTGGTTGCACCCTCTGGAGTGCATACCCTTGGCTCTGCTAAAGAAAAATTGGTGTGTGTCTGAGACTGTTTTGAAACTCAAAAAGTATTTGCTAAGGTGAGAAAAGATTCATTTAATTTAGATAGAGACTAGTATGCTTTAGGGAGAAAATTATGAAGAAAGTTGTGTATTTAAAATGTTGCTTTGTGTCAAGTGTTTTACAGATAGATTTTGTTTCTTTGAGAAATTGTAATTGGAGATAATGTGAAGTATTAGTACTGACAGGGTGCGCTTGTACATAGGAGCTGTGCTGTGTTTTCAAATTATGACTTTAACATTGTTTTAAAGGAAAAGGAATGCTTTTTGAATTTATGACAAGGAAAAATGGTGTCTGCTTCTTTACACAAATATTTCACTTGCCCCATGATTCAGGGAGAATAATTTGCTAACTTGATGTGTTTAAAAACGTTTTTTGAAGTCATTTAGGTTTCTTAATATGTACTGCTAGAGTTTTATAGCCAGCATAGGCCATATTTACAAGGCGTTTGAGCCACTTTCACGTCATTTTCCCCATGTAAAAAGTGATGCAAAAGTGGTGCAAGGGCCTTGTAAATACGCCCCCATGTGTGTTAGGGCATTTTAAGTCACTTCCCCATGAATCTGGGTGAATAATTTGCTTACTTGATGTGTTTAAAAACGTTTCTTGAAGTCATTTAGGTTTCTTGATATGTACTGCTAGAGTTTCATAGCCAGCATGGGGCGTATTTACAAGGATTTTGAGCCACTTTCACGTTATTTTACCCATGTTAAAAGTGACGCTAAAGTGGTGCAAGGACCTTGTAAAATATGCCCTCATGTGTGTTAGGGCATTTTAAGTCACTTCCCCATGAATCTGGGTGAATAATTTGCTTACTTGATGTGTTTAAAAACGTTTCTTGAAGTCATTTAGGTTTCTTTATATGTACTTCTAGAGTTTCATAGCCAGCCTAAGGCATATTTAGAAGGACTTTGAGCCACTTTCACGTTATGTTCCCCATGTTAAAGGTGGCGCTAAAGTGGTGCAAGGGCCTTGTAAATACGCTCTCATGTTTGAGGCACTTTCACTTTATTTTCCCCATGTTAAAAGTGACGCAAAAGTGGAGCAAGGGCCTTGTAAATACGCTCTCATGTGTGTTAGGGCATTTTAAGTCACTTCCCCATGAATCTGGGTGAATAATTTGCTTACTTGATATGTATAAAAACGTTTCTTGAAGTCATTTAGGTTTCTTGATATGTACTGCTAGAGTTTCATAGCCAGCATGGGTCATATTTTGAAGGACTTTGAGCCACTTTCACCTTATTTTGCCCATGTTAAAAGTGACGCAAAAGTGGTGCAAGGGCCTTGTAAATACGCTCTCATGTTTGAGCCACTTTCACGTTATTTTCCCCATGTTCAAAGTGACGCAAAAGTGGTGCAAGGGCCTTGTAAATACGCTCTCATGTTTGAGCCCCTTTCACATTATTTTCCCCATGTTAAAAGTGATGCAAAAGTGGTGCAAGGGCCTTGTAAAATATGCCCTCATGTGTGTTAGGGCATTTTAAGTCACTTCCTCATGAATCTGGGTGAATAATTTGCTTACTTGATGTGTTTAAAAACGTTTCTTAAAGTCATTTAGGTTTCTTGATATGTACTGCTAGAGTCTCATAGCCAGCATGGGGAATATTTAGAAGGACTTTGAGCCACTTTCACGTTATTTTCCCCATTTCAAAAGTGACGTAAAAGTGGTGCAAGGGCCTTGTAAATACGCCCCCATGTGTGTTAGGGCATTTTAAGTCACTTCCCCATGAATCTGGGAGAATAATTTGCTTACTTGATGTGTTTAAAAACGATTCTTGAAGTCATTTAGGTTTCTTGATATGTACTTCTAGAGTTTAATAGCCAGCATGAGGCATATTTAGAAGGACTTTGAGCCCCTTTCACGTTATTTTCCCAATGTTAAAGGTGACGCTAAAGTGGTGCAAGAGCCTTGTAAATACGCTCTCATGTTTGAGGCACTTTCACTTTATTTTCCCCATGTTAAAAGTGACGCAAAAGTGGAGCAAGGGCCTTGTAAATACGCTCTCATGTGTGTTAGGGCATTTTAAGTCACTTCCCCATGAATCTGGGTGAATAATTTGCTAACTTGATATGTTTAAAAACGTTTCTTGAAGTCATTTAGGTTTCTTGATATGTACTGCTAGAGTTTCATAGCCAGCATGGGTCATATTTAGAAGGACTTTGAGCCACTTTCACCTTATTTTCCCCATGTTAAATGTGACACAAAAGTGGTGCAAGGGCCTTGTAAATACGCTCTCATGTTTGAGCCACTTTCACGTTATATTCCCCATGTTCAAAGGGACGCAAAAGTGGTGCAAGGGCCTTGTAAATATGCTCTCATGTTTGAGCCCCTTTCACATTATTTTTCCCATGTTAAAAGTGACGCAAAAGTGTTGCAAGGGCCTTGTAAAATATGCCCTCATGTGTGTTAGGGCATTTTAAGTCACTTCCTCATGAATCTGGGTGAATAATTTGCTTACTTGATGTGTTTAAAAACGTTTCTTGAAGTCATTTAGGTTTCTTAATATGTACTGCTAGAGTTTCATAGCCAGCATGGGGAATATTTAGAAGGACTTTGAGCCACTTTCACGTTATTTTCCCCATTTCAAAAGTGACGTAAAAGTGGTGCAAGGGCCTTGTAAATACGCTCTCATGTTTGAGCCACTTTAACTTTATTTTCCCCATATTAAAAGTGACGCAAAAGTGGTGCAAGGGCCTAGTAAATACGTCCCCATGTGTGTTAGGGCATTTTAAGTCACTTCCCCATGATTTAGAGAGAACAATTTGCTTATTTGATGTGTTAAAAAACGTTTCTTGAAGTCATTTAAGTTTCTTGATATGTACTGCTAGAGTTTCATAGCCAGCGTGGGGCATATTTAGACGGACTTTGAGCCATTTTCACGTTATTTTCCCCATGTTAAAAGTGACGCAAAAGTGGTGCAAGGGCCTTGTAAATACGCCCCCATGTGTGTTAGGGCATTTTAAGTCACTTCCCCATGAATCTGGGAGAATAATTTGCTTACTTGATGTGTTTAAAAACGATTCTTGAAGTCATTTAGGTTTCTTGATATGTACTGCCAGAGTTTCATAGCCAACATGGGGCATATTTACAAGGCCTTTGAGCCACGTTCACATTATTTTCCTCATGTTAAAAGTGACGCAAAAGTGGTGCAAGGGTTTTGTAAATACGCCTTCATACCTCAACTAGTGTGTTAATTGTTTGCCTACTGTTATTTGTTTACTGTTTGGAAATAGTGGTTAATACCTTTTTTTTAAAAATATTTACCACAGATTCAACTCAAGATCCTCAGAAAAATTCAAAAATGCCCTCAAGGCAAAGAAAAAGAAAAGAAGCAAAGCCTTTGCAGCAGTCCTCTACAATAAAAACTTGTCAAGTCACCAATAAAACTCCGGGTAGGAGAACAAAATCTTTTTTAAGAAACATTTACAGTCAAAAAAGTATACCTACAGAACATGTTTTAGTCCAGAAGAAGAGAGCCAATTTAAACGGAAAGGAAAGGCCACTCAAAAATGTTACTGCTAGAGCAGTAGATAACTCTGTGCATGGTTGTAGAAGGAAAAATCTGTTTAGGGACATTTGTAGACGAATGTTCCGCAACAGGATAATTGGCAATTTGTTAAAAAAATATTAAGAATGGTCATCATAACGTTGCTTTTTATAAGAGAAAGAAAAATGTAGAGAAAATTATTGATCAGGCTTTCGAAATTAAGCGAAAGTTATTTACTTTGATAATCAATAGAATTAGGAAACTAAACAAGGCAATTTATGATTTCAAATCAAATAGTAGATGGAAGAGACCAGTTAATCGTAGTAATTTGTGTGAAGTTTTTTCAGGAGAATGGATGCATAGTTCAAGTTGTGAGGCATTTTTTAATGAGGAGAGTTAATTCCAGGATAATGATTTGGTGCATGCAGTTGACACCAGTGGTGGAGCATATGAGGTGAAAGATGGTTGTTCCGTTGATAAAGAAAAACTTGTGTCAACTGAGGCAGAAGAGGTGTTAGGTAATGAAGTTTTAGGAAGACGTCCTAAGGGACCAGTGTACACCTGGAAGTGTAGTAGTATTTGCAGTGTGCGACAGGATTCCATCAATTTGCTTTGTGATTTTATACGGACATTTAATAAGAAAAGTTTCAAACAGAAAATGAAGTTGTTGCAAGAATTAGATCCTTGCAGAGTGAGAGAAGTGATAGGTTTGCATGGTCATTCACTGGCTTGTCTTTCCAGGAGAGTATGCCAGAGTGTTTTTCATCATTTCAGGATGCTAGCAGTGCATCATAATAAAGTGAGGAAATTAGTTAGAATGTTGTATTATGCTAAGAGTCCAGCAATTATGCTTAAAAAATTATGCACTGCTCTTTTGCATAGTTCTGAAGTAGATGTGAAGAATATTTGTGAAGAAATTGAGTTTTGTTACTTTGCTAGTAAAGAGAACAATGTTGAAATTGACCCAGTAGAAGAAGGTAATGTAGAAGAGAGTGTACAGATTTCCAGTACAGATAAGTTTCTCAAGGAAATTTCCACGTTTACGGTGAAATCAAGTGAGAGGCCTAATTTCGCTTGTGTGTGTTGTCGACAGACTTATTATAAGAATCAGACTAAGTTAGTGGATTTATATGCAAAAAGTGAAATGGAAAACAATAGTGAATGGAAGAATTTTGCAATGATGATGGTAGAACATTGTTTTGGGATCAGATCAACGTATGTGTACTTATTGTTTTAACAAATTAAATCAAAACCGGATGCCTGCTAGAGAGGTTTATAATAATCTGGAATTGGTTGACATTCCTTCTGAACTGAAGGATTAAAATACTTATGAATCTATTTTGATTCAAAGTGTCCATCCTTTTCAGGCTATTGTTCGAATGGAGCCTAAGACTGGGAAATTGCCTCCTTCAGATTTACAGAGAGGATTAAATGGAAGAGTTGTTTATTTGCCTCTGAATTTGAAGAAAAATATTGATATAATTGGTGTAGACAAAGTGGAAGAGGAACCTCTGGTTATCCTAGTTAATGGGGTTCCGACAAAGAGTAAGAAAATCTGGCAAGATTTAGTGGATGTTAGGGAAGTCAAAAAGGCAACGTTGTATTTGATGAAAAACAATGAGTACTACAAGAATGTATGTGTTGCAGAAGACGAACTAAGTGAAGAAGAGGACAGCGATTTGTGTGCTGGACAAATAGAGAAAGTAGATGCCTCTAAAAATGAAGAAATATATGAACATTATAGTGTTCATCCTTTGCATTCTAAAGAAGTCATGGGGAATGCTATTGAGTTGTTTCAAATGAAACAAGCCAAAGGAAGTCCCATTAGTGTTTGGGAGGAAAGTTTGGAAGCTTGGTGTTTCCCACAGTTATTTCCAACAGGTCGAGGAGGAAGATATGATGAGCGACCTGATCAAATTCCTGCTTCTGAATACCGGATTTTTTGATTGTATGCAGAAGATCCTAGGTTTAGTCAATGCATTCCCTATTTGTTTCATCTACTGTATGAAAGTGATCTGTCTGGACTGTCTTATGCAGTGAACCACATCCTGAAAAGTGGTGTCCAGCTGCAAAATATCTCGGCAAGGGAGTTTATGGATAAAGTCAATGTGCAAGACAGTATTTTGGATTCTCACCTGATTAATCTCATGGCATGTCAGCGTGGTACTAATGAGTATTGGTACCGTCGTCATGGTGACTTAAAATGTATGCTGAGGAACTTAGGAACTCCCACATGGTTCCTCACTCTCAGCTGTGCCGAGTATGGCTGGGAAGACTTACTTGAATTTCTACGAGAGGCAAATGGAAACATTGAAAATATCGAATTCAAGACACCCGGAGAACTGGGCTCTTTGGATCCAGTCAATGTATGCAGGTACTTCAATCATAGATTTGAAGCTATGATGTCTTTCATTACGAACAAGAAAAATCCACCTCTTGGAGAGGTGTTGGATTTCTTCTGGAGAAAGGAGTATCAAGGAAGAGGTGCTCCTCATATACATATGCTGCTATGGATCAAAGATGCACCCAAATTTGAAACAGATCCGGATGACTTAGTAATGAGTTTCATAGAACAGTATTCTACATGTGCTGTTCCAAACACAAAGGAAGACAAAAGTTTAAGAGAACAAGTTTTACGCTTTCAAAACCATCGTTGTGGAAAGTACTGTAGTCGTAATTTCAGAAACAAGAATAAGTTCTATACAAAATGTCATTTTGGGTTTCCACGATCAGTGATATCTAAAGGAAGAGTGAACAATTTGATGTCTTCGCTGCGACATAATGTGATGAGGAAATCACCCAAAAATACATACAATTTAAAAAGAAACGAAGAGTCCAAGTACATCAACGACTACAACCCAGTGATTTTGTCCATGTGGAATGCTAACATGGATATACAGTTTGTGGCTGACAACTGTATGGCTGTGGCTCGGTATTTGACGTCTTATATCACAAAAAAGAAAAGACAGAACTGAAGGATATGTGGGTTGACATTTCACATGAGAAGAGCCTCAGTAAGAAGTTGTACAGTTTCAGTCTAAAGATGTTGTCGCATCGAGAAATCGGAGCATACGAATGTTCTGATCAGTTATCTTCAGCAAGTCTCTATGCCAAATCTAGGAGTATAATTTCGGTGAGTTTTGGTTCTCGCTGCAACACGCAATCGAGTTCTGAAACCTGTACGGGAAACTGAGTATTTGGCGGAGAAGGAGCCAAACAGTATAGATATTTTGAAGACCAACATGTTGGATACATATTATCCAAATAGAAGCAGTCACTTTGAGAATGTTTGTCTGTATGAGGTTCTACATATTTACATATTCAAGAGGAACATCAAAGAAGATATTGATAAAGGAGTGTATGCTGTTATTGGAAGTGAGTGATGTCTGGTCAAGCAAAGAAAATGCCAATTGGTAAATCATCGAAAATTGAGTTGCGAATCTCCTGAAAGAAAACAGTTTTTCTATTTAGCTATTTTGAAACTTTTCAAGCCTTGGCGTGCAGAAGAGGAACTGCTTGGAGATTTCCTCTGTTATGAAGATTCTTTCAATGCAGCCAAGGAGTCCATAGAATGTCCTGTTTTTCCCAAATATCTAGAAATGTTGAATGCAGAAATCGAGCAGGAAGCAACAATTGCAGCCGAGATTGCTAGAGATAGTTCTCAGGATAGTCAGAGTTCCACTTAATTGAGTCAGGATCCACTAGGAGGACCAGTTATCGAAAATGAAGCTGCCACTGCCATGATTGAAGTGGAAAGAGCCATGGCACATGCTCAGGAGGATGCGGTTAACTTAGAAGATTTGGAAAGACAACTCAACGTTGAGCAGAGGAAAATATATGACGAAGTTACCAACCAAATTGATCATGGATTAAGTCATGAGAAGAAGGAGTGCTCATGTACATCGTTGAAGCCTGTCCGACTGTACGTGAGTGGAGTAGCAGGAACTGGAAAAAGTTTCTCATTAAAGCAATTTCATGTTATTTGCAGAAAAGGACTGAGTCATCGCTGTCTTGTGTTGTCACCGCTCCAACTGGTCTGGCAGCACATAACATTAAAGGTATTACTTTGCATCGTCTACTGATGCTGCCAGTGGAGCATGATAACAAATTACAATACCACAAGTTATCTGGAGATGCTTGTTGTGAAGTTTCCAGAGTCTTGAGGAAAATGAAACTTCTTATCATTGACGAAGTAAGCATGGTTTCCAATGTCATGATTGCCTTTGTGCATTTGAGAATGCAAGACGTTCTTAAAACAGAGTATGATGTGTTATTTGGTGGCAAACACATCATTGTTTTCGGTGATCTTCTGTAGCTGACACAAGTGAAAGGACAACCAGTGTTTAAACTACTTACGCATGAAGATACCAGGAAGTGCCTAGGGAGCATTGGCAACGTCAATATATGGTTAAACTTCAATTATGCTGAACTGCGTAAAAATATGCGTCAGTCGAAGGATGAAGATTATAAGAATATTCTACAAGATGTTAGAATTGGAAAAGTGACTGAGCATGGGAAGGAAGCTTTACATGCACGATTATTGTCAAATTTGTATCCAGATGAAGATGTTCTGCCAGAGAATATTTTTCAGAAAATTACTGAGAAGAAATCTGGGATATGTTTGATGCCAACTCTGCAAGAATGTTCCATCTTCAACAGCAAAATGTTGATTTTAGAAAACCATAGTGAAACTGGAAGCTATTGACAGAATTGAGCACATGGGAGCAACAATTATTTTGTCTGAAAATTTGAAATCTAAATTGGATTCATTAGAGAAGACTATATCTAAAACTGCGGGTTTTAAAAAGATTCTGAATGTGTGCTTAAATTGCTGTATCATTTTGAAGGAATTTAAATGTTGAAAGAGGTCTGGTTAATGGTTCAATGGGTAATGTTGTTGATTTTGAGAAATACAGAAATAGAGGTGGAATTGAATTTTTTAAAATTAAATATGATGGCATTGACGATGTACAGCAAATTGGTTGTTGCTCTGCTAGGTTTTTGCTTGTTAAAGACTTATATGTTCGCCGTAAGCAGTTTCCTGTTTGCTTGGCATATGCGGTGACAATCCATAAATCGCAAGTGTAGACAGTGCTTTGGTGAATATTGGCAGTTCTGTGTTCAAGGAGGGTATGGCTTATGTGGCATTATCACGAGTCAGAACTTTATCTGGATTGTACTTGATTGAGTGTGATGAGACAAATATTTGTGCAGATCTAGATTGTGTTAAGGAATACAATAGGTTAAGAAGAGATTATGCGCCACATTTGCCTCAATATCCTTTGTTTGAAAAACGTGTGGTTGGCCGGAAACAAAGAAATGTGACCAATACTAGGGAGGTTGTAGCAAAAACACAAAAAGTCGATGAACTTGAAATTGTAAGCAGAAAGAAAATGTATGCTGTTCAAGATGTTGTTGGTTTTCAATTTGAAAATAGTTCTGGTGTCAACTGCTATGCTAATGTAGTGGTTAATGTTGTCTTTTCTCTAGAAATATTAAAAGAACAGATTGTGGTCAATTCACATCAAAGATTTTGCTGTTTGTTAAATTCTGTGTTAGAGAAATGTAGCACTGATACAAGAAAAATAGAAAGTGTCTCTGAAATTCGAAATCTCTTAGACAAATGTTCAGGTCAAATGCAATTCTCTCAAAATATTCAGCAGGATTGTCAGGAGTTTTTAATGTATATGCTTGATGTTTGGAAGATGAAGGTGTAGATGTAGATTATCTGTTTGGCCTTTCTTATCAATGGCAGCATGACTGCGAGAACTGTAGGCTATCAAGTACTACTAGTGTAGACTCAGAAAGATTTATATATTTAACTTTGCCTGACAGTAAATCAGTATCCTTTAATAAGCTAGTAAAAGCAGCTGATCAAAACATGGAGTGTAGCCAATGTAAGTCTGCAATGCTGTCCATATTATTTATACGAAGTTATGGCCAGTATGTCATTTTAATGTTCCAACGATGTAGGTCTGATGGAACTAAATTGACAACGTTAATTAAAAATTTTGTGGCTTCGCGGTTATCAATATCAGGAAGGACTTTTGTAACTGCAGCAATTATATATCATGACGGTCCTTCAACAACTTCAGGACATTACACAGCTTATTTAAAATCTGGAAACGGCTGGTCATTCTGCAATGATTCTGTTTTAACTTTCAAAAAACGTTTACAGTTTGATTTAAAAAATTCTTACCTAGTGTTTTTACAACCAAAATTTTAGTGAAGGAAAGTGGCCTACGAAGATTTGAGCAGTTGATAAATTTTAGTCTGCTGTTTTAAATTGATTTGTGAATAAGAGTGATCATGATAATTAAAAATGTAAAGTAGTCATAGAGGTACATAACAGGCCTATAATGATTCAAAGAGTTGATATGATTTACTCTGTTATTTAAAATTGCTTTGTTAGTAACTGAGATCAAGAGAATGAAAAAATTGGAAAAGTAATAGAGGTAGTGTAAGTGTGCCTCATAGTAAGTGGTATCAATGTTATAGGAAATGTGAAACATGAGTAAACTAGAAGGGGAGATATTATTAGTACAAGATTGTGAAACTGATTTTGGACGTTTTCTTTCTGAAAGTCAGGGAAAAAGAAAATGACGGTATTTGCTTTGAGGAATTCGAAGAGATTAAATTGGCTCTTACACGATTTGGCCTTGAGGAGAAGTGTGGTAGAGAGCAAAAAGTAATTTATTGTTTCTAACATATTACTCAGAAAGAAAGAGCTTTTCTTTCAGAAAGTGGCGGGCACAGATTTTTTAGAGCACAACAGAGTATAAGCTGTTCATCGCATATCATTCGACGTCATGGAAAGTAAGTGTAGTTTTGATGAGTTCTGACTTCTGATTTGTTATATTATATGGGTTTTTTAAACACAATCATTTTGATTGTGTTTTTTTCCCCGCTGTTATATGATGAATACCTTCAACTCACTGTTTTTAGTGAAATTTGATATATTCCGAGAACAGCAAAAATAAACCATTTCATATGTATAATTATTCTATATTTTGTATTCTAATTTTTAATTTATACTCATCTTGTCTCATGCTTACTTGTCTTTTACTACATTATATCAATTCTCTTTACATACTCACATTGCCTTTTGTTGTATTCTCTTTCATCCTTGTTCTCTAACTCCACTTATCTTTCAACCTTTGCTTCCTTATTCCAACTCTGCTTTTTTCTTTTCTCTCATGCCCCGTTTTCTAGCTTTTAGACCCTCTGCTTCGGTTCTCTTTTCTATCTTTTCTCCCTTTTGTTTTCGAAATTAAATAATTTTGGGTTCTCCTTTTTTGTTGCAATCAGTTAGTTTAACTCACCTTCACTCACTTAAATACATGTTTTAATATTTTTCAAATTTTTCTTCTTTCTTTCACAGATTGAAAGTAAAAAAAATATAAGTGATGGAGTTAACAACAACTATATGGCCGGGATGCCTCTCACCCCCTCCTAACACAATCCCCAAGGATGGGAAGACGGATGCAGTTCTGAACTTTTGGAAGGCGGGAGGGAGTTACCCCCCCGGCCGTATTTATTAAAATATCATTTCATATCATGTACAATTTTTCATTTATACATTACGATGTTTATTGGCTAACCTTAACAAATCTCTAATACAAAGGTTCTCCTAGCCGAGTCTAAACATCCTGCAAATGCATACTCTCTAAATAAAAATTGTACATCCTAACATTACGGGCCAACGGCAAGGTCGTAACCGGTGTCAGATCCCTACTACCAGAACTCCCCCCTCACGTGTGAGGGGCGGGCGCACAGAGGACTGTACCTCTGTGCCAACTTCCAATTTCCCTTGTCTTAGCGGTGGCCCCTTATTTAACTCGACGCCATCTTAATGGTCGTCTGAGGACTCGTGTGAGGTGTCTAGAAGGTAGCGTGGACCCCCCTCCCACCCCACACTGTTCATCACATCCGCCGTCGCGGATATCCTGGCCCTGGGAAATTCCTAGGAGGGGCATCGAGCCGCCTCCTCCCCTCGGAGGGGCCTATGACCGCCTTCCCTTCGGCGACCCCATACTTAGTGGGTGCCGCCTCCCCGTGTGAGGGGCCCATGGCCACCTCCCCCCAGGCGCTCCCATCCATAATGGGTGGCGCCCCTCCTCTAGGGATCTTGAAATTACTGCTCACCGATCATGACCTTACCGCCACAGGCCGGATAGTTGACTGGATATCCGGACCCCCCACACTCCTACTAAAGGTCATGATTACACAAACCCCTTAACCAAGCTATGAAGTCTCCTATGAGTAAGACATTCCCCTCCCGGGACAAATGAACCCCATCTTCTAGGTACATGTTATCCCCCCGAATACATCCATGCGGAATACAGTGCAACTGTCCTGAACGAAACAATCTACCCAGCTTGTTATTGACTTTCTTTACTGAATGATTCAAAGCTGACAAAGAGAGGGCCCCCCGCCACACCTTCCTTGGAATCATGTGTGACCATGCTATCATGCACCCCGGAATCCTCTTTGCCAACCAGCTAACAGTGGATAGAACACGCTCGAGGAGTACTCGCCGACCGAGCGCCACCAAATCATTGCCTCCCAGATGCACTATGATTATAGACGGCGGGGACCTTGTCCGCCCTAACAGTCCCTCGACAAAACATTGAAACTGGTCAATACAGAGCCCGCCCCTTCCGTGGAAGGTCACCCTGTACCCGTATTCCCCAGCTGTGTGAATCATGTCACCTGCTTTGAATACGTCCGCGGCACGCCTCACGTATGAGTGGCCCACGACCCACACCACTCTCTCCTCAGCTGGTGGTCTTTGACCGCTGGTCCCCAGGTGTCGGGTCGACTGCACAGTCCGTCCCGCCTCGCAAGCTCGCAAAACTGTAAACCAAACAAAAGACAAGAAGCGTGAGTGCATGACATTAGCTTCACAACATGTGCAACCGCACATACCTTTTATAACAATTCGAGGACCATCGCCCCAAGTGTTTCACCATTTCCACACTCTGACCCCTGGCTGTAGCCTCTGTAGCAGCCCCTATCCTGAAGGAATGGGTCCCAAAATCGCTCGGGTCCAAGCCCCCTGCCGCGATTGCCAAAGTTAGCACCCGCTGAAACTGAAACCTTGTCAGTGGGGTGGCGTCGGTGTGTCTCAGCAAGCTTCCCCCCCATGCTGCTGCCCTTTGCGCCAGATATTCCTCAACGCACTGCACCGGGCAAATGGGGGACCCTCGCATGCGCTGGACCACAATACTGTCCCCCATCGCACCCTGATCGGTTTTCGACCTGGCAATTGTGATTACCATTGAATCACCCTTGATCTGGACGTGCTCCCGACACAGACCTCCCCCCACATCCTTCTTATTTTTTGCCACCAGCTCGCTCACCTGCATAGCCCCATGGAATGCTAATGCAAAAGCGGCCCGGAATAGCACTGCTTCGGACTGGGAGGAACATGTTGCGGGGAGCACCGACATCAACAGGGACAATCTTTCTAACCCAATCGGGTGCCTCTCGTCTACTCTATGACCCTCGAGGCGTTGCCACCCTTGCAGTGCCTTCTTTACCAAAAAGGACGATGTAGGGTCCTTGATGCCATACGCCTGCGCCATGAATGCAATGGCGGCCCTGTGCCTATTGGCCGTTGCTGCTGATCGGCCTGCCTTGTGGAGTGCTACTAAGAACTTCAGTACATACTCCTCCTGCCCCCACTTATCCCCTCCTGCTGGACCCAAAAATGCACAATAGGAACGAAACGCTCCTTTGTACGCCTTCCTTGTCCTAGGGGCTAAGCTGGCTCCCACGAGGTCCTGTAATCCGGGGCACCGAGTGACCAGAGAGCTTTGGGAAATGGTGCCGCCACTAGATCCGCAGAAGGTAGATAACCCCTGAAGGCCTGCATGTGGGAACGAGAGAGTGCATCAGCCGCCTTGTTCAGTACACCCGGCACGTGCCTTGCCCTAAACTGAACGTTCAGTCTCATACACAGTAGTACAATTTCCTTTAATAATCTCAAAATCCACTTGCAGCGTGCTGCCTGGTTATTTATGCATTCAACCACGGTCATGTTATCAGACCAAAACACCACTGAGCGATCACGGAAATTGTCCGGCCATGCCTTTAGGGCCACCAAAATGGGGAACAACTCAAGAAACCCAATGTTACCTGTTAACCCACTGGTGTGCCACCACGTCGGCCATGTTTGCGCCGAACATCGATTACCAAAGATGGCGCCAAATCCCACGCTCCCTGCCGAGTCGGTCCACAAACCCAGCTCGTCCGAGGATGCTGGTGGTTTGCTCCATACCACTCGACCGTTGAAATCCGCCAGAAATGCCAACCATATGTGCATATCCTGGCGGACCTCTGCAGACAGTCTCGTGCGGTGGTGTCCTTCCTTGAGACCGACCATGGCTTGTGAAATAGAGCGGGAAAAGGGGCGGGCCATTGGTATCACTCTGAGGGCAAAGTTAAGCTGGCCCACCGCCTGTTGCAACTGATGGAGAGTTACCTTTTCCTTGCTAATGCACAATTCTAGCGAGGCCCTGAATTTCATTACTTTGTCCCTGGGCAAACGGAAGCATCCCTCCACTGAATCGAGCTCAATTCCAAGAAACTCGAGTGAAGTGGATGGCCCAACCGTCTTACCCGGTGCCAATGGCACGCCAAACCGTTTCATGAGATTGCAAAATTCCATTAAAGCCTGTGCACATTCCGTGTCACCGGCTGGCCCCAAGAACAAAAAATCATCTAGGTAGTGCATCACCTGTGTATAGCCCGTAGCTCTGGTGAACGCCCATTGCAGAAAACAGCTGAATTTCTCAAAATAAGCACAAGAGATGGAGCAACCCATTGGCATACATCTATCCATGTAATAGCGTCCTTGAAACACAAAACCTAACAGACGCTGATCCTGAGGGTGTACCGGGAGAAACCGGAATGCTGATTCAATATCCGATTTAGCCATCAGCGCTCCGGGCCCCAGGCGATTCAACATGGCGACGGCCTCATCAAAGGATGCGTACCGCACCGAACAGACTCCTGGATCAATCGCATCGTTTACCGAAAGACCCCTAGGAGCCGACAAGTTATGAATTAACCTAAACTCACCTGGGTCCTTCTTGGGAACTACTCCCAACGGTGAACAAATGAAATTAGGAACCGGCGGGTGCCTATATGGGCCGGCGACACGGCCCCGGGCAACCTCCTTCGCAATCTTGCTTTCTACCACCACCGGGTGCAGCTGAACAGACAGTGGATTTCTACACAGTGATTCCCCCCGAAAATCCCCCGCCGGGATGTGGAAACCATACGAGAAGCCGTCCCGTAACACCCCAGCGGAGACATGATCAGGGTATTCGTTTAGCCAGGGCATCATTGCCATGACATCTACGGGGGTAGGTAGTGGTTCCCCTTGGCCGATATTAGACCTGTTTGGCACCTCCTCTACCCCCGGTATCCCCATTCTTGGCTCTGCACGAACTCTCAGGGTGTGAAGAGTGTCCGCATCCTGCACACTCATGCCTGAACTTACATGTGCCCTGTGGCCTTGTGCACTTGCCTCTGTTAAAATTCTAGCAAACCCCTCTCCTACCCCCATTCCCACCACTCCTGGGTTGGTGATCACCAGCAGGGTTTGCTCGAAAGGGCGCCGCCGATTGATGGCGGAAAGGCGCCGACCCATACTCGCCGAGCGAGGACGACTTCGTCGTGCCCGGCAAGAGCTGCTTCTGCCAAGATACGGAGTCGAGACAGTCCCACGTCAGAGACGAATCGTGCTTCTTGGCCTTACGAAAATTACTATCATAACCCCTCCATTGATCGCCCTCATATGTCTCATAGAAATCCATTATGCGTGTCTGATAACAGGCCAATTCACTTAAAATCTCTGGCCTACGTTCCCCCATAATAGCTGTAAACATCCCAAAGGCCTTGGCCCAATTAGAGATCGTCTCATCCACCCTGAAGCCCGCCATTTTTGCGCGCCACACACTCGGATGCCACAAATCCTTCTGAGCCTTAACATACTCAATCTCGTGATGGTCAGTCAGAAGTGAAAACATATTTACATATTTATCAGCCTAAATCATTTCCTTCGTGGCCAGTGGAATATGCTGAACTACTTTCTCCCTCCTTGAGGGCAAAGACCCCCCATTTGCCATTGGCAGTGGCTGCTTACCAGACTCCAAAGCTGGTTCCGCTGATTTTTCACTGCCAGCCGTTGGTCCTTCTGAGGGAATCTGTGAGGGGACAAGAGGGAGATTCGCCTTCGCAGCATCTCGCGATTGCCGCAACTGCTTCATTAGCAACTTAGCCTCTTTGGCTGTGTCTCCGGGTGCCGCCGCACCCTCGGTATTCTTCCCAAGCCACGCGGCCGACTGGGCGGCCAACTCCGGAGGCATGTCCTCCTCGCTGGTGGGCGTAACTACAACCGTAATCGGTTGGCCTGCATCCGGGATCGGTACCGGGGCTTCGACTGGACTAACTGGGCTTGGCGGGGGTGACTCGGGAACCGGGGCCTCCCCCCCTGCCGCCCTATTCCTGGCCCTTTTACCTCTCCCTGCGGGGACTACTCCCGGCAATGCTGGTCCGATGACCTTCTTCAGTCTGCCCATATTGCTCATTGCCGCCATCTGATTTTTCATGCTCGCCATATCTTTCATCGGCATGCGGAGCATCTGTTCCGTCCCTGCCTTCTTTCCGGCCTTCTTGCCAGGCATCGTCGTCGGATATTCGACCCTTGCTGCTTAGCTGCCCAACGAGGTCCTGGATCCAGAGGTCCGAAGAAGAGAAGGCTCCTGAAAGAGAAACACAAAAATTACAAGTTCTCAAAATTGCTCCTTGTTCCGTCGAGGGCTCACGTGCAACAAGAGGGTGCAGCTTCCAAGCACAGGAACAAGAGGATGCTTCTTTGGATTGTTGCTCCTTTTATTCCTCTTTGGGAGGGCGTGTACCCTCCTCTGGTACGCCTACGGGGCGTGGCCAACGGTGTAGGTGTCTAGGACAACCCCTCTTGGGTGGGAAAAGGCGCGCCCCGGCTACGCCGCTTCGGGCATACCAGCCGAGACACGCCCCCCCCCGCCCAAAATGGTTTCCCGTGGGGATCCGGGCCCCCTACCATACGTTCGGGGGGACCGAGTGGTCGCCCCTTTCCATAAAGTAAGTATTTAGTACTTTTTCCCAAACATCTCTATCACATTCAACTTCTATTACTTCCACTGCTTTATATCCTTAACCCTCAGTTTCCTTCCTTTGCTTTTTCCCTCATTCCTTTTCAATTACTTACTTACTCCACTCCTGCCACTCCTTTTGTCAGTCCCTGTGTTCTCACAGTTCCTCACTCCTTTTCACTCAGTCCGTCTCTCTAAAACAAACTGTCACTGTCTCTTCACTCTTTTACTAGTTGTTCTTTATGCTTTCTCTCTGTAGTTCAAGCACACTATCTTATTTTCATTTTTTTGCTGCTTCAATTATTCTTTTTCTATCACTTCTTTTCTTCTTTCTGTTGTTTCTCTCTGTCATTCCATATGTTTTAATCCTATTTACTTTCACTCACTGTTTTTTTAACATCTTCTGTCAGGGTTGTTGTTAAAGTCCGGTTCTATCCCTACCTCTTACTCCACATCCTTTACTCTCTTTCTTTTTAATTCTACACTCTTTTTTTCATTCACTTCCTTTTCTATTTTCTTTTTCTCAATTTTTTCCCTCTTATAACTTTTCTTTGTATAATTATCTATTATACAGTATCTCTGTGTTACTCCCTCTAGCTGTCTTTCTTTTAACATTATTCTCTCTGTCTCCTTCCCGTATATTCACTCTATTTTTTCTTTTCATTTTTTTTTTTGGTTCGATTCCGGTTCGCGTACCGGCGCGCGAACCAGGAAGCGAATAAAAAAAAAAAATTGCAAGAGTGCTAAACATTTTAACAATTTTTTATAAATGGGAGGTAGTTCTGAAAAGAACTTTTTTTTATTGTTTTTGTTGTTTTATATTTTTTTTATTATTTTTCTGAGCATTTTATTTTTCTTTGTATTTTTTATACAATTTTAAATTTTTGTTTGGTTTTTTTGAGGGTGAACAACGAAAAACAGGCATTAGAAATGGCTCAACAGGAGCAAAAATAAAGAAATCACTTTTTGGGGCGTTTTGAGCACTTGTGATTTTCATATGCTCTGTTCATTAAAATCACACTCATCTCCCCGTAACAAAGGAGTCCCCCACAATATCTACACACTAGCTTGATGTGTTGAAAATTACTTTCCTGTGTTGAAGTGGTGGCCACAGGAGTTCGTGGTTTGTCACGGAGGTCACGCACCTCAGCCACGCTGTAATTTATTGGATGCCACCTTTGCATGTGGCGATGCATAGTGTAGTTCCCATAATTATATTTTTTATCTGTGCCTCTGGACAGAACCCCTTTGCAGATCAGGCATGTCACATGATGGGCATTGATTTTTTTTTTTGCCTTCAGGGAATGTAAAAAATTGCCAAATGAAATTGTCCTTGTGGTGGGATTTCCGGGGCAATTCAGGAAAGAAAACTCTCTCATGTACCTCCTCTTCCTCTTCTTCCTCCTTTTCCTCAGGGTTGGGAATGAACTGGGTAGGTGGTCCTTCCTTCCTAGGAGGTGGTGGTGGTTGTGGGGGTCCACTAGCGGCAGCTACTATTGAAGCCATCTTTTAATAATCAAAATAGGACTTCCTCTCACAAAGTTGAAAGTCAGAGTGAGAAAAAAGGTGGGGGCTTTCATCATTTGGGAAAAAAATGTTCTAAACCAATGAAAAGTGTTATTTTTAGGTCACATGACCTAGCCTTACATCATTAGGAAACTAAAAGTGAAATGAACCAATGAAAAGTTTTATTAACAAGTCACATGACTTGTTACGCTTACGTTACGCGTCCCGCTACGCACCCGGAACGCTTCTGGAGTGCTGCGCTTCACACCTCGGTTCGTGCTCCGGACGCATTAGGCGGCAACGCGATACGTCGCGCTTACGCGACGCGTCACGATGTTGTTTTCTAACGCGGCAGTTGCGCTAACAGAACGTTTACCGGTTTGCGGACCGGGTCGCGGCACCAAATTGAGCTAACAGGAAGCTACACGGTGCGTGAACCGGTAGCGAAACAAAAAAAATTATTTAAAAAAATATATACATAAAAAATATTAAATATATTTTCCTTTAAAAGAAGAATACATTTTACAGCTTTTGATATTTGCTATTAAAAAAACATTGACATTCACTGAAAAAACCATAGGTTGTAGGCCATATATAGTTAGGAATTAGCATTTACAAAACCTTGAAAATTCACTAAAAAAACATAGGTTATAGACCATACATAGTTAGGAATTAGCATTTACAAAACCTTATTTTACTCATACAAAACCATTTTAATTCGCATATATAAATAGTTGCAGTAACTATATATCGCGCACCCACAATCCACTGCTGATTATGTCACATATTACATCATTCATGACATGGTCAGTGACGTCACTGATGACATCACTGATGACAACTCAAATGACATCACTGACAACATCACTGATGACATCATTCATGTGATAATTCGATGAACCTCTTCAGACTCTAATATAACCTTAGATACCATCAGTGTAAACAGACACTCACAGATTGTCACTCATTGATGGAGTTACTCATACACCTAGTCAGTCATGCAAAGAATAAATCACACCTCCATTTCCTCAACTATACAGTTATAGACACCTTACTTATTCAAACATATTTTAACACATATTTACTCTTTTATACAATCACTGATACAAGTTTTCAATGATCCATGCAGCCACTCACACATTCACGAGCTCTTATACACAGTAATTTTTAATGTCAACTCTCACATGTACTGTGTTTTACATATGTACTTACTTTGACATTTAGCACTGAAAAACCAATCACTCACCAATACACTCATGCACACAGTCAACCACCCTTACAGCTGTTTCCACATGCAGTTTTGAACCTATACATCAAGTGAATCAACTGTTCACACATCTATGAACAGAGTCACACACCTCCCAGCCACCCACACACACACACTCACTCTCCCATACAAATACTTGGGCAATCAATCAATAACCAATATAGTTACTCATATAGCTACTGATCAACACATGCAGCAGTTTACAGAACAACAGATATAATGATGCACAAATTAAGACAGTTTAGTCACTAACCCATGCACTCAGCGAGACACATTTAATCACTCTCTCATACAGTCAGTCATGCACCTACTAAATCCTTCAACCAGACACTTATATATCCACTCAATCTTCAATATGTAAGACATATTTTTACTTTACAGAAACATACAGTCACTGGATGATATCATCAGTGATGTCACTGACCATGTCATGATTGATGTAATATGTGACATCATCAGCAGTGTATTGCGGGTGAGCGATATATAGTTACTGCAACTAACTATATATGCGAATTTCAATGGTTTTGTGAGAGTAAAATAAGGTTTTGTAAATGCTAATTCCTAACTATATATGGTCTATATATAAAACATATATATTTTTCAGAAAGACACACATTCACTGGATGGTGTCATCAGTGATATCATGAGTGATGTCACTGACCATGTCATGAGTGATGTAATATGTGATGTCATCAGCAGTGCATTACACGCCCAAGTTATAGTGAGTCCAACTAACTATAACGTGGGAATTTCAGTGGTTTTATGTCAGTAAAATTTCCAGGTAAGTATAACTGGTGTGAAACCTATGTTTTTTTCAGTGAATTTCATAGGTTTTTTAACTGCTAATTCCTAACTATAACTGGTGTGAAACCTATGGTTTTTTCAGTGAATTTTATAGGTTTTTTAACTGCTAATTCCTAACTATAACGCCCAAGTTATAGTGAGTCCAACTAACTATAACGTGGGAATTTCAGTGGTTTTATGTCAGTAAAATTTCCAGGTAAGTATAACTGGTGTGAAACCTATGTTTTTTTCAGTGAATTTCATAGGTTTTTTAACTGCTAATTCCTAACTATAACTGGTGTGAAACCTATGGTTTTTTAGTGAATTTCTAAGGTTATTTATTAGCAAATGTCTAGAGCTTAGAAAGGTATGTTTTTCTGAAAAATGAATCCTTTATTGAATATTAATATAATATATATATATTTTTAAAGTATATGCATTTTTTTTTATATTTCACTCTGGAGCGCATACCGGTGAGCGCCCAGGTGCGTGTACCGGGGTGCGTCCCATCAGCGCACCTAAAAAAACTAAGAAAAAAAATAATGAAGGAGTGAGCATGAGGAATGGGGACAAAGAGTGGTGTAAAGAGAAAGAGAGCTACAGGGAGAAACACAGAGGGACTGTGTAATAGATAGTAAAACAGAGAAAAGGTATAAGAGGAAGAAACTGAGAAAAGGAAAATGAATAAGGGAGCAAAAGAAGAGAAGAAAGAGGAAGAAGACTAAAGCAGAGGTACTGGGAGAATGTCAATGGGTGATGAAAGTAAAAGGAAGGAGAGTAAGGGATGGGGAATGACAGGTAGTGACGGAACCAGAGAAAAGGAACAATGGTGACGGAGGGAAAGAAAATAGCAGTGAGTGTAAGTAAAGAGGAGTGAAAGAGGGTGGATAAAAGTGAATAAGGGTAAGACATGGGGAGTGACAGAGAGAAAGAACAGAGAGAGAGTAAAGGAAGGAGTGTCAGAAAGGGACTAAGTGAACCAGAAAAAAAGGTAAGTGAGGGAGTGTGGATGAGCAGGGGCACTGAAAGAAGTTGAATGTGGTAGGAAAGTAATGAAAAGAGAAGTAAACATTGAGGATAAGAATAGGTGATGGAAGCAGAGTAAGGAAACAGGGGTGAGGTAGGGTGAGAGAAAAGTAGTGAGGTTAAAGCAAAGGGTGATGACAAACTAAATTTTGTAGTCACACTTACCATATAATTAATGACAAATTACTTGTATCTGTGAAAGACAAAAGAAAAAAACAAGTTATAATTAGTAAAATATGTATTTTAAAATAGAAGAAACAGGTCAAGAGGTAAAACATCTAAAAAAGTGTACTAAGAAATAAAGCAAGAGTGACGGATACAACAACAGAAATAAAGTAATGTAGAAAGACAAAAAAGAGGGAAAAAGATATAGAAGGAGAACAAATTACTTAAGGTAAGTAAGATACTAAAAGAATGTGAGATACCAGAACAAAATCAGGAAAGAGAAGTAAGTAAAAGGAAAATGAGTGAAAGGGAAAGGAGTCTAAATGAGGAACCATTAATAAGAAAGAGGAATGGAAGATGACTGAGAGTGAGTGAAGGGGAGTCACAGAGTGAAGGGATGAAAGGAACGAGGTTAATATAGAACGAAAGAGGAAAAAGGAGTGAGAAAGTAAGTACACAGAAAGAGAAAGGGAAGGACTGAGTGAACTACAGTACAATGAGTGAAGAAAGGAAAAAGAGTAAAGGAGCAGAAGAGGGGAAAAGAACTAAAGCAGTGGTACTGAGAGAATGTGAGAAAGCTGAAAAGTGGTGCAAGGGAGAGAGGAAATGCAGACAGTTGAAATTGGATTGAGGAGTTGTGAAAGAAGTGGAGTAAAGGAACAGCGATGAAACAAAGTAAAAGAAAGGCAGTGTAAGTGAGTAAAGAGAGCTAAATAAAGGTGGAAAAAGGAAACTTAGTGTGATACAATGGGAATACAATATAAATGACACAATGCAAACTATAGAATGACTTATAAAATATGTTACATTGTTTATTTTTGCTGTTCTCAGAATATATTGAATTTCACTTAAATAAGCGAGTTCTAACTCTTCATCATACAACAGCGGGAAAAAAAACACAATCTAAAAGATTGTGTTTGAAAAAACCCATACAAACTTACAAATCATATAAGTACACTAATCTTTGATTCCCTTACTTTTCCTTGAGGCCAATTAGTAGATAGTGAAGGTCCTTTTGGTGGAAAAAAAGTCTGCTGTTCTCTATAACTTCCATTTCATCTTCTTCCTATGAAAAAAGATCTAAGAACATCATACCTTACACTTTCCTTACGGCCAAATAGTGTCAGATATATGAGTATTTTTTTTAATTTCTCTAATTAAACTCTGAAATTACCATTTACCCGAAGTTTTCAAAGAAAAGCTCATATAACATTTTCACAATCTTTAAATATTTATATTCCCTTTTTTAATCACTCATGTTCAACATTTCCTATAAAACTGATATCACTTACTATGAGATCCACTTACAGTACCTATATGTGATAAATAATTTTAAACATTAGACTAACTAACTAACTAACTTTTATTAACTACTCCCGTCTTCAAAGGCCAATTACCTTTACTAAAACTTTGGTTTTGAAAACACTAGGTCAAAATTTTTAAAGTCATAAGGCAAACGTTGTTTATAAGTCAAATGAGAATCATTGCAGTAACTCCAACCTTTTTGACATTTTAAGTAGCATGTATAATGTCCTGATGTTGTCGAAGGACCGTCATGATAAATATTAGCTACAGTTGTAAAGGTTCTTCCTGAAATTGATCACTGAGAAGCCTTAACATTTTTGATACAAGTTGTCAATATAGTTCCATTGGGTCTACATCGTTGGAAAACTAAAATGATATACTGACCATAACTTTGTATAAATAATGTGGATAGCATTGGACACTTACTGTGGGTACACACAATATTATGATCTGCTGCTTTAACTAGATTATTAAATGACACTGATTTACAGTCTGGTAAAGTCAAATATATAAATCTTTCAGTGTCTGTTCTAGTAGTACTTGATGAACTACAGTTGTGGCAGTCATGCTGCCATTGATAAGAAAGGCTAAACAGATTATCTACATCTACACCTTCATCTTCCAAAACACCAAACATATACATTAAAAATTCCTGACAATCCTGCTGAATGTGCTGTGAAAATTTATCTTGACCAGAACACATATCTAAAATATTTCGAATTTCTGTTACACTTTCTATTTTTGCTCTATCACTGCTACATTTCCCAAACACAGAATTCAATAAACCACACAATCTTTGATCCCGATTTTCAACAATCTGTGCTTGTAAAGTTTGAAGAAAAAAAACATTAACCCCTACATTAGCATAGCAGTTGACACCAGAACAGTTTTCAAACTAAAATGCAACAACATTTTCATCAGAATCCTTATTCTTTCTGTTTTGAATTACATTTTCATCTACTTTTTTTCTTTTTGCTACTACCTCACTGCAATTATTTTCATTTCTTCTTTTTCGGCCTACTACACGTTTTTCAAACAGAGTATATTGAGGCAAATGTGGAGCATACGCTCTTCTTAACCTATTGTATTCTTTAACACAATCTAGATCTGCACAAATCTTTGTCTCATCATACTCAATCAAGTACAATCCTGATAAAGTTCTGACTCGTGATAATGCCACATATGCCATACCCTTTTTAAACACAGATCTTCCAATGTTCACCAAAGCACTATCTACACTTAAACTTTGAGATTTATGAATTATCACCGCATATGCCAAACAAACAGGATACTTTTTCGGTGAACATATAAGTCTTTTACAAGCAAAAATCTAGCAGGACAACGACTGATTTGTTGTACTTGTTCAATGCCATCAAATTTTATTTTTAAAAATTCAATTCCATCTCTATTTCTATAATTCACAAAATCAACAACATGACCAATTGCTCCATTTACCAGACCTCTCTCAACATTTAAATTCCTTCTCAAAATGATACGACAATTTAAACACACATTCAGAGTCTTTTCAAAACCAGCTGTTTTAGATATATTCTTCTCTAATGAATCCAATTTTGTTTTCAAATTTTCTGACAAAACAATTGTTGCACCCATATGCTCTATTTTATCTATTGCTTCCAGTTTCACAATTTCTTCATTTTCTAACTTTAATATTTTGTTGTTGAAGATGGAACATTCTTGCAGAGTTGGCATCAAACGTATCCCAAATTTCTTCTCAGTAATTTTTAAAAAAATATTCTCTGGAAGAATGTTTTCATTTGGATACAAATTTGAAATTAAACGAGCATGTAAATCTTCTTTCCCAAGCTCACTTACTTTTCCAATTCTACCATTTTGTCAAATTTTTTTATAATCTTCATCCTTTGCCTGTCGCATATTTTGAAGCAGTTCAGCATAATTAAAATTTAACCATATATTAATGTTTCCAATGATTCCAAGTGACTTTCTGGTATCTTCATGCGTGAGCATTTTAAACACTGGTTGTCCTTTTACTGGAGTCAACTGCAGTAGATCTCCAAAAACAATAATGTGTTTTCCTCCAAATAACACATCATACTATGTTCTAAGAATTTCTTGCATTCTCAAATGCACAAACGCAAGCATTAGATCTGAGACCATGCTTACTTCATCAATGATTAGAATTTTCATTTTCTTCAGGACTCTGGAAACTTCAGAACACGCATCTCCAGATAGCTTGTTGTAATGCAATTTATTATCATGCTCTACTGGCAGCATCAGTAAACAATGTAGAGTAATCCCTTTAATGGTATGTGCTGCCAGTCCAGTTGGAACGGTTACAACACAAGACAGCGGTGATTCAGTCCTTTTCTGCAAATAAGTTACAATGGCTTTAATCAGAAAACTTTTTCCTGGTCCCGCTTCTCCACTTACGTACAGTCGGACAGGCTTAAATGATGTACATCAGCACTCTTTTTTCTCATGTCTGAATCCATGTTCTATCTTTTCTGTGACTTCGTCATATATCATTTTCTGCTCAACGTTTAGTTGCTTTACCAAATATTCTAAGTTAACTACATCCTCTTGAGCTTGTTCCCTAGCTCTTTCCACCTCATCCATGGCAGTTGCAGCTTTATTTTGGATAATTGGTCCTCCTAGTGGATCCTGACTCAATGAAGTAGAACTCTGACTGTCTTGAGAACTGTCTCTTGCAATCTCTTCAGCAATTGTGGCTTCTTGCTCTATTTCTTCATTCAACATTTGCAGATAATTTGGAAAAACAGGACATTCTATGGTATCCTTGGTTGCATTAAAAGAGTCTTCATAAGAGAGAAAATCTCCAAGTAGTTCCTCTTCTGTACGCCAAGGCTTACAGAGTTGCAAAAGAGCTAAATAGTAAAATTCTCTTTTGTCTGGAGCTTCGCAACTCAATTTTCGATGATTAATCAAATGGCCTTTTCTCTGCTTCACTAGACATCCTTCATAGCCAATGACAGCATATTTCCATTATTGAGATCTCCTGTGATGTTCCTCTTATAACTGTAGTTTTGCAGAGCTTCATACAAACCAGTGTTCTCAAGGTGATTACTTCTATTTGGATAGTATGTATCCAACATGTTTGTCTTCAAAATATCTGTACTGTTTGGTTCTTTCTCCGCCAAATATTCAATTTCTTGTACAGATTTCAAAACTCGGTTTCTTGTTGCAGCAAGACCTAGACTCACCCAAATGATTATTCTTAATTTGGCATAGAGACTTGCTGATGATAACCGATCAGAACATTCATATGCTCCAATTTCTCGATGCGACAACAATTTCAGACTGAAACTGTATAATTTCTTGCTTAGACTCTTTTCATGTGAAATGTCCTCCCACATGTCCTTTAGTTCTGTCTTTTGTTTTTTTGTGATGTAAGATGTCACATATCGAGCCACACCAATAGAGTTGTCAGCAACAAACTGAATATCCATGTTACCATTCCACATGGCCAAAATCACTGGGTTGTAGTCGTTGATGTACTTGGACTCTTCGTTTCTTTTTAAATTGTATGTATTTTTGGGTTATTTCCTCGTCACAGTATGTCGTAGAGATGACATCAAATTATTTACTCTTCCCTTAGAAATCACTGGTCGTGGAAACGCAAAACGACATTTCGTGTAGTACTTTTTCTTGTTTTTGAATTTTTGATGACAGTACTGCCCACAACGATAGGATTGGAAGCGTAAAACTTGTTGCCTTAAATTATTTTCTGCAGTACTTTTCGGAACAGGACATGTTGAATACTCTTCAATGAAACTCATCACTGTTTCATCCGAATCTGATCCAAATTTGGGTGCATCTTTAATCCACAACAACATATGTATATAATAATAAATAATAATAAAGGAATTTCTAAAGCGCCTGGTGACGCCATCACGGCGTGTCCCCGCGCTGTGGAGTAAGAGTCAGAAAGGAGGAGGGGCATCTATCCCTACAGGGCAAACAGATGTGTTTTCAAGAGTTTCCGGAACATGGTGTCATTGTTGGCTAGTCTGATCCCAAGTGGAAGGCTGTTCCACTGGGTGGTAGCCAGCACCCGAAAGGAGCGGCCTCCCATCCTGGCCTTTCTAACACGAGGAACTGTCAGGAGACCCATACCCGCCGAGCGAAGTGCTCTTTGGGGTAGATAGGGGATGGCCAGATCCTTCAAATACCCTGGCGCTTCTGCAGAGGCTATCCTGTAGCAAAAGAGGAGGGCTTTAAAAAGGATTCTTTTCTTTACAGGCAGCCAATGAAGGGCAGCCAAAGTAGGCTTGGATGCTGTTCTTTTAGGGAGTCTGAGGGCTAACCGGGCTGCCGTATTTTGCAGCACTTGCAGTCTCCTCAGGTTCTTCTCCGTAGTACCTAATAGCAGCACATTCGCATAGTCCATGCGAGAAGTGACCAGAGCTTGGATCATAATACGTCTGGCCTCCAGTGGCAGTAGGTCCAGAGTGCAATTTAGGGTCTTCATAACCCCAAAGCATTTCCCCACCACTTTGTCCACATGACTCTCAAACGAGAGTTTAGGATCAACCCAGACCCCCAGGTTCTTGGCCTCACTGCATGGGATGGGCAGAGAGCCAAGGCAGGGCGGCCACCATTCCTGAGTCCAGCTCGCCCCATCTCCCCCTATCACTAGCACCTCCGTTTTAGCCCCATTGAGCTTAAGGCAGTGTTGATTCATCCAGCCAGCAAGCTCCTGCATGCAGGTTTTAAAATTGGCAGCTGCTAGCTTAGGTGACTGTGACAGGGAGATGAGCAGCTGCGTGTCATCGGCATAAGATACAAGATCTATGCCGTATGACTGAACAACCGCTGCCAATGGAGCCATATACAGGTTGAACAGGGTGGGACTCAGGGCAGAGCCCTGAGGCACCCCCTGTTCTAAGGCCACGCTGTCGGAGAGGAACATACCTCTCTGAACCTGGAAACTACGATCAGAGAGAAAGTCCTTGAGCCATCCCCAAGCTGCCTTTGTAACCCCAGCGCTGCTCAGACACCGTAGCAAGGTGGAGTGTGCCACGGTGTCGAAAGCGGCGCTGAGGTCTAGCATGATAAGTGCCATAGTGTTACCCTCATCAGCACCAATCCGTAAAGTTTCGGTTGCTCTCAGCAGGGCAGTCTCAGTGGAGTAGTTCTTACGAAAGCCAGACTGAGAGCCATGAAACATATTGTTTGACTCTAAATACTCCATGAGCTGAGTGTTTACCAATTTTTCCGTCACTTTAGCTAAGTAAGGTAAAAGAGATATTGGGCGGAGATTTTCCATTATATCCTGACTTACATTAGGTTTTTTTTTTATCGGTAAAACTATGGCTTTCTTCCAGTCTCCTGGCAGGGTGGCCGAAGAGAAAGACAGCTGGATAACATGTCTGAACAGCGGCTCTAGCACATCCAGACTGGCATTGAGTATTTTGGGGGGGGCCGGATCACGGGGGGAGCCTGATTTAACTTTCTTGCATACAGTAACTAGTGTTTCCGCAGCAGGGACATGAAAGCTGGGTAATTCAGAATCTAATGAACCTACCTCCCTGCTACTGTCGAGATCAGGGCCATTGATCAAATTCCCCGTAAAGTTGGCATAGATGTTCGAAATTTTGCCTGCAAAATAATGAGCAATATTGTTGCAGGTTTCCACAGAATCTGCGGACGGCCCGCTATTGTTCGAGATTACCGAGATCTCTTTAAAAATTTTAAAAAGTTCCTTCGAAGAATTTTCAGCCTCCACAATGCGATTTTTATAATGTGTGGCTTTAGAGACCCTTATAGCCTTATAGTACTCTTTTTGCTTTTTCTTATATTCTGTTTTAATCTCTGGGCAGAATCTGACTCGCCACTCACGTTCCAACTGCTTGCAGGCAGATTTCGCAAGCTGAAGTTCCGGAGTGAACCAAGGGGAGGTTTTCCTCACATTCTTCGTGTTTCTCTCAGTACGCATTGGGGCCGTTTTATCAAGTGCACCTAAAATGCGATTATGTAGCTCATGATGGGCCATTTCACAGTCCATTCCTCCTAAAGGGCCGCCTACTGTAATTAGTTCATTGAAGGTGGACTGCGAAAAACTTTTCCATTTCCGTCGCTGATACCTCTGCTCAAAATCTCTCCTAGACTCCGCCTCTGCAATCTGAATCAGGAACGGAATCACAAAGTGATCAGACCAGGGGACCGGAATCGGAGTAAGAGGTTGTACCCCAGAGCGATGACCAAAGATGGGGTCTAAAAGGTTCCCTAATCTATGCGTAGGGTCCTGATTGATAAGCTCAAGCTGTAGGGAGCGGAGATTGGAGCAAATATCCTTTGCATCCATATCCAGTGGATCGTTGAAATGAGCGTTCATGTCACCGAGCACAAGGAAGCTCCTTTTCCTAATAGCTTGATGAGCAGAAACCTCCATGAGGCTGGAGCTAAAATCAAACATCCTACCAGGTGGTCTATATACAAGGATGCCTGAGAGAGAGGTTTGGGGTCCAAAGTTAATATTAAAAGCACCAGCTTCAGAGTGTTTAATGGTGAGGGGTGTTAAGGAGCATTGGCGAGGCAGTCTGGTAGCGATAGCAATCCCCCCCCCCTGCCATTTCTATCCAATCTGGCCAAGGAAAATCCGGGGGGCAAGGACTCTATGATATCAGGATCAGATGAGCCCCCTAGCCACGTCTCAGTAAAGAACATGATGTCATAGTCCTCATCCTCAAGTAGATGGTATATTTGAGTGCTATGCTTACTGAGCGAGCGACAGTTGACCAATCCCGCCTTAACCTGCCAATTGCCCGGCGCCTTCCTAGCAGTGGTGGAGGGCTTGAAAGAGCACCAAGAGCAGTCCCGTAGGGATAGAGCTTCCGAGGTGTGTAAACACTGGGGGACAACCTCGGGACAGAGAGCTAACAGCTCCCTACTATCATACTGTATCCTAGGGGGAGTTAAGTGGCCAGAGTCCTTAGCCCCTCGCCCCGTCCTGTCGCGGACGGGCGCAGACGGGCTGGACTTTGGCTCGACTTCGGCGCGCTTCCGGCGCGCCCGCTGCACGCATCCGCTGCGCGGACGCGGGCCTACGCACATTTATAGTCGACCTAGGGGGAACTAGAGCGCTGAACTCTCAGACCTTAGCCCGGAAGTGCTGGGCTCCTCCTCCACCCTCCGCAGCAAACGCCCACAGTGGACGCGGCGGACCGGGGCGGGAGTGTTCAGGTAACAGAGTGAGTTACAGGTGAGGCAATGTTTAAAAATACAGTATTACACAGGCATTAAAAATCAGCAGAAACGCCAAAGTTTAAAAACACACGCTGTTCAGTCAGCGCTCGCTCGCAGTGTAACACACACACAAGATTCCCAGCGTGAGCGGATAGAGTCGACCTCTGCCACCGGCCAGACTCTTCTCCACCACGCGAGTGTGCAGGATAGCGGTATTTATGCTCTCAGGTAGTACAGCGAAACTAGAGCGCTGAACTCTCAGACCTTAGCCCGGAAGTGCTGGGCTCCTCCTCCACCCTCCGCAGCAAACGCCCACAGTGGACGCGGCGGACCGGGGCGGGAGTGTTCAGGTAACAGAGTGAGTTACAGGTGAGGCAATGTTTAAAAATACAGTATTACACAGGCATTAAAAATCAGCAGAAACGCCAAAGTTTAAAAACACACGCTGTTCAGTCAGCGCTCGCTCGCAGTGTAACACACACACAAGATTCCCAGCGTGAGCGGATAGAGTCGACCTCTGCCACCGGCCAGACTCTTCTCCACCACGCGAGTGTGCAGGATAGCGGTATTTATGCTCTCAGGTAGTACAGCGAAACTAGAGCGCTGAACTCTCAGACCTTAGCCCGGAAGTGCTGGGCTCCTCCTCCACCCTCCGCAGCAAACGCCCACAGTGGACGCGGCGGACCGGGGCGGGAGTGTTCAGGTAACAGAGTGAGTTACAGGTGAGGCAATGTTTAAAAATACAGTATTACACAGGCATTAAAAATCAGCAGACACGCCAAAGTTTAAAAACACACGCTGTTCAGTCAGCGCTCGCTCGCAGTGTAACACACACACAAGATTCCCAGCGTGAGCGGATAGAGTCGACCTCTGCCACCGGCCAGACTCTTCTCCACCATATGAGGAGCACCTCTCGCTTGATACTCCTTTCTCCAAAAGAAATTCAAAACCTCTCCAAGAGGAGGATTTTTTTTATTGGTAATAACAGACATCATAGCTTTCAAATCTATGATTGAAATATCTGCATACATTCACTGGATCCAAAGAACACAGTTCTCCTTGTGTTTTCAATTGTATATTTTGTATATTAGCATTTGCCTCACGTAGAAATACAAGTAAGTCGTCCCATGCATACTCAGCACAGCTAAGAGTGAGGAACCATGTAGGAGTTCCTAAGTTTCTTAGCATGCTTTTCAATTCCCCATGACAACGGTACCAATACTCATTTGTACCACGCTGACATGCCATGAGATTGATTAGATGAGATTCCAAAATACTATCTTGCAGATTGACTTTCTCCATAAAGTCCCTTGCCGAAACATTTTGCAGATGTGCTCTACTTTTCAGTATATGCTTTACTGCATATGAAAGTCCAGACAAGTCAATTTCATACAGTAGATGTAACAAATATGGAATGCATTGACAAAACCTTGAATCTTCAGCATATAATCTTAAAGTCCGGTATTCAGAAGCAGGAATTTGAACTGGTCGATCGTCATATCGTCCACCTTGACCTGTTGGAAATAGCTGTGGAAAACAATGAGCTTCTAAACTTTCTTCCCATACACTAATGGGACTTCCTTTTGCTGCTTTCATTTGAAACAAGTCAATAGCATTCCCCAATACCTCTTTGGAATGCAAAGGATGAACAGTATAATGTTCATATATTTCTTCACCTCTAGACACATCAACTTTTTCAATTTGGCCGACTGAACAATCACTGTCTTCTTCTGCAATTATTTCCTCTGCTTCAACACATACATGTTTGTAGTACTCATTGCTTTTGACCAAATACAATGTTGCCTTTTTGACTTTCCTAACATCCACTAAATCTTGCCAGACTTTCTTACTCTTTGTCGGAACCCCATTAACTAGAATAACTAAAGGTTCCTCTTCCACTTTTTCTACACCAACAATATCAATATTTTTCTTGAAATCTAGAGTCAAATAAACAACTCTTCCCTTTAATCCTCTCTGTAAATCTGAAGGAGGCAATTTCCCTGTCTTAGGCTCCATGCGAACAATTGCCCGAAAAGGATGGACACATTGAATCAAAATAGATTGATATCTATTTAAATCCATCAATTCAGATGGAATGTCTACCAACTCCAGATTATTATAAACAGCTCTAGCAGGCATTCTGTTTTCATTTAATTTATTATAACAATATTTACAAATACGCTGATAAAAACTCAAATCAAAAGAATTCTCTACCAACAAATAAGTTGCAAAATTCCTCCATTCACTATTATTTTCCATTTCACTTTTTGCATATAAATAAACTAACCTAGTCTGAATCTTATAATGAGTCCGTCGACAACACACACAAGTAAAATTAGGCCGTTCACTTGATTTCAACTGAAACTTGCTAATTTCCTGATCAAACTTTTCTGTACTTGAAATCTGTAAATTCTCTTCCACATTACCTTGTATTACTCTGTCAATTTCTACACTGTCCTCTTTTTCACAAAAATAACAAATCTCAATTTCTTCACAAATCTTCTTCACATCTAATTCAGTTCCATTCAAAAGAGCACTGTTAAACTGTTTAAGCTTAAGTGCTGGACTTTTTGCAAAATACAACCTTCTCATAATTTCTTCATTTTGTTATGATGCACTGCTAACATCCTAAAATGATGAAAAACACACTGACATACTTTTCTAGAAAGACAAGCCAATGAATGTCCATGGAAACATGTGTTTTCTCTCACTCTGCAAGTATCTAAGTCTTGCAACATCTTCATTTTTTGTTTTAGACTTTTCTTACTATATGTATGTAAGAAATTACGAGGAACATCGATGGAATCCTGTCGCACACTACAAATACTACTACACTTCCAATTGTACACTGGACCCTTAGTACATCTTCCTAAAACTTCATCACTTAATACCTCTTCTACATCTCTAGACACAAGTTTCTCTTTTTCAATCGGACAACCATCTTTCACCTCATATGCTCGACCACTGGTGTTAACTGCATGCACCAAATCATTCTCCTGAAAGTAACTCTCCTCATTAAAAAATGGCTCAGGACTTGAACTATGCATCCATTCTCCAGAAAAAACTTTACAAAAATTAGTTCAATTAATTACTCTTTTGAATCTACTGTTTGATTTGAAAACATCAATTGTCTTGTTAAGTGTCCTAATTCTATTGATTACTAAAATAAATAATTTGTTCTTAACTTCAAAAGCTTCATCAACAATCTTCTCTACATTTTTCTTTTTCTTATAAAAAGCCGGTCTCTGTGTACCTTTTTTAATGTTTTTTAATCAATTTAAAACTACCCTATTGCGAAACATTCATTTATTTTGCCTTCTATTCCTATACATATTATTGTCTCCTGGTACGGTAGTAAGATTTTGGGGGGGCATCTCCTTTCTCTTCAAATTTAGTCTCTCCTTCTGTAAATTCACATTTTTTTTTATCTAGATATATTACGAAGAAAGGACTTCGTTGTCTTACCAGGAGCTTTTTTGGCGTTTTTTGTAGAATTTGTTGTACGACACTCCTTTAATTACGTCTCTTTTTTTGTTTTTTTTCGCATAACATCTTTCCTTCTCCTCTGGCTTGAGGGCATTTTTCCTTAGTATTGAAATGTTGATTTAAATCTGTGGTAAAAAAAAAAACATTATAGACCACTATTACCAAACCACAAAGCAATGACAATAAGTAAACAATATAAACACTACACTACAATGCTTATAAATATGACCTTATCTTTGTTTTTTAAATGTTATTCTAAAAAAATATTTAGAGCACCTGAATTGGTTTTACATTATTGACAAGGATTAGATTTAAAAAACAGAGTGCAGGTCCTATGTACAAGCATTCAATTTCACTTCTGAAACCTCACTATTTCACAAAATACAAATCCTCTTTCTTTCAAATCTTGATAGCAAGCATTATGAAAAAGCAAGATACAAACCAACAGCAAAGAAACTCAGGGCCTTATTTATAAAGGACTTGCGCCACTGGTGTGTCATTTTATTTCCCATGTTAAAAGTGACGCACCGACAAAACAAGGCAATCATAAATAAGGCCCAAATGTAAATACCATTGATTTGCTGCCAAAATCGTTTTTGGAATAACATTTTACAAACACAGCACAGGTCCTATGTACAAGCATTCAATTTCACTACTGAAACCTCACTCTTTCACAAAATACAAATCCTCTTTCTTGCAAAACTTGATAGCAAGCATTATGAAAAAGCAAGATACAAACCAACAGCAAAGAAACTCAGGGCCTTATTTATAAAGGCCTTACGCCACCGGTGCGTCATTTTATTTCCCATGTTAAAAGTGTTGCACCGACAGAATAAGGCAATCATAAATAAGGCCCAAATGTAAATACCATTGATTTGCTGCCAAAATCGTTTTTGGAATTACATTTTACAAACACAGCACAGGTCCTATGGACAAGCATTCAATTTCACTACTGAAACCTCACTCTTTCACAAAATACAAATCCTCTATCTTGCAAATATTAATAGCAAGCATTATGAAAAAGCAAGACACAAACCAACAGCAAAGAAACTCAGGGCCTTATTTATGAAGGCCTTGCGCCACCGGTGCGTCATTTTTTTCCCATGTTAAAAGTGACGCACCGACAGCACAAGGCAATCATAAATAAGACCCAAATGTAAATTCCATTGATTTGCCGCCAAAATTGTTTTTGGAATAACATTTTACAAACACAGCACAGGTCCTATGTACACGCATTCAATTTCACTACTGAAACCTCACTATTTCACAAAATACAAATCCTCTATCTTGCAAATGTTAATAGCAAGCATTATGAAAAAGCAAGACACAAACCAACAGCAAAGAAACTCAGGGCCTTATTTATGAAGGCCTTACGCCACCGGTGCGTAATTTTTTTCCCATGTTAAAAGGGACGCACTGACGGCACAAGGCAATAAAAAATAAGGCCCAAATGTAAATACCATTGATTTGCCGCCAAAATCGTTTTTGGAATAACATTTTACAAACACAGCACAGGTCCTATGTACAAGCTTTCAATTTCACTACTGAAACCTCACTGTTTCCCAAAGTACAAATCCTCTATCTTGTAAAAGTTAATAGCAAGCATTATGAAAAATCAAGACACAAACCAACAGCCAAAAAACTCAGGGCCTCATTTATGAAGGCCTTGCGCCACCAGTGCGTAATTTTTTTCCCATGTTAAAATTGACGCACCGAAGGCACAAGGCAATCATAAATAAAGCCCAAATGTAAATACCATTGATTTGCAGACAAAATCGTCTTTGGAATAACATTTTACAAACACGGCGCAGGTCCTATGTACAAGCTTTCAATTTCACTACTGAAACCTCACTGTTTCACAAAATACAAATCCTCTATCTTGCAAATGTTAATAGCAAACATTATGAAAAAGCAAGACACAAACCAACAGCAAAAAAACTCAGGGCCTCATTTATGAAGGCCTTGCGCCACTAGTGCGTCATTTTTTTTCCCATGTTAAAAGTGACGCACCAACAGCACAAGGCAATCATGAATAAGGCCCAAATGTAAATACCATTGATTTGCCGACAAAATCGTTTTTGGAATAACATTTTACAAACACAGCACAGGTCCTATGTACAAGCTTTCAATTTCACAACTGAAACCTCACTGTTTCACAAAATACAAATCCTCTATCTTGCAAATGTTAATAGTAAGCATTATGAAAAAGCAAGACACAAACCAGCAGCAAAAAAACTCAGGGCCTTATTTATAAAGGCCTTGCACCGCCGTTACGTCATTTTATTTCCCATGTTAAAAGTGACGCACCGACAGAACAAGGCAATAATAAATAAGGCCTAAATGTAAATACCATTCATTTGCCCCCAAAATCATTTTTTGAATAACATTTTACAAACACTGCGAGGTCCTATGTACAAGCATTCAATTTCACTACTGAAACTTCACTCTTTCACAAAAAACAATTCCTCTATCTTACATATGTAAATATCAAACATTTCCCAAAAACATGCCACAAACCAACAACGAAAAATCTCAATCTGCTTCCAAATCTGAGGTAATGCAACTGACATCATTATAAAAGGTTCAAATATATTTATTTAATGAGGCAAACAATATGTATTCCTTCTCAAAAATGTAAAAGCCATTATTTCCCTAAAATCTTTTTTTAATTAACATTTTAGGAACAGAGCACAGGTCCTTTGTACAAGCATTCTTTTTCACTACTGAAACCCATTGATTTGCCCTAAAATCGTTTTTTAATTAACATTTTAGAAACAGAGCACAGCTCCTATGTACAAGCATACATTTTCACTACTGAAACCCATTGATTTGCCCTAAAATCGTTTTTTAATTAACATTTTAGGAACAGAGCACAGGTCCTATGTACAAGCATTCAATTTGACTACTCAAACCCATTCATTTGCCCTAAAATCGTTTTTTCATTAACATTTTAGATACAGAGCGCAGGTCCTATGTACAACCATTGAACTACACTACTAAACCTCACTATTTTTAAAAATACAAATCCTCTATCTTGCAAATTTTGAAACCATGCATTTTCAAAAAGCATCACACAAACCAACAGCAAAGAAAAACAATATGCTTCCTAATCTGAACTCTCTATCTATATCAAATGAATCATAACTCACCTTTACAAATGCTTTTGGAGATTGAGAACAGTGTCAGATAACCACACCAATATTTCTTTAGCAGAGCATAAGGTATGTTCTCCAAGCACTGCAACCATTAATGGCACTGATAACGTCTAATTCTACACAGATATGCCTCATTTCAACCAATCAAAACTCTTCCCTCACTATTTTCAAACCAACACCCTTCCCCCTCGCAGACCTTTCTACCTGTTACCATAGCAACTCCGTCCTAACTGAACTCTCAGGTTCAAAAGTTTATTCTACAATGTTGCAAATTAAGTCAGCAAGGATGTTTGACCTCTCAATACACCAGCTTATCAAGGGCATTATTGTTTTAGTGACTTTTTCTTAACCATTCAAATTGCTTCTTTCACACAACACAACCATGCACCCTAACTTTCAGTTTGCAACTATCTGAATCCTCCAATCATTGCTTGTGATTCAAGAGCAGGGAAACTCCACAATTATTTTTTTGTAAACTCCTACTGTTCCAACTGGCATTTCATTCCCACACTACATCTGACTGCACCAACACCTTCTCTCATCATGTATTCTGTGTGGATTATTGGACATAGCTACATCCACTGGGCTCAAAGGTATGCAGCTAGCAGACATTTTCACATCCCTGATTTATCAAATGTGGAAATTAAGTGGATTGGCCAGAGAGGATTGAGATGTTACCAATTGATACCATTGGTGAAAACCTTTTTGCATCTGCCAAACCCTGACCTCTTAATTTTTTTTTTTTTTCTTTAAACTATTTTATAGCGCGCTCTGCTACTGGGAAATCACTGGTCGTGGAAATGCAAAACAACATTTTGTGTAGAACTTTTCCTTATTTTGAATTTTCGACGACAGTACTTCCCAAAACGATGCGATTGAAAGCGTAAAACTTGTTGCCTTAAATTGTTTTCTTCTGTAGTTTTCGGAACAGGACATGTTGAATACTCTTCAATAAAACTCATCACTGTTTCATCCGAATCTGATCCAAATGTGGGTGCATCTTTAATCCACAACAACATATGTATATGAGGAGCACCTCTCGCTTGATACTCCTTTCTCAAAAAGAAATCCAAAACCTCTCAAAGAGGAGTTTTTTTTGTTGGTAATAATAGACATCATAGCTTCAAATCTATGATTGAAATATCTGCATACATTCACTGGATCCAAAGAAAACAGTTCTCCTGGTGTTTTCAATTCTATATTTTGTATATTTGAATTTGCCTCGCGTAGAAATTCAAGTAAGTCGTCCCATGCATACTCGGCACAGCTAAGAGTGAGGAACCATGTAGGAGTTCCTAAGTTTCTTAGCATACATTTCAATTCCCCATGACGACGGTACCAATACTCGTTTGTACCACGCTGACATGCCATGAGATTGATTAGATGAGATTCCAAAATATTATCTTGCAGATTGACTTCCTCCATAAAGTCCCTCCCCGAAACATTTTGCAGATGTGCTCCACTGTTCAGTATATGGTTTACTGCATATGAAAGTCCAGACAAGTCACTTTCATACAGTAGATGAAACAAATATGGAATGCATTGACGAAACCTTGAATCTTTAGCATATAATCTTAAAGTACGGTATTCAGAAGCAGGAATTTGAACTGGTCGATCGTCACATCGTCCACCTCGACCTGTTGGAAGTAGCTGTGGAAAACAACGAGCTTCCAAACTTTCTTCCCATACACTAATGGGACTTCCTTTTGCTGCTTTCATTTGAAACAAGTCAATTGCATTCCCCATTACTTCTTTGGAATGCAAAGGATGAACAGTATAATGTTCATATATTTCTTCACCTCTAGACACATCAACTTTTTCAATTTGGCCGACTGAACAATCACTGTCTTCTTCTGCAACTATTTCCTCTGCTCCAACACATACATGTTTGTAGTACTCATTGTTTTTGAGCAAATACAACGTTGCCTTTTTGACTTTCCTAACATCCACTAAATCTTGCCAGATTTTCTTACTCTTTGTCGGAAGCCCATTAACTCGAATAACTAAAGGTTCCTCTTCCACTTTTTCTACACCAATTATATCAATATTTTTCTTGAAATCTAGAGGCAAATAAACAACTCTTCCCTTTAATCCTCTCTGTAAATCTGAAGGAGGCAATTTCCCTGTCTTAGACTCCATGCGAACAATTGCCTGAAAAGGATGGACACATTGAATCCAAATAGATTCATATGTATTTAAATCCATCAATTCAGCAGGAATGTCTACCAACTCAAGTTTTCAAGTTTTATTTATTTATGATAACGGAACTCTCACGAGATCCACATAAAAAAATAGACATTTTTTCAGATAAAATCATATAAAAGAAAGAATACTAACAAGTACATAAAATAAAGATACACAGAGATCAGGGGATCTGAATTACCACTTAGTAAGTATCCAGAAAACATTTGAAAAATGTGTATAGTTTAAAACAGAACATTTCATTGGGGAATTGATCATAGCTGCATTAAAAGCAGAAGCAGACAAAATATTCAATTGAAAGCAAATGCTTAGCCATTTCCGCCTATAAGGCATCAGTGCTGGGCAAACATAAATAACATGAAACAACTCCTGCTCATTCATATGACATAAATCACAGACAGCTGAAAGAGCCATACCATTTGGATAAGAGCAATTTCAAAGGCATTAAATCCTGTCTAATTAGAAATAGTAGACGTCTAACCACGTGAGGAATGTTCCATAGAACATATGGTTGAGCTTCCCTCACAAGACAGGAATCGATAACTGGAGTAATACCCTTTTTCAGAATGCAACGCTCTCTATCCAGTCTAAACCCTACTTCCCACGAGGAAGACTTCAAGAGAGTTTTTAACTGATATGGTGACAAAGAAAATAAAACATCTTTATCTAGTTGTAAGTGACTCACAGCATATCTGAATGAATAGTCATTAAAATTTCCTAACAACTCAGTTTTTATAAGATGTCTTAGCGTGCCCGGCTCGCCCCTTGCTAGGCTGAGAACCCAGCGCACGATCCCCGCCAAACATTGGACCCAGCTACTGCCTAAGCCGAATTCCTGTCTCAAGACAGCTGTTGAACTCGCTGTATTGACGGATACAAGTCTACGTAAAATGTTTCCTTCCGATGAATTAAAAAAGCTCCAATTTTTTATATCAATTAGCTCTATTCCGTAGAGTAAGGAGGCAGGGACTTTTGCTCTAAATACGTCTAACAGTATTGAAAAGTGACTCCTACCTGTAGCCTTATACAAGGATACCAAACTCTTTCCCTGGACAATAGCTTTCCGGGAATTATTAGCTATATGAGCTTTTTTGCTTAAATTACTCATAACAATTTTACCAAGGAAGGTATACGATTTCACTGTTTCTAATTTTTGGCCCCCTACATTCCATGGAAAATTCGTATATTTAGTTTTCTTCCTACCCGACATACACATCACTTTGCTTTTTGCAATATTTATCAACAAAAAATGTTTTCCTGCATACTTATGTAAGGCATGCAGGCGATTATTCAATCCCTTGGGTGTTAGGTCAAGAATCAAAATATCATCAGCGTACATGAGACATACAATTGGGGAACCCCCTAGGATCGGAGCTATGCCAGAGCATGCAGAGAGAGCCAGAGGTAAATCAACTATATAAAGAGAAAACAGCGGAGGAGCCAATAGGCAACCCTGGTTTAACCCATTAGACGTGTGAATAGTTCTAGATAAACCTCTTTCCCCGCCTAGCAACACTCTGCACCAAGTGTCCGAATACAGGGCATGGGCTAATTTAATAAGAAAAGATGGCATTCCTAAATCGAATAGCTTTCCCCACAGCAATGTTCTATCCACTTTATCGAAATCTGTGGAGAAATCGATGAAGGCGCCATACACATGTCCACCACGAACTTTGACATATTTCTCCGTTATAACCTGGAGTGCAGTCAAATTATCTAACGTACCGTGCTTTTGCCTAAAGCCAGTTTGTTCAAAGGACAAAATTTCGGCCTTAGATACCCAATCGTTAATTAAAGCAAGAAGACATTTTGCAAAGACCTTGCCAATGGCATCAAGCAAAGCGATTTGACGATAGTTTTGGGGTAGGTCTCTAGCCCCTTTTTTATATAAAGGGACTAAAATGCTCCCTTTCCAGGATGGGGGGACTGTTCCGCTAATAAAGCAGGATTTAAATACAGGATAAAGAATTTTGCTCCATAATTCACTTTGTTGTTTTAAAACCGAAATAGGGACCTCGTCGGGACCCATCGCACCAGAAGAGCGCATGATTTTGATGGCAAGTTCAATTTCCTTTTCGGACGGTGAATCATATAAACGAGAGTCTACAATGGGAGCATCATCGTCCTGTTGGGCACCATTGTTGCTGTACAAGTTCTCGATGTAATGAGCCCAAATCTGCTCATCAATGGCAATAGGCATAGGACAGGATCTAGTGCCGCAACCCTTGCCAATTAATGACCAGAATATCCTGGCATGTCCCTTATATGAGGCTTCCCGGAGTTGAATCCATAAGGAGTCCTCATTTTCTTTTTTTAATCTGGCCTTTAACCTAAAATCTCCTTCTTTTTAATAGTGCTAGTTTATGATGGCCTTCCTGATTAAATGATAAGTATTGACCCCGTATCAATTTATTTATTTCAATATTTAATTGCCGAAGTGATTCGGGGAATACTAAGGATTTTTTAAAAGAGGAACATTTCTTAGCTATTGAGGTTACTCGTTCTAAAAACTCAGAAAAACCTAATAATTCCCTTCCATCACATTGAAACAAATTCTCAACAGTAGAAGTTAAGAGGGGCAGCAAACACACAAAAGAACGGTGATTCCAATAACATTTCCCCAAACTGGTGCCAAAATTCACCGAATCACTGTCGATGTGACAAGAATCCGCCAGAGAAGGCCTGAGAGAAACTATAAGAGTCAGCGCCTTATGGTCGCTAAGTTCGGAATCCACAACTGAGAGATCCTTCATTTAGGAAAAGAAGGAACAATCTGCGACTACTTAATCAATAATTGAATCTCCATTTTTTGATTTATGTGTAAAAGCTGCTGGCGAATCAGAAGGGAATCTACCATTCATTATTAGGCAATCCACCTTGGAGAGACCTTCCAGAACTAGTTTACCTCTTTTGTTAGTTGTAATATTCGTTGGAAACAAAGCCTGAGGTATATGAAGAGATTCTTCCCTAAATTTATTTCTAAACAAATCAAGGCCACAATTAGAGATATTACAATTAAAATCCCCAAGTAACAATGTATAAGGAGGAGGAGAGGAATCCATGAGTTTAGGTATAAAGGAAAAAAGTGATTTTAAACCATCATTAAAACAAGAATTTGGGGGAATATAAGTATTTATTAAAACAAGCAATTTATTTGAGCAATCCTTAAACATATTTTATAAAGTTATTGCCTGAAACAGTTTATCTGGATCAAGATGGTGGGAATAATTCCAATTAATTCTATTGGACAGTAAACATGCTATTCCGCCCTTCGCATGACCTCTCCTAGAGGGCACTGCACTACCCTCCAGAACAAAGTACCCTTTTTCCAACTTTAATTTTCCTTCCACCCACGTTTCTTGAAGACAAATTACGTCTGCTTCTAAAGAATATAAGAAACATAATTTTTCCTGACTATCTTTGAAACCCGCAATATTCCATGAGATTATCTTCAGATCACTGTTAAAAATTTAGATGAGGTTTAGGTCGAGAAGTGGATTTACTAGAGAGAACACCGGGCAACCAATTCCATTTTGCAGTGTCATCCATCAAAACTTGTTTAGGAGGGGGAGTATTTTTATAAAGAACTTGCCCTTCATTTTGTGAAACACATATTTTTAATTCCTTCGATCTAACTGAGGACCAATCTGTAGTGTTCGAGTTTGTATCAGAGATTGTTGGCAAGTTAGTGGATAATTTATTCCTCTGTTCCTCTACAAAATATGGGGTAACATCAATCCCTCTGATTTGTAATTCCTCTGCCCACTGGAAAATGTGATTCAAAACCAATTTAGAATGAAATTTAACCCTTGCTGTTTTTCCTAGAGTAACATTAGGAAGAAATACCACATCCAAGTCCGAAGTTAGGATTAGTTTTAAATTTTCAATCTCATGAAAAGATTTAAGAAGAACCGATCTATTTAAAATTAGATCAGTATCGAATAAAGGAAAAAGTCTAAAAAAAGGGTATCTACATTTGTTTTATCCCTAGTTGGCACAGAGGGAGTAGGCACAATTATAGGAGAGTCATGAAAAGGCCTAGCCAGAGGGTTAAGAGTAGAGGGTAGAAGATTTACAGGTAATAAAGGAACAATAGGGTGAGGGCAATTCGAGGGACTTGTAAGACCAGACCCAACAGTCACTTGATCTACTTTCGGAGGACCAAATATATCAGCATGTAAATCAAGGGACTGTTCAGTCCGGCAGGATTTTTCTAATACAGCCTCTAAGTTATTTTCAAATATAAGTTTCCTCTGCCTCTTTTTAGAGAATCTTCAAACAGGTTTCCTCTTTTTTATTCTATTCTTTTTTTTCTTTATGGGGGCTGCCTTTTCGGCAGTACCAGGGAAATCGATAGGAGCAATCTTCCTCTTTTTTTACCTGTGTCGTAAATATGGGATATAAAGGAGGAACTTCTAAATTTTGAGTAATAGTAGAGACAGATAAAGATTCTATCTCATCGTCATGAGTTACGATACCGTTGGCTCCTGCAGAAATTACATTGTCGACAGTAGGATCTGCCAATGTAACTGCTAATTTATTACCTTTCTGACCTTCAGGAGAGGGATGTGAAACCGTTTGAACTTCGTCAAGTCTTGCCATTTCATTTAGAGACCTCTTATCATTAACTAATGGCTCCATTAGGTTGTCGTGCTCGGGATGGCATCCGAGGATGGACCCACCTTTATTATGTAGTTTCACCCTTAGGATTTGGGTTACCGTCTCAAGGATGCAATCCGAACCTCCAACAAATTTTTCCAGTAAACGGAGAATAGATGATAACAACGATTCCAAGGAAGATAGGGAATTAGAAATTAAATTATCACTAGCACTTGGAGGGCTCACAGGGATATTATTCAAATTAGGGCCAGAGCAGGAAGTAAAATTTAACAGAGCCAAAGAAAAATCAAATTTATTTCGAAGGAGTACTACTAAGAGGACGAGAACTAGAAATTAATGGGGCTTCAATAATATTAGAATTAGCCCTGGCAACAACCTGAAGGAGTTCCAATGACCTTTTTTGAGATATTATATCAATTATAGAATAGAGGATAAATCTGGCAAAATCATATATTTCTCCCTGAGATTAGGCACTACCGAATAAGGTAATTGTAAAGAGGTGGAGTTGGGAGTTTTCAAAGAAATACAACCCAATGTCCCATGGGGAAGTTCCAATTGCCTCTGTGAATCAATGATAACCTATGGAGGCCCCCCGCTGTTTCATGGGAGGGAGACCCAAGATTGGAAGGGGCGGGAACCACAATTAAATTAGAATTATCCTTAATGGTGGCAGGAACTGGCTCTGACACTTTACTCTCTAATGTGGCAGTGCTTAAGGTATCCTCTGTAACCTTATCCTTTCCTCTTTCCCACAAGTTAAAAAGTTGACATTGGCCTTTCAGTTGCAGGGAGGAAGTAATTTTATTTCGTAAGGGGTTTGATTAAGTTTTAGAACCAGACCTCCCTACTAAAACTCGACCAGAACAGAGTTTTTTAGCCGTCATATTTATGTTGGCAAGGCTCAATACCACTAGCAGTGGCAGAAACAATAAGATAACCCTCCGAAGCACCAACAAAAAGTAAAACAAATTATTGTTAACAAAAGCCAAAATCAAAGAGACTAGGCCCAGCCCAGCCTCCTTCAGCCCCTGACGGCCACAGACGGTCCCGCCCTTGTCCCGGGCTTCTTTCGGCGCGCTCCGGCGCTGCGGAAGGAATACATTCAAGTTATAGAGGAGACTAATTAGATGGGTGGAGCTAGCAGGGAGAGCCGGCCAGGTGGATGGAATTACAACTGGCAAGGGCTCCTGGGATTTGGAGTCCTAATCTGACCGCTCGCAGCCCTGCTCCGCTACACGCACCCACTTCAGTCACAGCAAGTGTCCCACTCTCTTCACTCCAAAGTCCTCGGGTCGAAAATCACCACGATGAACGACACGCGAAGCGGGTTCCGCGAGGAGTGGGCTGATGCTTACACACACAAGGACACACAGCGATAGGCAGGTAATCTGGCAGGAGTTCTCCAAACGATTTCAGCAGAGTCCGATGCTGCTCAGGAAAGAGAGGTTCTTAATGCCAGATTAGATGGGCGGAGCTAGCAGGGAGAGCCGGCCAGGTGGATGGAATTACAACTGGCAAGGGCTCCTGGGATTTGGAGTCCTAATCTGACCGCTCGCAGCCCTGCTCCGCTACACGCACCCACTTCAGTCACAGCAAGTGTCCCACTCTCTTCACTCCAAAGTCCTCGGGTCAAAAATCACCACGATGCGGGACCCGCAAAGCGGGTTCCGCGAGGAGTGGGCTGATGCTTACACGCACAAGGACACACAGCGATAGGCAGGTAGTCCGGCAGGAGTTCCCCAAACGATTTCAGCAGAGTCCGATGCTGCTCAGGAAAGAGAGGTTCTTAATGCCAGATTAGATGGGCGGAGCTAGCAGGGAGAGCCGGCCAGGTGGATGAAATTACAACTGGCAAGGGCTCCTGGGATTTGGAGTCCTAATCTGACCGCTCGCAGCCCTGCTCTGCTACACGCACCCACTTCAGTCACAGCAAGTGTCCCACTCTCTTCACTCCAAAGTCCTCGGGTCGAAAATCACCACGATGAACGACACGCGAAGCGGGTTCCGCCAGGAGTGGGCTGATGCTTACACACACAAGGACACACAGCGATAGGCAGGTAATCTGGCAGGAGTTCTCCAAACGATTTCAGCAGAGTCCGATGCTGCTCAGGAAAGAGAGGTTCTTAATGCCAGATTAGATGGGCGGAGCTAGCAGGGAGAGCCGGCCAGGTGGATGGAATTACAACTGGCAAGGGCTCCTGGGATTTGGAGTCCTAATCTGACCGCTCGCAGCCCTGCTCCGCTACACGCACCCACTTCAGTCACAGCAAGTGTCCCACTCTCTTCACTCCAAAGTCCTCGGGTCAAAAATCACCACGATGCGGGACCCGCAAAGCGGGTTCCGCGAGGAGTGGGCTGATGCTTACAGGCACAAGGACACACAGCGATAGGCAGGTAGTCCGGCAGGAGTTCCCCAAACGATTTCAGCAGAGTCCGATGCTGCTCAGGAAAGAGAGGTTCTTAATGCCAGATTAGATGGGCGGAGCTAGCAGGGAGAGCCGGCCAGGTGGATGAAATTACAACTGGCAAGGTCTCCTGGGATTTGGAGTCCTAATCTGACCGCTCGCAGCCCTGCTCCGCTACACGCACCCACTTCAGTCACAGCAAGTGTCCCACTGTCTTCACTCCAAAGTCCTCGGGTCGAAAATCACCACGATGCGGGACCCGCGAAGCGGGTTCCGTGAGGAGTGGGCTAATGCGTACACGCACAAGGACACACAGCCATAGGCAGGTAATCAGGAAGGAGTTCCCCAAACGATTTCAGCAGAGTCCGATGCTGCTCAGGAAAGAGAGGTTCTTAATGCCAGATTAGATGGGCGGAGCTAGCAGGGAGAGCCGGCCAGGTGGATGTAATTACATCTGGCAAGGGCTCCTGGGATTTGGAGTCCTAATCTGACCGCTCGCAGCCCTGCTCCACTACACGCACCCACTTCAGTTACAGCAAGTGTCCCACTCTCTTCACTCCAAAGTCCTCGGGTCGAAAATCATCACAATGCAGGACCCGCGAAGCGGGTTTCGCGAGGAGTGGGCTGATGCTTACACGCACAAGAACACACAGCGATAGGCAGGTAATCCGGCAAGAGTTCCCCAAACGATTTCAGCAGAGTCCCAACTCAAGATTATTATAAACAGCTCTAGCAGGCATTCTGTTGTCATTTAATTTATTATAACAATATTTACAAATACGCTGATCAAAACTCAAATCAAAAGAATTTTCCACCAACAAATAAGTTGCAAAATTCCTCCATTCACTAATATTTTCCATTTCACTTTTTGCATATAAATCAACTAATCAACTGTCGACAACACACACAAATAAAATTAGGCCTTTCACTCTATTTCAACTGAAACTTGCTAATTTCCTGGTCAAACTTTTCTGTACTTGAAATCTGTACATTGTCTTCCACATTACCTTGTATTACTGTGTCAATTTCTACACTGTCCTCTTTTTCACAAAAATAACGAATCTCAATTTCTTCACAAATCTTCTTCACATCTAATTCAGTTCCATGCAAAAGAGCACTGTTTAACTGTTTAAGTTTAAGTGCTGGACTTTTTGCATAATTCAACCTTCTCACTAATTTCCTCATTTTGTTATGATGCACTGCTAACATCCTAAAATGATGAAAAACACTCTGACATACTTTTCTTGAAAGACAAGCCAATGAATGTCCATGCAAACCTGTGTTTTCTCTCACTCTGCAAGTATCTAAGTCTTGCAACAACTTCATTTTCTGTTTTGGACTTTTATTACTATATGTACATAAGAAATTACGAAGCACATCAATGGAATCCTGTCGCACACTACAAATACTGTGGTAAATAAAGATTTACCTATGCTGAATTTCTATGCGGTAAAGTTCAAATAACATAACTCAATCAAAAAAGGAGAGGCAGAGTCCATGGCATCTGAGTTTATAAGGGTTTTATTCCATAAAATGGAATTGGTTCGAACCAGGTATCATGTTCCATCACCACGAAGGTTCAGGAAGGGATAGACAATGCTTTATTAACAGAGTACAATATATATAGTAAATGCATATAATGGTGATGGATACAAAAGGCGTAACAGCTGAGAGAAACAAGATAAGAACACATGTACATAACAGAAGGCGTGCACAAGGGCGTACACGGAGGTGTGTACCAGAGACGTCACAGGAAAGCGTCACAAGTGGGTGGATTCATAGAGGAATCCTGCAGTGTCAGCAGAAATGCATGGCTGGATGCGCGCGCAGGCAACATGACGTGTGATTGACGTGGAACTGGAGGGTGAAGGGGACTTGACATTTAGCTCCACATGAGGAGACAGAAGTCTGGCGGGTCAGGACAATCTAAACTCAATCGTATCTGATATCTTGTGTTTGAGGAACTGTATTATCTAGAAGGAAAAGTCTCTCGGGTAGAGGCTATTCTATACTGATTGTTAATGCGTGCATATGCGCCTACATGTCTACGTGTAGTGTGAGGGGCCATGGGCCTACCATGGTAACAGGAGCAGGGAATTACTTGTACGGAGACAGAATAACCGGGCCCTTTGCTCTGCAGCTGGGAGGATGTTTACCTAAGTCACTAGACAGGAATGTATTTTCGAGGAGCGGAGCAGATAACTTGAAGGCTGAATACAGTCTTGGCAGGCAAGCAGGCCGAGCCGGGCACCGCTCACCGCGCAGGGAGTAAGGTAAAGGTCATGGATTCAGATCCAGGCTGCAGCTTTCAGAGGCAGAAGGCAGAAAGGGCTTGGTTGCAGAAATCAGGGCCTAATTCAATAGAGCCAAGAAAACGTGAAAAGTGCACCATGTAAAGACGGTGGCAAGGCATACTTAGGAACTGAATTATCGATCCATTCATGGCGCATCTGAAAGAGGACATGTTAACGTTGGACGCAAATGTATTTGCGTCTTCATAGTTGGTCATGGAGGGAAATTACATGTACTTGAAGCACGTACATGGAGCCGTTGGGGTCTACGATAGGGGACACAATTGACCATAAAATTCATATTACCTCATTCCCTCCTTGTCCCCTACGGACCCTTCATGATATATCAATCTTCATTAATCTATCTACTTGTTCATGTAACACCATTTGTTCTTCCTTTTTCAGGCAGGATTTAGAACGTGAACTCGAATGGGGAATACATGATGTGGCGCACAGACCGCAAATCGCTGGCCCACATTGTAAACAGAGACAGCAACTGAACACTATGAGTAGTATGACTCCTAGGAATGACAGTATTTTCCATCCCCAAGCGGATATGGTACTCCAGAGCCAACCGGACCAAGTCCAGGTGCCTGGATTCTGATGTATCTGACTTGCAATCTTATGGAGACGGGTTATGGCTTTATATACTGACGGTGCGTTTTCTGGAATGAAAATACAGCAACTCGATCCGATGACTCTACAAGCTCCGCCCCTATCGGCCAGGATGACGTCAAGAACAAGACGATTTTGAAGGACAACAAGTCTCATAGCAGACTGTTCCTCTGTTAAGTTGCCTAGGGCGGAAGTAGTTTCATTCACTACTGCTTCAAGGGTTCTGGTTAAGTGACGTATTGATTTGCTATTGAAGACAGCTCCTAAGTATGGAAAGAAACCTTTATTGAAATCTGTATATCGTTCCCATGCCGTTTCAGTATAGTCGAAAATCGGGAGTTCTCTCTTGGGTCTATTAAGTACTAGACGGGAGTTCTTATGATAATCAGGTGGAGCTAGAAAAACAGGTGGCAGAAGGAATGCAATGTAACATGTCCCATCCCAATCTAGTGGCAAACGTATGTAGGCTGTCTGACCACAAATGAAATAGGAATGGCGGATAGCTTTAAATGTAGACTTTCCTTTATCACTGAATTCAATCACAGTAGTACATTTACTATGACCTAGGTGTACTGAACCATTCTTTCTGACACATAATTCACCTTTAACTGGTAACACTGACATGGAGGATAAGTCTGGTCTGGTATCAGCTTGGACATTCAGAATCATGAGATTGGGTGTATAATTACCTAATCAATATACTTCATTTTCTAGATCGGTCCCTGTCCTTTGTGGGAGACCCTCCTTGTTAGGGTAACATACCTTGTGCATAACTGTGTTCAGATTACCCCATACCCAATTGCCTTGGTAAACTACAGAATCAGAATCTAAAGAATTTATTAAACTAAACCATGCACCACAGGAACCATTGTGTGTGAACGGGTACGGAAAGAGGGGCAGAACTCCCTTGTACTTCTGATAGGGGGGGAATCGGCCACATATCCAAGAATTTGTAGCGTTGCTGGTCTGATGAGAGTGATGTAACATACTAATGAAGGTATTGTTGCGCAGCGCAAGTCGGTATGATAACTCGTGAGGGGGCAATTCACTGAAAGTATGCTCGGCAGTGTCATTTGAGGAAGAATGTGCACGTGTGAAAATAGGAAAGTACATGTGTAGCAAGAAACCTGCAGCAATAATCATAAGACTCAGAAAAAATATAATCAATAATGCAACGATGCAATAACTGCGGAGAGATTTACAATATTTCTTTTTCTTGATCTGTTTCTGTCTATCTCTCTCTCTATTGGGATCTAACTTGTACATGTCAGGAACCTGTCTAACCGCTTCACCTAGGGGAAGACTTAAACAATTAAACTGTCTGACTTGCTAGATCTCAACTTTAACTTATACTCCTCCTGAGGAGTTTTCTCTGCCAGGGGGAGTTTAGTATCAGTCACTGGAATGGGGCCGGGCTGAGAGTTTATTTCTGGCGGCAGTCCATGAAACTTTTTTATGTGGCTGGAGTGGAGCCACCCTTTCCGGCCCTCCACCTTCACTGATGTCCTTGTGGTCAATAAAACGAGCTTCGGCGCCTGCCAGCGGGGCTCCAGCGGACTCCTCCTATCGAAATTCCTGATGAAGACAAGGTCCCCCGGAATGATCTTGTGTGGCTTCACCTCGGTGTTGTCGGGAAAGGCTGCAGCCACCTGTGAACGACAAGATTGTCGTGCAGACATCAAGGAGGCAAGGTAATCTGTCAGCATATTACAGTCAACATCTGTGATCTTACGAGGCAGAGGCGTCCCCCACATGTTCGGTGGCCTGCCAAAGACCACCTCGTACGGGGATAGCCCTGTTCTTGAATGAGCTACCATTCTCATAAAAAAGAGTGCGACGGGTAATGCAACTATCCAGTCTACGCCTTTCTCGGCACAGATCTTAGCAAGGCGTGTTTTCAGGGTCTGATTATGTCTCTCTACGAGACCTGCTGCTTCGGGATGTCGGACACAATGGAACTTCCACTGATATCCTAGCAGGAGTGATACCTGCTTCATGAGCTCGGACGAGAATGGCTGACCGTTATCCGAATACACGACACGGGGCAAACCATATCGTGGGAAGAATTTGCGTACCAGCTGCTTGGCAGTGGTCGGAGCAGTGTAATCTGGGACTGGATATGCTTCTGTCCATCGGGAAAGTGCACATACAACTATGAGGACATACTTAAATCCTCGACAACGTTCCATCTGGATATAATCCATCTGGAGGACTTCAAAAGGGTAATCGGGAGGATAAAATCCACCTTGTTCTACGGGAATGCCTTTACCTGGGTTGAACTGACAACAGATCATGAAAGTACGCACTTTCTGTTTTGCTGCTGCTCGTAAATGCTTATGGAACCAAAGGTTTTGAATACTGTCTAACATGGCTTTTTCTCCTAAATGTGCAGGACTATGTGCCGTATTAATGATAACTTGAACCATAGAGTCGGGAAGAAACCATGTGGCTTTTCCCTTCGTCATCCATCCCTGTTCTGTCTGGATCCCTCCTAGTTCAGTCCATTTCTTTATTTCATCTGGTGTAGCATGTGTCTGTATGTCCATTACATCTAGGGCGGGATCCCTATCTGTCATGCAATGAGTCGGTGTCGGGACTACTGTCTTTGTCATGTCGGTTGTGTGAGTATGAGTCTGAGCTGTATGCTTGGCTGTTCGATCTGCCAGGTCGTTACCCTGGGAAATGGTATCTGTGACTTTCGTATGTGCCTTACACTTCATGATGGCTATGGCTGTAGGCAAATGTATCGCTTCTAACAGAGCTTGAATGAGAGGTCCGTGCTGGATTTTGGCACCGTGAGAAGTTAAGAAACCTCTCTCTTGCCAGAGAACTCCGAAATCGTGTACAACTCCGAAGGCATAACGGGAATCTGTGTATATGTTAACTTTCTTATTCTTGGCTTGAATGCAGGCTTGGGTCAGAGCGATGAGCTCTGCTGCTTGGGCTGACAGGGTGTCAATGCGGTGTGTTTCTATGACTTCAGTTTCTGTCGTGACTACATATGCGGCCACTAACTCTCCTGTACCTGTTCTCATACATGAACCATCCACATAAAGTGTCAGGTCTGGATCTGGTAATGCGATATCTGTCAAGTCTTGTCTGGGTTTCGTCGTAATGGTAATGACTTCAACACAATCATGTGCCAAAGGGTCTGTCTCACTTAATGGCAAAAGTGTAGCCGGATTCAGTGTATTACAGCGTCTGATTTCTATGTGTGGCTGAAACAATGTCAATTCATAACCTGTCAGTCGTGCTATAGTTAGGTGTTGGGTCTGTGTTCAGTTCAAAAGAACTTCCACGGAATGTGGAACTTGTACTGTCAATTGGTGTCCTAATACTATAGAATCACTTTGTCTAATCGCTAGAGCTGTTGCTGCTACTGATTTCAAGCACGCAGGCAGGGCCTGGGCTACTGGATCTAATGTGCTAGAAAAATAAGCACACGGTTTGTGTGAACCTGCTTGATCCTGGGTGAGTACTGACAAGGCGGTACCTTCGCGTTCTGTGACAAAAAGTGTAAAAGGCTTGCTGTAACATGGTGTCGCTAAAACGGGTGCTTGACATAAGGCTTTCTTTAAGTCGTCAAAAGCTTGTGTATGTTCCTGAGTCCAAGGGAGGACAGTCGAAGACGCTGCCTCCTGGGTTGTCAACTGTATAAGTGGCTTGGCTAGAAATGCATACTGTGGGATCCATTGTCTACAGTAAGAAGTGAGGCCTATAAAGGCCCGCACCTCCTTTTGTGTCTTGGGTTGTGACATGTTTACAATTAACTGGATACGGTCAGGTGTTAGCTGTCTCCCCCCTTTGGACAGCAAGTGCCCAAGGTATACCACTTGCTGAACACAGAATTGTAGCTTCGAAGGAGACACTTTGTGTCCCTTGTCAGCCAGGAAATGCAAAACCGTCAGTGATGCTTGTTCACATTCAGGCTCGCTACGGGCGGTGATCAGTAGATCATCGACATACTGGAGTAGGGCAGTGTTGGGTGGCATGTGAATACTGTCAAGTTGTCTTTTCAATGCTTGGCTATAGATGCTGGGGCTTTCTGTGAATCCTTGAGGTGCGCGTGCAAATTTGAAGCTTCGGCCATTTAAACAGAATCCGAAGAGATATTGGCTCTCCGGATCAATGGGGACACTAAAGAAGGTGTTCTTCAGGTCAATTACAGTAAAGAACGTTGCATCGGAATCAATGGCAGTCAATAGAGATGAAATGTCGGGGACCACGGGATATTGTGGTACAATGCATTTATTCAATTCTCGTAAATCGATAATTAATCGATAAACTGGTGGTGCCCTTGGGTCAGTACGTTTAAGAATTGGAATGATAGGGGAATTACAAAGATTTGAGTCGGTTTCTACAACCACTCCTTGTGCAATGAGCTCGTCAATGATTTTCAGTAAAGCCACTACAGCATCTGGGGGTAACTTGTATTGTCGAATGCGTGGTAGTACTACTCCTGGCTTGAGTGTGACACGATATGGAGTAATGTGCATACAACCGACATCAGTGGGGCCTTGTGCCCATAAATGTGCAGGAACATTCTGTAATCTGGATTCAATATCTCTCAACACATAGTGACCCTTAAAGTCACGCAAAAACAATCTTACTCCTTCCGGAGAACAACATATTACAGCTCCTAGAGCTTTCAGAGTCTTGATTCCCAGTAAGTTTTCTGGACATGATTTCGTGAGCAATAAATCTGTAGTACGCGACAATGGACCAACTGCAAGGGGAAATGGTTTCGATACTTCATTAACAATGAGTTTTCCTGAAAATCCAAGGGAAACATTCTGTGAGCCTGAGAGGGGAGCCCCTGGTACCTCGTCGTGACTGATGGTCGTCCTGCTTGCCCCTGTGTCAATCAAAAACTTTCTATCTTTCCCTAATACCTGACTATGTACATAAGGACCCTCTTGATCTACAGGAACCTCAATAAGAGGCAAGCCAACCTCCGTCTCTAGGCTGTTTCATGTGTATCGCTGGTAATCGGGATAATCAGTTTGTGCATATTGGTACATCTGCTGTGTTGCATGTTGTGTTGCGGCAATCGGTTGTGGCTGTGGTACCGCTACTGTCTGTACTGTCTGTTGTGAAGCATGCATCGGCTGTACATTTTGTGGTACTTGTTGTTGGGCCTGGTCTTGTCTAGGCTGACGTGGTCTCTCTTTAGTTTTACCTGTGGATATATTATGTTTCAAAACTGCACAATCGTTTACATAATTATCTGGCTGTTTACAATAGTTGCATGTCCCTTTAACAGGAGCTGCCGAATTATTAGACTGTGATTGTGCTGTACCCTTTCTATGGCCGTCTGCTGGAACAGACTGAGCAACTAACATTTTCATTTTCGTGTCTTTCATACGTCTCTGTTCGTGATCATGTTCTTCCCTAATTCTGTTCTGGTGGTACTGTAACATCTGTAACATTTGTGAAGGCGTATTAGCTTGCCATGTGCTCTCGACTTTCAGTACACGGTTCTTAACCTGGGGCAGTGAATTCTCGACTAATTTGGATACAAAAAGATGCGAATATGACTCGCTACTTGCGTTCAGACCACTATTAATAACAAAACATTTCTCAAATCGGGAATAAAAATCACTAGTGTCTTCATCGGGTTTCTGTTTGCAGGCTGAGATTGCATCCCAGTCCTCCTTTTTAGTTGTTAACAAACGTGGCAAAACCTGTACTAATAATCCTGGTAATGCTTTAGTTTTATCCCCAAGACCCAAACCTGGGGTTTGAGTCACTTCTTCATTTTCCAATGCAGCCCAATCTATCTTTTTGTCTTCCACCTCCCATTCCTTTTCTTTGAGTTTCTCGTAAATACCGGCAGGCAGTAGTACTTTCAATATTTTCATAATGTCAGGGTAGGTGTAATCTCCCATGAGTAACATGTCTTTAATTTCTCGGTGAAAACCTGCTGGGTCTTTATCATGACTAGGCACTATTTTCTTCCTTTCCAATAATTCCATTTTAGTTATGGGCGTGTATACATACATATGTGTAAGGGTATTATCATCATTCCTGACTGGGTGGACTTCTCGTAAGGGATTCTGTCTGTCTATGTAAAACATTTTTCTTTCTGGGGGTGGAGCTGGAACAAACTGTGGATTCAGGAAAGCACTATATCTGTGTCGATGTTCTAAAATTACCTTAATTAAATCGGTACCTAAACCTCTCCATTTATTCATGAGTAACTCTACTAGTATATCAGGTAGGGGACCTGGATCAGAATGCTGGCTCTTATACAATATAAGGAGGTGCTGTATCATGTACATACCAGCTAGTCGCTGTTCGTCTGGGGAAAGATTCAAAAAAGTTTGCGCTACTGCGTCATCATTATATTTATCGGAATTGTCAGCCCATTGTACTGCTGACCTGGCTAATTCTTGTTCATCCATGGAGTCGAGTACATGGTACCCCATTCGTTCTTGAAGTATTTTATCGGTAGCCTGAAACAGATGTTCAGGAGTCCTCGTGTTTGACATGGCAGAGTGAAAAAGTCTCCTGCTTTCTGGGCGTAGCGTTTTATTGAAGGGTCTACCCTTTCCTACATAGGCCACCGTACCTAGATCTTCTGGCTCATCCTCCTCTGAGGATTTATTCTGGTCTGATTCTGCTTCCCTTGAAGCTTTCTCTTTTACATGGAATACTGTTATTTCTTTACGGATTTTTCTGTACATGGCCTCTATACATTTTTGTTTATCATGTTTCCCATCTGCAATATTCTGACCCCATGTAGTTAGTACCTCCATCTCTTCTTTATTTACACCAGGCCGGTCTCGTTCTCTTATGAAACAGTTTATGAGGAATCTTAATATTAAACCTTGAGTGTCCACCTTTTGATGTGCCATGGCCTCTTGAATACATTCCTGATCTTCCCCAGTCTGAACGAAACAATATATCCGGTCTAGATAACCTATCATTCCTGGAAATAGAACTAAATAGTTTGCAGCACGTCTTATACGTAATGAGGCTAACATCATGTTACCGTCTTTACCTGGTATTGGGTCATATCTACAGTCTGTAAGATACTCTTTCAGTCTTTCAATTGTGATTGGTTTCGGAGTACGTAGCATTACTAGTTCTCTAACGGTTAATCGGTGTACTGGTGTCGGGGTATGGTAACCACCTGATGCACCTCCTGAGGCGGAGGCTTGAGCATCACCTGTCTGTAGGGCCGCGTCAGCCCCAAAAGAATCAAGCGGATTGATAGGGGGTGCAGGTAAGGGCGGAGGAAACCGACCGGGAGGGGTAAGCTGTTGCGGACCTGGGAGTCGACGATCAGGGGGTGGTACAGGTGCAGGCGGGACATTAGTATATTCGGGAGCTACGTCGTCTAAATAGGAAGAAAGGAAAATGTCTGCTGCGGTCTTGTGACGTAATTTAGTCGGAACCAATGGAGGGGGCAGATCTTTCGGTATTTCCGGGGTCGCCTTGGGCAGGCCCTCGGCCAGGACTGGATACAATCCTGTCATAATGGCATTACTTTGTCTATCGTGTTGTTCTATTCTGACTCGTTCTCCTTCTTCTAGTAATTCTTTTTCTTTGGCCTTTTCAGAAACCTCTCTACTTTTCTCTGCTTTTCTGAGTGCTTTCTCTGTCCGTCTGTGTGATTCTTTACGCCATAATTCAAGGGCATCTTTCTGTGACTGTCTGGCATTCTTCTTCCATAACGCTTCCTCTACTCTCATGATGCATTCGGCATCCCATGTCCCAGTAACGGGCCATCTCTGATTCTCTGCTAAATCCTTAGTGTAATACACCCACAAGTCGAGGTACAATACAGCGTCTAAGCCGTGCTTGTGGTACATAAAATATCCGGGAGTGTCCCTGGGTGGGTTGGGAACAGCTTCCTCAAGTATCCGTTTTCTAGTTCCTATCTGTCTCAGTTTCGAAAACAGCGGCATTTCGAGCCTTGATACTTGATACTTGATGCTTTACTCGAACTTGAACACAACTAATACAATAAACACAGTAATGAAGATCAAACAATCACTCATACCACGACATTAGAACACATCTAAACATTTTGAAAACGAACAAAATTAACTAGATAACTCGATAACTGGATACTGGATATACTGCTAAACAGTACAGATACACTGCTAAAACAGTACAGACCGGGTCTGTGTACCCAAACCCATCTTGACCGGACACAAATTAATGTACCCGTCTAGATGCATCCCCAGCAACGGTACTCACCGGGAAGCACGGAACGGAAGGCCTCGGAAACTCAACACTGGACTGGACCGGACTGGACTGGACTCGACTCGTGACGTAGGTACTTCGGAACTTCGGAACTGGTGGGCCTCTGAACACCTCGGACCTTGCTCTCTCGGCTGGGCTCTGGTCGGGATCCTCCGCACTCCTCACTGCCTCGTCTGGGTGTCGATCGCAGACTCAGTCACCTCCGTTGGCCTGAGGGAGAAACAGGAAATCCTGCGGGTACGCGTAGTTGTCCGTCACGGCTGTGGCAGGGGGCTAGGCCTGCAACGCACCGCCGGCGCGTGAGGTGGGGGAGGGGTCCCTATTCAGGCGCCAATTATGTGGTAAATAAAGATTTACCTATGCTGAATTTCTATGCGGTAAAGTTCAAATAACATAACTCAATCAAAAAAGGAGAGGCAGAGTCCGTGGCATCTGAGTTTATAAGGGTTTTATTCCATAAAATGGAATTGGTTCGAACCAGGTATCATGTTCCATCACCACGAAGGTTCAGGAAGGGATAGACAATGCTTTATTAACAGAGTACAATATATATAGTAAATGCATATAATGGTGATGGATACAAAAGGCGTAACAGCTGAGAGAAACAAGATAAGAACACATGTACGTAACAGAAGGCGTGCACAAGGGCGTACACGGAGGTGTGTACCAGAGACGTCACAGGAAAGCGTCACAAGTGGGTGGATTCATAGAGGAATCCTGCAGTGTCAGCAGAAATGCATGGCTGGATGCGCGCGCAGGCAACATGACGTGTGATTGACGTGGAACTGGAGGGTGAAGGGGACTTGACATTTAGCTCCACATGAGGAGACAGAAGTCTGGCGGGTCAGGACAATCTAAACCCAATCGTATCTGATATCTTCTGTTTGAGGAACTGTATTATCTAGAAGGAAAAGTCTCTCGGGTAGAGGCTATTCTATACTGACTGTTAATGCGTGCATATGCGCCTACGTGTCTACGTGTAGTGTGAGGGGCCATGGGCCTACCATGGTAACAGGAGCAGGGAATTACTTGTACGGAGACAGAATAACCGGGCCCTTTGCTCTGCAGCTGGGAGGATGTTTACCTAAGTCACTAGACAGGAATGTATTTTCGAGGAGCGGAGCAGATAACTTGAAGGCTGAATACAGTCTTGGCAGGCAAGCAGGCCGAGCCGGGCACCGCTCGCCGCGCAGGGAGTAAGGTAAAGGTCATGGATACAGATCCAGGCTGCAGCTTTCAGAGGCAGAAGGCAGAAAGGGCTTGGTGGCAGAAATCAGGGCCTAATTCAATAGAGCCAAGAAAACGTGAAAAGTGCACCATGTAAAGACGGTGGCAAGGCATACTTAGGAACTGAATTATCGATCCATTCATGGCGCATCTGAAAGAGGACATGTTAACGTTGGACGCAAATGTATTTGCGTCTTCATAGTTGGTCATGGAGGGAAATTACATGTATTTGAAGCACGTACATGGAGCCGTTGGGGTCTACGATAGGGGACACAATTGACCATAAAAATTCATATTACCTCCATAGTACTACACCTCCAATTGTACACTGGACCCTTAGTACGTCTTCCTAAAACTTCATCACTTAATACCTCTTTTACATCTCTAGACACAAGTTTCTCTTTTTCAATCGGACAACCATCTTTCACCTCATATGCTCGACCACTGGCGTCAACTGCACGCACCAAATCATTCTCCTGGAAGTAACTCTCCTCATTAAAAAATGGCTCACAACTTGAACTATGCATCCATTCTCCAGAAAAAACTTTACAAAAATGAGTTTGATTATTACTCTTTTGCATCTACTGTTGAACATCAATTGTCTTGTTAAGTGTTCTAATTCTATTAATTACTAAAATAAATAATGTGTTCTTAACTTCAAAAGCTTGATCAACAATCTTCTCTACATTTTTCTTTTTCTTATAAAAAGCAGCTCTCTGTGTACCTTTCTTAATGTTTTTTAATAAATTTAAAACTACCCTATTGCGAAACATTCGTTTACGAATGTCCCTAAATTAATTTTTCCTTCTATTCCTATACATATTATTGTCTCCTGCTGCAGTAGTAAGATTTTGGGGGGGCCTCTCCTTTCCCTTCAAATTTGCTCTCTCCTTCTGTAAATTCACATGTACATTATCATTTTTTTTTATCTACATATGTTCCGGAAAAAAAACTTTGTTGTCTTTCCAGGAGCTTTTGTTGTTGTATTTGTTGTAGGAGACTGCTTTAATACCGTTGCTGTTTTTGTTTTTTTCCGCATAGCATCTTTCCTTCTCCTCTGCCTTGAGGGCATTTTTCTTTACTATTGAAATGTTGATTTAAATCTGTGGTAAACAGAAAAAAACAAAAAAACATTATAGACCACAAAGCAATGACAATAAGTAAACAATATAAACACTATAATGCTTATACATATGACCGTATCTCTGTTTTTTAAATGTTATTCTAAAAAATATTTTGGGCACATGATTTGGTTTTACATTATTGACAAGGATTATATAGTACCATTGATTTGCCCCTAAAATCGTTTTTTGAATAACATTTTAGAAACACAGCGCAGGTCCCATGTACAAGCATGCAATTTCACTACTGAAACCTCACTATTTCACAAAATACAAATCCTCTATCTTGCAAATGTTGATAGCAAGCATTATCAAAAAGCAAGACACAAACAAACAGCAAAGAAACTCAGGGCCTTATTTATGAAGGCCTTGCTCCACCGGTGCGTCACTTTTTCCCATGTTAAAAGTGACGCACAGGTGGCACAAGGCAATCATAAATAAGGCCCAAATGTACATACCATTGATTTGACCCTAAAATCGTTTTTTGAATAACATTTTAGAAACACAGCGCAGGTCCTATGTACAAGCATTCAATTTCACTACTGAAACCTCACTATTTCACAAAATACAAATCCTCTATCTTGCAAATGTTGATAGCAAGCATTATCAAAAAGCAAGACACAAACCAACAGCAAAAAAACTCAGGGTCTTATTTATGAAGGCCTTGCGCCACCAGTGCGTCACTTTTTCCCATGTTAAAAGTGACGCACCGGTGGCACAAGGCAATCATAAATAAGGCCCAAATGTAAATACCATTGATTTGCCCCTAGAATCGTTTTTTAAATAACATTTTAGAAACACAGCGCAGGTCCTATGTACAAGCATTCAATTTCACTACTGAAACCTCACTATTTCACAAAATAAAAATCCTCTATCTTGCAAATGTTGATAGCAAGCATTATCAAAAAGCAAGACACAAACCAACAGCAAAAAAACTCAGGGCCTTATTTATGAAGGCCTTGCGCCACAGGTGCGTCACTTTTTCCCATGTTAAAAGTGACACACCGGCGGCACAAGGCAGTCATAAATAAGGCCCAAATGTAAATACCATTGATTTGCCTCTAACATCATTTTTTGAATAACATTTTAGAAACAAAGCGCAGGTCCTATGTACAAGCACTCAATTTCACTACTGAAACCTCACTATTTCACAAAATACAAATCCTCTATCTTGCAAATGTTGAAAGCAAGCATTATCAAAAAGCAAGACACAAACCAAACAGCAGAGAAACTCAGGGCCTTATTTATGAAGGCCTTGCGCCACCGGTGCGTCACTTTTTCCCATGTTAAAAGTGACGCCCCAGCGGCACAAGGCAATCATAAATAAGGCCCTCAGTGTGCGTCCTAACCTAAGGTAATACAGGTGACAGGATTGTGAAAGGTTCAAATATTTTTAATTAATCACACAGACACTATGTTTTCCTTCTCAAAAATGTAAAAGCCATTCATTTGCCCCAAAATCGTTTTTTTTAAATAACATTTTAAAAACAGAGCACAGGTACTATGTACAAGCATTCCATTTCAGTACTGAAACCTTACTATTTCTCAAAATACACTTCTTCTCTCTTGCAAACATTCCTACCAAGCATTATCAAAAATCAAGACACAAACCAACAGCAAAGAAACTCAGTATGCTTTCTAATCTGAGGTAACACAGGTGACATAATTGTGAAAGGTTAAAATATATATAATTAATCACACAGAAACTATTTATTCCTTCTCAAAAATATAAAAACCAATGGTTTGCCCCTAAATCGTTTTTTGAATAACATTTTTGAAACTGAGCACAGATCCTATGTACAAGCATATAATTTCACTACTAAAACCTCACTATTTCTCAAAATACAAATCCTCTATCTTGCAAATGTTAAAACCAAGCATTATCAAAAAGTATGACACAAACCAACAGCAAAGAAGCTCAATGTCATTCCTAATCTGAAGTCTCTATCTATATTAAATGAATCATAACTCACCTTTACAAATGCTTTCGGAGATCAGAACAGTGTCAGACACACACACCAATTTTTCTTTAGGAGAGCAAAGGGTATGCACTCCAAACTCTGCAACCAAGACTGGCACAGAAAACCTCTATTTCTACCCACATATGCCTCATGTCAACCAATTAAAACTCTTCCGTCACTATTTTCAAACCAACACCCTTCCCACCTCAACCCTTTTTGCCTGTTACCATAGCAACTCCCTCCTCACTGAGCTGTGAGGTTCAAAGGTTTATTCTACAATGTTGCAAATCAACTTAGCAAGGATGTTTGACCTGTGAATACACCAGCTTATGCAGTGCAATGTTTCTTTAAATGACTTTTACTTAACCATTCAAATTACATCTTACACAGAACAGAACCATGCATCCTAACTTTCAGTTTTCAACTATCTGAATCCACCAATCATTGCTTGTGATTGAAGAGCTGTGAAACTCCACAATTATTTTTTTGTAAACTCCTACTGTTCCAACTGCCATTTCATTCCCACACTTCATCTGACTGCACGAGAACCTTCTCTCACCATGTATTCTGTCTGGATTATTGGCCATAGCTACATTCACTGGGCTCAAAGGTATGCAGCTATCAGAAATTTTCACAACCTTGATTTACCAAATGTAGACATCAAATGGATTGGCCAGAGAGGATTGAGATGTCACCAATTGATACCATTGGTTAAAACCTTTTGCATTTGCCACACCCTGACCTCTTAATTGTGCACTGTGGAGGAAATGACTTGGGCACTTTGACTGGGGTTGGTCTGGGAATGCTTTTAAAGGACACCTTTGATCAATTGATGGCACTTTTTCCACAAACTGCCTTGGTCTATTTCAATATATGCCAAAGACAGAAATGGAAGTGGTCCAACCAATTTTGGTGTGCACTTCTCAGATGAGGGGAAAAGAATATTTCTCCTGAATTTAAGACTGTGCATTGGAACCTACTTGTAGGTACTTAAATCAGCCACAGAACCCAAAAGCTCTTTTCAGGGCTACCCTATCTCTGATCACTCTTAATGATTATCTTTTTCTAACTTTTTTCACTATTTTTCACCACAGTACGCTCCCCGGTACGCTCCCCGGTGCGCGTACTGGGTGCTCCCCCCGTGAAAAATGTTAAAATATTTTTTAGGACATAAATGGGCCTCCTAAACCCCCCTCAGAAAACCTAGAGGGTCATGAGGTGTCTACCGTACCCCCTTCTACCCATTCCCAACGTTGTTCGTCCTCCATCTCGTGTCTCAATTCTACCGAAACACAAAATGGAGGACTCCCGTAACGCTGCCGGTACGCGTACCGGGGCGCGCACCGGTAAGCGCTCCCAAAAAAATGTGGTTAGTTAATTTACATAATAACCACTGGAGACACTTACACCAAATATAGAATAGGACCTACTACATAGCAGTCCCTACCATTTACCCACATTTGGTGGTATTCCATTGAGCCATTTGGGCTGTAGCCCTGTCTAAATATCCTGAGGTAAATTTCATGACAAAAACACATATGAAACTGTTTGAATTTACAACCAATTAAAATGAGAGGGAAACACAGCCATTTTGACTAATACTACCTGAGGTACATTTGGAAAGAATTTTGACAGAAAACTTCAACTACTTTGAAAAAGGTAAGTTGTTAATTTGAAAGGAGAACTATGTTATGCACTTTAAGTTAATTTGGGAAAACGTTTTCTGATAGTTTTATACTGTCCCTCTGTAAGAGTTAGAGATTGAGATAGACTTCTCTGTCATAATTATGGATTGAGTTAGACTTCTCTGGTATAATTATGAATTTACTTAGGCTTCATCACATGCACTTTTTAATAGTTCTACTTCATGCCTGAAACCATACACTACCCAAAGATAACTTCACTGTTAAAAACTCAAAAGTACCTGTCTGAACTTAAACCCAACAGTGCCCTATTTCTACTGATATATTTATTTTTTATGCAATTTACAGCAAGAAAATGGAAGGAAAACAAGACAAAATTAATATTTCTTTCGAAATTCTTGTTGACAACAATCCAAAGAAAGATATGGATGACTTGGACTTTATGGATCAGTCTCTGGACCAACAATTACTTGACAATGTTGAAACAATAGAATCAAACATTCAAAATGAGGAGATTCCAGATGATCTAATGTTAGAAGTTATTTTAAATTTTGAAAAATCAGAACAATAAATTTATATTTAATAATTTTAAATTGTTTGAGACATTATTCATTTTTATATGTAATTCATGAAGTACTACCAAAATGATTATAATATAAAGTGAGACTTATAGGAAACTGTGCAACTTTTTTTGTGTAACATAGTAAGTTTGCTCATAGTTACTTCCTTTCCCCCACTATATTATCCACAATGTGTATTTTACATCTCTTTTTCATCATAAGGGAGCAGGATAGACTACCCATGATCCCCTACACCTTCTCAGAGAGTGCTTGCCTTAAAGTATCTGTTTCTGCTTTCTTGACAGACTATGGTATGAATTCCATATACCACAATAACTTCTATAACAACATGCAAGATATCTACAGAGGAGACGGTATACATTAAATTTAAGTCTCTGCATTGGTACCTACATGTAGGTACTTAAATAAAAATAAAAAAACAGCAAAAAGAACATTTTTTAAAAACACCTACTTCTTTTAAAATTGTCATTCTTTTTCCCCATGGTACGCTCCCCGGTACGCTCCCCGGTGCGCGTACCGGGCGCTCCCCCCCCGAAAATCGAAAAAAAAATTAATAAAATGTTTTGCCCCGCAGGGCCCTTTTATGGCCCCCACATCAAACCTAGGGTGTCAGGGTGGGTCTACCCTGCCCCCTTATGGTCATTTCCCCCTTTGTTTTTGCCACCTCTTGTGTTTCGATCCTACCGAGACACAAGATGGCAGCCGCTCCGGACTGTTTCGAATGTTTACAGACACCCGAGAGCCAATCAGCTTTCCGTGCGCACTTCGCGTGGCTCGCCCGGTACGCTCCCCGGTGCGCGTACCGGTGCGCTGCCATAGATATATATATTTATTTGAACCTAAATTACTCAAAATCCACTGGAGCACATATCTTGAGACATAGCAAAGGCACATCGGGCAACCAGTCACTACAAGTTTGGTGGAAATCCATTCAGCCGTTCGGGCTAAAAGTGAGTTTGAACGCCCTATGGAAATTAACATGGGGAAAACACGTTTTGGGACCCCCCTTAATCTCAGCGCCCACTAGGTTTGTGGCATGTTTTTTGGAAATGCTTGATATTAAAATATGCAAGATAGAGGAATTGTCTTTTGTGAAACAGTGCGGTTTCAGTAGTGAAATGAAATGCTTGTACATAGGACCTGCGCTGGGTTTGTAAAATGTTATTCTGAAAATCATTTTTGCAGCAAATCAATGGTATTTACATATGGGTGTTATTTATGATTGCCTTGTGGCGCCGGTGCATCACTTTTATCATAGGAAAAAAGTGATGCAGCGGTGGTGCAAGACCTTCATAAATAAGGCCCTGAGTTTCTTAGCTGTTGGTTTGTGTCTTGCTTTTTGATAATGCTTGCTATGAACATTTGTAAGATAGGGGATTTGTATTTTGTGAAACAGTGAGGCTTCAGTAGTGAAATTGAATGCTTGTACATAGGTCCTGCGCTGTGTTTTTTAAATGTTATTCCAAAAACGATTTTGGTGGCAAATCAATGGTATTTACATTTGGGCCTTATTTATGATTGCGTTGTAGCGCTGAAGCGTCACTTTTAACAAGGGAAAAAAGTGATGCACCGGTGGTGGAAGGCCTTCATAAATAAGGTCTTGAGTTTCTTTGATGTTGGTTTCTGTCTTGCTTTTTGATAATGTTTGCTATGTATATTTGCAAGATAGGGGATTTGTATTTTGTGAAACAGTGAGGTTTCAGTAGTGAAATTGAATGCTTGTACATAGGTCCTGCACTGTGTTTCTAAAATGATATTCAAAAAACTATTTTGGGGGCAAATCAATGGTATTTACATTTGGGCCTTATTTATGATTGCCTTGTGGCACCAAAGCGTCACTTTTAACATGGGGCAAAAGTGACGTACCAGTGGCGCAAGGCCTCCATAAATAAGGCCCTGAGTGTCTTTCGTGTTGGTTTGTGTCTTGCTTTTTGATAATGCTTGCTATGTATATTTGCAAGATAGGGGATTTGTATTTTGTGAAATAGTGAGGTTTCAGAAGTGAAATTGAATGCTTGTACATAGGTCCTGCGCTGTGTTTCTTAAATGTTATTCAAAAAACGATTTTGGGGGCAAATCAATGGTTTTTACATTTCAGTGTTATTTATGATTGCCTTTTGGCGCCAGTGTGTCACTTTGAACATGGGACAAATGTGACGCACCGTGGCGCAAGGCCTCCATAAATAGGGCCCTGAGTTTCTTTGCTGTTGGTTTGTGTCTTGCTTTCTGATAATATTTGCTATGAACATTTGTAAGATAGGGCATTTGTATTTTGTGAAACAGTGAGGTTTCAGTAGTGAAATTGAATGCTTGTACATAGGTCCTGCGCTGTGTTTTTTAAATGTTATTCAAAAAACGATTTTGGGGGCAAATCAATGGTATTTACATTTGGGTGTTATTTATGATTGCCTCGTAGCGCCGGTGCGTCACTTTTAACATGGGACCAAAGTGACGCACCGGTGGCGCAAGGCCTCCATAAATAAGGCCCTGAGTTTCTTTGCTGTTGGTTTGTGTCTTGCTTTTTGATAATGCTTGCTATGTATATTTGCAAGATAGGGGATTTGTATTTTGTGAAACAGTGAGGTTTCAGTAATGAAATTAAATGCTTGTACATAGGTCCTGCGCTGTGTTTCTAAAATGATATTCAAAAAACGATTTTGGGGGCAAATCAATGGTATTTTTCATTTGGGCCTTATTCATGATTGCCTTGTGGCGCCAAAGCGTCACTTTTAACATGGGACAAAAGTGACGTACCAGTGGCGCAAGGCCTCCATAAATAAGGCCCTGAGTTTCTTTGCTGTCGGTTTGTGTCTTGCTTTTTGATAATGTTTGCTATGAACATTTGCAAGATAGAGGATTTGTATTTTGTGAAATAGTGAGGTTTCAGAAGTGAAATTGAATGCTTGTACATAGGTCCTGCGCTGTGTTTCTTAAATGTTATTCAAAACACGATTTTGGGGGCAAATCAATGGTTTTTACATTTCAGTGTTATTTATGATTGCCTTGTGGCGCCGGTGCGTCACTTTTAACATGGGACAAAAGTGACGCACCTGTGGCGCAAGGCCTCCATAAATAAGACCCTGAGTTTCTTTGCTGTTGGTTTGTGTCTTGCTTTTTGATAATGTTTGCTATGAACATTTGTAAGATAGGGGATTTGTATTTTGTGAAACAGTGAGGTTTCAGTAGTGAAATTGAATGCTTGTACATAGGACCTGCGCTGTGTTTCTAAAATGTTATTTAAAAAACGATTTTAGGGGCAAATCAATGGTATTTACATTTGGGCCTTATTTATGATTGCTTTGTGCCACCGGTGCGTCACTTTTAACATGGGAAAAAGTGACGCACTGGTGGCGCAAGGCCTTCATAAATAAGACCCTGAGTTTTTATGCTGTTGGTTTGTGTCTTGCTTTTTGATAATGCTTGCTATGGACATTTGCAAGATAGACAATTTGTATTTTGTGAAACAGTGAGTTTTCAGTAGTGAAATTGAATGCTTGTACATAGGTCCTGCGCTGTGTTTCTACAATGTTATTCAAAAAACGATTTTGGGGGCAAATTATTGGTATTTACATTTGGGTGTCATTTATGATTGCCTTGTGGCGCCAGTGCGTCACTTTTAACATGGGACAAAAGTAACGCACCGGTGGCGCAAGGCCTCCATAAATAAGGCCCTGAGTTTATTTGCTGTTGGTTTGTGTCTTACTCCTAGTTATATAGTTGCTGTGGTATAAACTTATATATGTTGCAAATTAGTGTTTATATCGTTTGCTTATTGCGATTGCTTTGTTGTTTGCTAATAGTGGTCTATAATGTGTTATTTTTTTCTTTACAACAGATTGAAATCAACATTTACAAAGTAAGCAAAAATGCCGTCAAGGCAAAGGAGAAGAAAAAACACCATACGGAAAATTACAAAATCTTAACGGAAGTAAAGGAATCCTTTACAACAAGTACTTCAAAAAACACCCAAAATGGAAAGGGGTGACCACTCGGTCCCCCCGAACGTATGGTTGGGTGCCCCGATCCCCCCGGGAAGCCATTTTGGGCGGGGGGCGTGGCTCGGCTGGTATGCCCAGAGTGGCGTAGCCGGGGCGCGCCTTTTCCCGCCCAAGAGGGATTGTCCCAGACACCTACACAGAAGACCACGCCCAGTAGGCGGACCAGAGGAGGGTACACGCCCTTCCGCAGAAGAATAATTAGAGCGGGAATCCGAAGAAGCGTCCTCTTGTTCCTGTGCTCTGAAGGCTGCACCCACTCGTTGCTCGTGAGCCCTCGACGGCACAAGCGGCAATTTTGAGAACTTGTAATCTTGTTGTTTCTTTTTCAGTTATTTGGAGTACGAAGGATCCAGGACCTCGAATGATCGACCAGGAGTAGAATATTCGAAACCATGGCTGGCAAGAAAGCAGGGAAAGGCTCCAAGATGGAGAAGGTATTGCGGCTTTTGTCGAACCCAATGGCTAGCATGGACCGAAAGCTCGGAAAAGTTGACTTGATTGGTTGAGGTTTGGCTGAGGTGAAGAAACAGTTGGCGGCACAGAATAACTCAGGTCGTCCTACAAGGTAATAGGTCCGGCCGTGCCAGGAGTCGTCCCCGAGGGTAGGGGGAAGCGGGTTAAGAGGAGGGCGGTTTCTGGGGAAGATCCGGTTCCTGAGGTACCCCCAGTTGCCCCCCTCACACCGGCGGACAGCCCGGTACCAAACCCAGATATAGGTTTGCCGATCCCGGTTGTAATTACTCCCGTTAACGATGAGGAGATGCCCCCTGAATTGGCCATCCAGTTGGCGGCGGTTTTGCCATGGCTCAAAAAGAAAGCAGAGGGGGGCAGTGGCCGCGGGGGACCCGGCTGAGGAGGCCAGACTAATAATCGAGCAATTGCAGCAGTCAAGAGAAGCCACAACGGTGAATGTTCCTCTTGTCCCCCCACAGGTGGCGCCGGAAGGACCTGCGGTTATCCGGGAAAAGGCGGAAGACACATCGGCCGAACCTGGTAAGCACGCATTGCCAATGGCAGGGGGGGGTTCATTACCATCAAGGCGGGAAAGGGTGGCACAGCACATCCCTATGGCCACAAAAGAACTGATATGGGGGAGAAATATGTCAACATGTTTTCATTATTGACTGACCATCGCGAGATGGAATATGCAAAATCTCAGAAAGATTTGTGGCATCCCAGTGTATGGCGCGCCAAGATGGCGGAATTCAGGATTGATGAGACGGTAACGAACTGGGTTAAGGCCTTTTCCATATTTATTGCAGTCATGGGGGAACGGAAGCCTGAACTTATGACTGAGTTGACTTGCTATCAAAATAGGATTATGGATTTTAATTCCATGTATGAGGGGGATGAATGGAAAGGTTATGATATGAAATTCAGGAAAGCGAAAGAGTTCGATGCTACTTTGACTTGGGATTGCCTTGACTCGGTGTCATGGCACAAGCAGCTCTTGCCAGGGGCGGCAGGTACGTCCTCGCCGAGCGGGAGCGGGTTGGGGTTCATCCGCCAAAAACCCGCGGTGCCCTTTCGAGCGGGCGCCGGTGGGGACTATCAGCCCAAGACCGGCGAGAATGGCGGCAAGCGTGGGGTTTGTTGGGGCTTCAATAGAGGCAACTGTATCAGACCCCAGGGAACATGTAGGTTCAGACATGCGTGTGTGGGCTGTGGGAACTCCTCACACCCGGAGAGTAGCTGTAGATCTAAAAACAGCGGGACGGGAGGAAAAGGGGGGTCTAAGCAAGAATGAGGTGAACCTTTGTAACCGATTGCCTACACCTGTTGATATCATGGCTCTGACTCCTTGGTTGAACAAATACCCTGATCATGTATCCGCTGGGAAGTTGAGGAAGGGATTCCTACATGGCTTCTACATCCCGGCGGGGGATTTTCGGGAGGACTCCTTTTGTAAAAACCAGTTATCTGTCCAACACAACCCAAGCGTTGCGGCAAAGAAAATTGCAAAAGAAGTCAGCTTGGGGCGGGTGGCGGGGCCTTTTCATCGGCCGCCGGTAGCGGATTTCGTATGTTCCCCGTTAGGGGTTGTCCCGAAGAAAGACCCTGGGGAGTTTAGACTTATTCATAACTTGTCCGCCCCAAGGGGATCTTCGGTGAACAAAGCCATTGACCCAGAAGTTTGTTCAGTGCAGTACGCATCGTTCGATGAGGCCGTGGCCATGTTAAATCACCTGGGCCCCGGGGCGCTGATGGCGAAATCAGATATCGAATCGGCGTTCCGGTTGCTCCCGGTACACACACAGGATCAGCGCTTACTAGGTTTTGCATTCCAAGGGAGTTATTACATGGATAAATGCATGCGGATGGGTTGCTCCTTTTCTTGTGCTTACTTTGAAATGTTCATCGGTTTTTTACAAGGGGTATTAACCGAGGCCACGGGCCATAAACATGTGATGCACTATTTAGATTACTTCCTGTTTTTGGGTGCAGCCGGCGATACGAGTTGTGCACAGGCGCTGCGGGACTTCTGCATCCTCATGCGGTAGTTCGGAGTCCCACTGGCACCAGGTAAGACGGTCGGACCATCTACTTCACTGGAGTTTCTGGGAATTTAGCTCGATTCAGTGGAAGGATGTTTCTGTTTACCGATGGAAAAGGTAGCCAAATTTAGGGCTTCCCTGATACAATGCCTGGGCAAGGAGAAAGTGACCCTGCACCAATTACAGCAAACAGTGGGTCAGCTTAACTTTGCCTTGAGGGTGATGCCAATGGCCCGCCCATTCTCACGCTCTATTGCACAAGCTATGGTGGGTCTCAAGGAGGGACACCACCGTACGAGACTGTCGGCAGAGGTTCGCCAGGATATGCGCATTTGGTTGGCATTTCTGGCAGACTTCAACGGTCGAGTGGTGTCGAACAAGCCACCAGCATCTTCAGATGAACTTGGTCTGTGGACTGACTCAGCTGGGAGCGTGGGATTTGGCGCCATCTTTGGTAACCGATGGTCGGCGCAAGTATGGCCGGCGTGGTGGCACTCCAGCGGTCTGACAGGTAACATTGGGTTCTTGGAGTTATTCCCCATTTGGGTTGCTCTGATGGCATGGCCAGACGACTTCGGGGACCGCTCAGTGGTGTTTTGGTCTGATAATATGACTGTGGTCGAGTGCATTAACCAGCAGGCAGCCCGCTGCAAGTGGATCTTGAGATTGTTGAAAGAAATTGTGCTACTTTGCATGAGATTGAATGTACAGTTCAGGGCGAAACATGTGCCAGGCATACTGAATCATGCATCTGATGCTCTCTCTCGTTCACATACTTAGGACATTCAGGGGATTATCTACCCACAGCGGACCTAGTGGCGGCACCATTCCGCGAAGCGCTATGGCTAATCGGTGCCCCGGATTACAAGACCTCGTGGCAGCAAGCTTAGCCCCCAGGACAAGGAAGGCATATGAAGGAGTGTTTCGTTCCTACTGCACATTTTTGGGTCCAACAGGGAGACAGAGTTGGGGTCAGGAGGAATCCTTCCTGGGGTTCTTGGTAGCGCTGCACAGAGAAGGCTGATCAGCGGCAACGGCCAGTAGGCATAGGGCGGCCATTTCATTCATGGCGCAGGTGCATGGCATAAAGGACCCGACGGGTTCCTTTTTGGTTAAGAAAGCCCTTCGCGGTTGGCAGCGCCTCGAGGGTCACAAGCAAGATGCGAGGCGCCCGATTGGCTTAGACAGGTTGTCTCTACTTGTAGCAAAACTGGAAGAGACGTGCTCCTCCCATTTCAAAGCAGTTCTGTTCCGGGCAGCTTCCGCATTGGCATTCCATGGGGCTATGCGGGTGAGCGAACTTGTCGCAAGGAACAAGAAAGATGTTGAGGGAGGCTTGTGCAGGGATCACATCCAAATTAGGGGTGATTCAATGGTGATCTCGATAGCCAGGTCCAAGACTGACCAGGGAGCTATGGGAAATAGTGTTATCGTTCAGCGTGCGCGAGGATCCCCCACGTGTCCGATAAAGTGTATAGAGGAATACTTGGCACTAAGGGCGGCTACATGGGGGGGGGGGAGTTTGCTGAGGCACAAGGATGGCACCCCACTGACGAGATTTCAGTTCCAGAGGGTGCTAGCACTGTCAATCGCTGCCGCGGGCATGGACCCGTGCAATTTTGGTACCCACTCCTTTAGGATAGGGGCTGCTACTGAGGCTACAGCCAGGGGTCAGAGTGCGGAGGAAGTAAAGCAGTTGGGACGTTGGTCCTCGAATTGCTTCAAAAGGTATGTGCGAGTGCACATGTTGTGAAGATCAGTTGACATGCACTCACGCTTCTTGTCTTTTGTTTGAATTACAGTTTCGCGAGCCTGTCACGGGGGGCGGAATTTGCAGTCGACCCGGCACCAGGAGACCAGCGGTCAAGGATCACCGACTGGAGAGAGAGTGGTTTAGGTCGTGGGCCACTCATATGTGAGGCGCGCCGGGGACGTATTCAAGGCATGTGACGCGACTCATGCAGCTGGGGAATACGGGTACAGAATGACCTTCCATGGGAAGGGCGGGCTCTGTTTTGACCAATTCGAATCGTTTTTTGAGGGTCTTTTAGGGCGGCAGAGGTTACCGCCATCTGTAGTCATAGTACACCTGGGGGGCAATGACTTGGTGACCCTGGGTAGACGAGTGTTATTGGAACACATCTTGTCGGCTGTTAGCTGGTTGGCTAAAAGAGTCCCGGGGTGCACGATTGCCTGGTCCCACATGATTCCAAGGATGGTATGGCGGGGGGGCCTTTCGGTGTCAGCAATGAACCATTCAGTAAAAAGGGTTAACAATAAAATTGGTAAATTTTTCCGCTCTTCGCAGTTGCATACCATTCATCACGGGTGTATTCGGGGTGACCACATGTATCTGAATGATGGGGTTCATCTGTCCTGGGTGGGGAATGACTTACTCATAGGAGACTTCATAGCATGGCTAAGGGGTTTGAGGAAACATGACCTTTAGGAGGAGTAGGGGGGGCCGGATAGTCGGTCAACTATCCGGCCTGTGGCGGTAAGGTCATGATCGGTGAGCAGTAATTTCAAGGTCCCTAGAGGGGGGCTCCACCCATAATGGATGGGAGCGCCCAGGGGGAGGCGGCCATTGGCCCCTTCCACGGGGAGGCGGCACCCACTAAGGATGGGTCGCCTAGGGGGAGACGGACATAGGCCCCTCCCAGGGGGGAGGCGGCTAGATGCCCCTCCTACTAATTTCCCGGGGGCCGAATATCCGCAACGGCGGATAGAGAGTGTGGGGATGGGGGGAGTCCACGCTGCCCTTCCTACAGATACCTCACACGGGAACTCGGACGACCTTTAAGATGGCGTCGAGTGGAAAGGGGGCCTCCACCACGACAAGGGAAATTACAGTTGGCAATGAGGGAAGAGTCCTCTGCGCATGCGCCACTCACACCGAGAGGGCGAGAGTTTGGTAGTAGGGATCTGACACCGGTTAAGACCATGCCGTTGGCCCTTAATGCTAGGATGTACAATTTTAATTTAGAATGTATGCATTTTCAGGATGCTAGACTCGGCTAGGAAACCTTTGTATTAGAGATCTGTTAAGGTTAGCCAAAGAACATGTCTTCATCGAAATGTAATAAAAGTAAAATTGTACATAATCATGAAACTTTTATTTAATGTTTTACATTTTGTTTCATATTTTAATAAATACGGCCGGGAGGGTAACTCCCTCCCACCTTCCAAAAGTTCAAACCTGTGTCCGACTTCTCCCATCCTTGGGGATTGGTGTTGGGAGGGGGTGGGGGGCATCCCGACCATAAGGTAAGACAACTAAGTATTTTTTTCGCAACATATGTAAAACAAAAACAAATGTTAACGGTAATGTGAAGATCCAGAAGGAAAGAGCAAATTTGAAAAGGAAGGAGAGGCCCTCAAAAAATTTCTCTATTGGAGCAGGAGAGAAGAATATGGATAGCAATAGAAGGTTAAATCAATTTAGGGACATTCGTAGACGAATGTTTCGCAATAGGGTAGTTTTAAATTTGATAAAAAATGAAAAGAAAGGTAAACAGAGAGCTGCTTTTTACAAGAAAAAAAAAAGTGTAGAGAAGATTGTTGATCAGGCTTTTGAAGTTAAGAAAAAGTTATTTATTTTAGTAATCAATAGAATTAGGATACTTAATAAGGCAATTGATGTTTTCAAATCGAACAGTAGATGGAAAAGAATGATTAATCGGACTAATTTTTGTAAAGTATTTTCTGGAGAATGGATGCATAGTTCAAGTTCTGAGCCATTTTTTAATGAGGAGAGTTACTTTCAGGATAATGATTTGGTGCATGCAGTTGACACCACTGGTCGAGCATATGACGTGAAAGATGGTTGTGTGATGGAAAAAGAGAAACGTGTGTCTAGAGATGCAAAAGAGGTGTTATCTGATGAAGTTTTAGGGAGACGTACTAAGGGTCCAGTGTACACATGGAAGTGCAGTAGTATTTGTAGTGTGCGACAGGATTCAATCGATTTGCTTCAAAATTTCTTACGTACATATAGTAAGAAAAGTCTAAAACAAAAAATGAAGATCTTGCAAGAGTTAGATCCTTGCAGAGTGAGAGAAAGCACAGGTTTGCATGGGCATTCACTGGCTTGTCTTTCTAGAAAAGTATGTCAGAGTGTTTTTCATTATTTTAGGATGTTAGCAGTGCATCATAATAAGGTGAGGAAATTAGTGAGAAGGTTGTATTATGCAAAAAGTCCAGCACTTAAGATTAGACAATTAAACAGTGCTCTTTTGCATGGATCTGAAGTAGATGTGAAGACTATTTGTGAAGAAATTGAGTTTTGTTATTTTGGAAAAAAAGAGGACAGTGTAGAAATGGATATAGTAATGATGGTAATGTGGAAGACAATGTACAGATTTCAAGTACAGAAAAGTTTGACGAGGAAATTACCAAGTTTAAGGTGAAATCAAGTGAAAGGCCTAATTTAACTTGTGTGTGTTGTCTATTTCTATTTCTATTTCTATGCGGAATTTGTTAAGCGCGCGGACACCCAGGGGTTTCATGGCGCTGAAGAAAACAGATGAGAGATGGATAGTGAAGGGTCAGAAGGTGTAGTGTTCTAGCCGTACGCTTGTTTGAATAGCCAGGTCTTCAATGCTCGCCTGAACTCTGTCAGCTTCTCACCTACTGTTTTTAAAACCAAAGTTTTAGTAAAGGTAATTGGCCTTTGAAGACGGGAGTAGTTAATAAAAGTTAGTTAGTTAGTTAGTCCAATGTTTAAAATAATTTATCTCATATAGGTACTATAAGTGGATCTCATAGTAAAAAATACTCATATATCTGACACTATTTGGCCGTAAGGAAAGTGTAAGGTATGATGTTCTTAGATCTTTTTTCCTAGGAAGTCGATGAAATGGAAGTTATAGAGACCAGCAGACTTTTTTTCAACCAAAAGGACCTTCACTATCTACTATTTGGCCTCAAGGAAAAGTAAGTGAATCAAAAATTAGTGTACATATATGATTTGTAAGTTTTTAAGGTTTTTTTTAAACACAATCTTTCAGATTGTGTTTTTTTCCCGCTGTTATATGATGAAGAGTTGGAACTCACTAATTTAAGTGAAATTCAATATATTCTGAGTACAGAAAAAATAAACAATGCAACATATTGTATAAGTCATTCTATAGTTTGCATTGTGTAATTTATATTGTATTCCCATTGTCTCACACTCATTTTCCTTTTTCCACCCTTATTCACATTCTTTTAGTATCTTACTTATCTTCAGTAATTTGTTCTCCTTCTATTTCTTTTTCCCTCTTTTTTGCATTTCTACATTACTTTATTTGTTTTTGTATCCTTCACTATAGCTTTATTTCTTAGTACACATTTTTTATTTTTTACCTCTTGACCTGTTTCTTCTTTTTTAAAATATATATGTTACTAATTATAACTTGTTTTTTTCTTTTGTCTTTCACAGATACAAAGTGTAGTTTAAACATGCAAGTACGTTTTCATTAATTATATGGTAAGTGTGACTACAAAATGTAGTTTGTCATCACCCTTTGCTTTAACCTCACTACCTTTCTCTCTCCCTACCTCACCCTTGTTTCCTTACTCTGCTTTCCTCACTTATTCTTATCCTCCATATTTACTTCTCTTTTCCTTACTTTCCTACCACATTCAACTTCTTTCAGTGCCCCTGCTCATCCACACTCCCTCACTTACCTTTTTTTCTGGTTCACTTAGTCCCTTTCTGACACTCCTTCCTTTACTCTCTCTGTTCTTTCTCTCTGTCACTTCCCATATCTTACCCTTATTCACTTCAATCCACCCTCTTTCACTCCTCTTTACTTACACTCACTGCTGTTTTCTTTCCCTCCGTTACCACTGTTCCTTTTCTCTGGTTCCGTCACTACCTGTCATTCCCCATCCTTTACTCTCCTTCCTTTTACTTTCATCACCCATTCACATTCTCCGAGAACCTCTGCTTTAGTTTTCTTCCTCTTTCTTCTCTTCTTTTGCTCCCTTATTCATTTTCCTTTTCTCAGTTACTTCCTTTTCTCTGTTTTACTATCTATTACAGAGTCCCTCTGTGTTTCTCCCTCTAGCTCTCTTTCTCTTTACACCACTCTCTTTGTCCCCATTCCTCATGCTCACTGCATTCATTATTTAAAAAAAAAAATAATAATTCTGGTGCGCTGACGGGACGCACCCCGGTACGCGCACCGGGGCACTCACTGGTACGTGCAGCGGGAGCGCTCCAGAGTGAAATATAAAACAAAAATGAATATACTTTAAAAAAATATATATTATATTAATATACAATATAGGATTCATTTTTTGAAAAACACACCTTTCTAAGCTATAGATATTTGCGAAAAAATAACCTTAGAAATTCACAAAAAAATACATAGGTATGAGGCCCTATAAAGAGTTAGGAATTAACAGTTAAAAAAAGTATGAAATTCACAGAAAAAAACATAGGTTTCACACCAGTTATAGAAAGGAATTAGCTTTTAAAAAACCTTTGAAATTCATTGAAAAAACCATAAGTTTCACACCAGTTATAGTTAGGAATTAGCATTTAAAAAACCTATTAAATTCATTGAAAAAACCATAGGTTTCACACCAGTTATAGTTATCTGGAAATTTTACTGACATAAAACCATTGAAATTCCACGTTATAGTTAGTTGGACTCACTATAACTTGCGCGTGTAATGCACTGCTGATGACATCACATATTACATCACTCATGACATGGTCAGTGACACCACTCATGACATCAGCTAACTATAACTGGTGTGAAACCTATGTTTTTTCAGTGAATTTAATAGGTTTATTAAATGCTAATTCTTAACTATAACTGGTGTGAAACCTAAGGTTGTTTCAGTGAATATATATATATATATATATACATATATATAAATGTACGCATATATTCCCTTATCGACCCTAAAATCACCATCCTTAAATCCTAAAAACACCCTTACAAACCAATATCCTTACCCACCCCTAAACCCTAAAAACTTACCACCCAATACCCTTACTCACCAGTAAGCCCTAAATGTACCCTTGCCACCCAATATCATTACCTAGCCTTAAAACCTAAAATCACCCTTCACATCCTTAAACTCTGTAAATTCCTTTACCACCCAATACCCTTACCCACACCTAAACCCCAACCTTACAACTCTATACACTTGTCCACACCTAAATCATAAAAATGTCCTTATCATCCAATACCCTTACTCATCCCAATGAACCTAAAAAAAACCCTTACCACCCAATAACTTACCCACACCTAAACTGTAAAACTACCCTTACCACCCTCTACTAGTACCCTACCCATAACCGTAAAAAACACCTTTACCACCCTATATACCTACCCACCACTAAAGCCTGAGAATACTTTTACGACCTGTTACCCTTACCCACCTCTAAGGTGATATATACTTATCATTTTGTGGTAAAGGCATGCATGGTGTGATAAAGACGTGTCTGTTAAAAGAAATGTGTAACAAAGGCATTGTGTGATAAAAGATGCGCGGTAAAGGCATTGCACATTTGAAGGCAGTTTCACATCCAATACCAGTGTTACCTTCGCATTGCTTGCATTTCCTAGGAGGTACGGGAGAAACTTACAGTTACATCTTGGATTTTCTCAGATAATATTCACTTCCAATCACTGATTTAGCCAATGTGATGGAAAACTCTAAGACCCTCATTATCATTATGAGGTATTTCCCACACATGGGAAACACTCTTACCCTAGAGGGAGGTGTTTACCACATGACGTAAATGCCTCCTATGCAGTCTTTTTAACGTGCAAATGAGGCAAAACATAATATTGACAATTAACATGCTAATTTCTCCTTTTTATGCCTTTTACATGGGCCTATAACCTGGTTACATTTCTGCAGGTATGACCTACTGGATATCCAGGGAATCTGTAAAGATGTGATAATTATCACACCACTCGTACTTCCAATCTCTGTGGAAACGTGCTTAACAGAAATCGGAATTAAGCTCTGCACATGTAATCAGTCCCTAGGTATGTCAGATTTTCCTCTGTTGCCTTAGCAGTAGAGGAAACTATTTTGAAGATTTACTTGGCATTATCTTCCCTCAAATGATAAATGTAACAAAATAATGAGAACATCAGTTTATTCTGTTTCTTATTCCATAAACTAGTGTACAGTTTGCTTATTTTACTATTTTATTTTAAAGTCCTCATCTCACCAATTAGCTGTCTTTGGGTCTTATGAAGCCGATGTTTCATTCTGTGGGCCCCCCGGCTTACCGTACTTGCTTAGGTCGCCTGACCGGTCCCATTAGTGAGGGAACTGGGAGTAATCATAGGACCAACAATATTAGTCTCAGGTTTCGACCTCACCTTATGAGGGGCAGCCAGATGTTGTAAGACTGACCTCCTCTTCTTCGTGGTTCAAGCGGGCCATGGCAAGTGAGGCTTTAAGCCAGTCCTCGCACTTCCGGGGGGGTCTTTCTACTTCTTACACACCTCTCTCCGCGCAAGTAGCACCAAATATAGAAATATATTACCACCCGAAGAAGACAAGGGACAGATAAACATCGATGTTGGCTTTGAAAATATCTTGAAGGTACTCACCGATCCCCTTCCAAAATATTTCTAGTTCAGGGCATTCTAAAAAGATGTGTAGGTCGTTGGCGATGGGCATCGTACACCTTGGGCATTTGGGTGTTGGGGATGGGGCGAACTTGGCTATTTTGGCTGGGGTATAATACAATCTATTAATGTTAAAGAAATGGTTCTTTTTTAGGCTTGCAGGTTTAATGTGTTTATATAACATTTTCAAAGACGGCACAAACAGGTGGTCTATAGAAGGTTCGAATGAAGTATGGTTCCAGACTGAAGACAAGGGCGTGATTTCCAGATCTTCAGCTTCTAATAAATGATTGTACCACACTAATATCTCTTTCTTAATTGGCTGCACCTATTGGCACAGGTGTTCATTGTCCCAGTTACCGCTTATTTCCCCTTTTTCTGCGTTGAACCAGGATACCAATTGTAGATACTTGAATCTGGAAAACCCTGTACCAATCCTAGCCCTAAATAGTTCCCAGGGATCCTACATTTTTTCTTAGATGCTGACTTGGACTTCTTTGTTAAAATTCTTTTTGGACAAATAATACAAAAGAAAATCCATTCCGTTCCGAAACTTTATTTTGGTCATCATGGACCATAAAAGTGCATATACAATACATTTACTGGCATAAAAACTATAAACTGTAAAAACGGTCCGCAAAAATAGCTATAGCAATTAATAAATATACAGGATTAAAGTGCATTGCAGGGTTCACAATATGGTAGATTCATATCTCTGACCCATCCTCACCTGACTGCTATTTATTTTCCCCCTTTGTAAAAGCCATAAGGGACAAAAACAGTGATACATGCAATATCATCAATAAAAAACTCCATTCCTGAGACAAATTAACTTTAAAACATTAAAAGGAGTAATATTGGAGGAATCCTGCTGATTCGTGCTGATCGTGCTCACCTGTGAAGGAGGAGGAGGAATCCCACGCAGCAAGCCCCAGTCAGTCACCGAGCAGAACTGGCGATTAGGCTGTCGTTTGGAAGAGCAGAGGGGTCGAGCCGAGGGGTTGAGCAAGGTCAAGCCACACAGGTTGGTGTGGCAGTGGCAGTCCCTCTTGCTTCCCCGCTCACCCTGCTCTTGGCTGTCTACGGTCTGCTCACCATTCCCTCTCCTTGTGAGTGTGAGTGGGTCCGGTGGTGAGAGACAGTGAGAGGTGAGCCGAGTGCGGGCAGTGGCGACGAGGGGGGTGTGGACTGTGTTATCCTAGTGCATCTCAGGACCGCAAGAACATCAGGTGCCCGCAAGCAGTGTTGTACCGGGAACCTTCCACACCGCTCTACACTGCACTGCCCGCGCTGCCGCCCGCCTTGTTTTGCCTCCCCTGCCTTGCCTTACCTTACTCCTTTCTTGTGGGACATTAAGGCATGGGTGGTGACTTGACCATAGGAACCAGGCTGATGTTGCTTACAAGGCCGCCCAGAGTCGTTAGTCCGCAGACCTAGCGGCCCCAACCACTAAACCACAGAGGACACAACCTTGCATCAGCCCGGCACTGCATTTACACACCGCATCGCTCCCCAACCCCCTCACCCCCTTTGTTCTGCACAGGTAGGGGAGCAGGGGAGAGGTCATAGCTGGCATTCGGAGTAGCTCGACACAGAGTGGAGTCTGGCTGCCACCCACTGGGGCTAAAACCAACAATAAACAAGAGTAATGACAACATTTTCTGACCTACAAAGAAGACAAAGTGCCAATGAAAGAGGAAGTAGCCATCGCATGTTACAGTTATACTACAATGCAAAGAACTTGTAAAATCACTTGCGGAATTAGAGGCGCCATCACCCCTATCCCCACCTGCAGTACTCTGAACCGGGATCTGGTCCCCTAGGCTGCACGTCCGAGACGGAAACAACAACATCCCTAGTGCCTTCAACCCAACAGAATAAAACGCAAGATGAAACAATTAATGACGCAAAAAAGAGGACCCCGGGGATTTCTTCAAGAAACGTGGAACCAAAGTCCAATCCTTAACTAACTCCAACGTAACAGCATCCCCACTAGTCCAGCCCTTGCAAACACCTCTTAATACAGACCCAGTTCAAATTAAAGTGCAGGTCTTGATTCACAAACAGCCCTTAGCCTGGTCACCACCACATCCCCAGATGGCCACCTTTCAAGGGATGTATTTTCTACTCCTAGAAAAAATAGGCTAAGATCAGTTATTCCGTCAGGAGGCATGCTTTTTCTTTCGCAGCAAGTCCATCAGTCAAATAAGGTACAAAGCTCATTGCCAATAACTATTTCGAACGATGATTCTCCCATCAACCTGAGATCACTTTCACAGCAGGAGACAAACTTTCACATTAACAACATAGGTTCTCCTGGAAACAAGATAAACATCAAACCACTAACGCCAACGACGCCTCTTGCCATGGCCCATTATGAATCCCCTGAAACCAAGTCAGGAGAGCCTAATGATCGCTCTCTTTTGGATTTATCTTTCTTTAAGACATAATTTAACAAGACAAAAGACACAATTGAAGGTCACAACTCAGCAGCCTTTGAACCCACTACTGTCTGGCCCCAGCTCTTACCAACCTTACAATCTACAATGTCTGCTTTAAACTATCATTCAGATAAACGTGACCTACAAGTCGACCTTTTAAATACACTAGCAGTATATACAGGCAGGGATCAACAATAAACTTGAAGGCTTGAACACCTTAATTACTAAAGCACAATCCAACGTCAACTTGACCCAAGCAATATGCTGTTGCTCTCCAATAATCGATAGCCTGTCTTCGCTTCCCAGTTCCTCACCTTGGTCCTGACAGAAATCAGGAAATTACCATCAGGTCAATCAGGTCCGCAGGGCCAACCACATCTCTTATGCTCACAATCAACCAATTTAACCACCCAGAAAGCAAAAGATCAAAGCATAAACCATAACAAAACTTGTAAAGGAAACAAGCGGCACCCAAGGAGTATGGTATTTTCCAAATTACTAAATCAAATATTAAAATTATGTCAAAAATAGAACCATTGTTTACGTCTGAGACAACGCAAAGTACTGAAATCAGAGACGTAGGCCCAGGGATAAGAATAACAAATAAATCCACTCAAAATCAACATCTGAGCAACAGGGAAAGAAAGAACACAATAAATGCAGCACAGTGACTCAAAACATGACAAGTGATCTCCCTACAAAGAAAAGGGCATCATACGACTTGGCTCAATCAGCTCTGCAATTTTTGACAGAAATCCCCCACCGTCACAAAAATCACCTTCACAATTAATAATAGAGCCAATTAGCAAGGTGCCATTGGCACCCACCCACTTCAAAGACCCCAAGGATCCACCAGGGGCCAGGGGAGAGGGTTCAGCAAAGACTCCACAGCCCTTGATTTTAGACGAGCCGGAAAAGGTCGCAAAGTCTAAACCATTACCTTATACCGTCATGACCGGACTAGAAGATTCGACAACCCCAACAAATATGGCAAATACACCAAAGGAGAACTAAAACATGGAAGCCACAGAACAGTATGCGGATGAATACAGGTCAAGAGGCAAGGAGAATTTTCGGATAACACTGCAAAAGTATCCGGACATAACACAAATGGGTAAACACCCCCCCAATACAGTGGACTACCAACCTTGAGGTGAACAAGTGGGACACAAGCAACAACTATTATACATTCATAGGCATATCGACCTACCACAGACAAGTCATAAAAGTAATCACATGATCTCCGGCCAGGATCCCACTACAGCAAATCTAAAAGCTTCATTGTTATTTATCCCTGAATACCTCACTCAAGGACCACACAATATCTTGAACAGAGGGAACATCCTGAAACATTTCAAATCTACCTCTGAATTGCGTCATATTCAATCTAGTGATATCATTTCAATTGAATTTAAATCCATTAGAAGTAACCAACTCACCGAACAAGTGTTAATTACTTATTCAACTGTAGCAATTAAGGAGCAGGTATTAATAAGGTCTGACCTATTTAACAAATGGGGCATTAAAATATTTCCCCAAACTGAACCACGGTATCCATCGGTTCTTGTAAAATCCCGGCCTCACTAGATAAATCTGGACCACCATCTTTTTTAATACTAAGTTCAGCTAAAGGCCGATCCCCAGGAAGGGTTACCCTCCCTGAAATAGAGGAGTCCAAAACCACTGCGATTGACTGAACATGGCTGCCAAGAGCCCTGGATGGGGGAAACCACAATTGAACTGGTATTCAACCCAGTCTCTCAGTATGTTCATGAAATATCAACAGCCTTACCCTGAAACTTCAATCTCCAGACGTGATAAAGTTATTAAAACACCAGGAGGTTATACTATTGCAGGAAACATGGTCCCTGGCTAGCCTTCCAATAGAAGGATATTTTGGAATATAGAACTCCGGCTCAGAGGCTGCACAAGTGTGGCCATCCCATTGGTGGCCTTTCAATCTACATTTTAGCCAAGTTAAATGCTAATATAGTTCAACTGACATTCGAGGAAGACTGGATTTCCGGCATAAGGAATGGTAACTCCAAACCGACTAAACAACTGATTTTGATCAACGTCTTCATTTAACCAAGCATCAAGGAGAAAAAAAAGTCCAAATTCAACCACCTAAACCAGATTTTGTGTAACCTACAAAGTAATCACAGAAGAACAGACTGCTTAATATCTGGCCTATATAATGCAAACCTCTTTCAATAACTTCCTGAAGAGTATGATGCACCTTGGCCATATGTTCTGGAACAAACAAAGCAAACTCAGTGAATACATGGGACTACAACTCAGTGTTCAGGATTACACAATTCTGAACGGTTTGCTCCCCATGGATAGTCCACCAAACTGGACAAGATCTAATGGTCATACTCATTCCTTTCTAGATTACACCATCTGCAACAAGGAAATTCTCCCCTTGATCGAGAATTACACCATAGCTGCACAAAGATCATCTTCCTCAAGTGATTACTATGTCATTCCACATGGCACAGCACGCTGCTGACCTCAGGAGGAATTCAAAAAGGTTGAAATGGACAGATCCTGTTATACCAACAATAATGACCAAATGCAAAGCCCTGCAAGGTTCAAGGAGCATCAACATATTCCTGTTAACTACAGTATGGGAACTCTTCTCCCGGGAACTGCTTAAAAACTTCCCACGCACCACCCGAAAAACCGAAAAAGGTAATGCAGCGATGACAACAGCTGAAATTAAGAAATTAAAATCAATACGCAATCGTGAGCTAAAACAAGTGTGTAGGCCCGTGGGGGAAGATCACATATAAATGTAGTCTTAGGTGTGCTAATCTCCAGTCCCCTGTTTTACAGAAGGCAACAACGTTATTGAGGATCTTCTGAATACCCATGGGCAGCTTAGAAAGTAGAAGAGAATCATCAGTGAACATCATTGCCGGCACTTTTCTGTGTGCTATCTTCGGAGTATTATTGTACCATAAATCAAAGAGTTGGTTGACCAGTGCATTTATAAATAGGCAAAACAGGTAAGTGTGAGAACGCACCCCTGCTTTACTCCTCTATTAACTGGGAGCCGGGAAGTTGGTTCACCACATTTTCCATACCTCACTTGGGCAAAGTTGCCTTCATGCAATCTCACAAGCATGCCCAGTAGGAAAAAGGGTACCCCCAGATCTCTGAGTAGCCCCCATAATTTGACCCTGGGCACCAGATCAAAAGCTGTCTTCAGATCCACAAATTTTAAATAGAGACAGCCACCCTCTATTGTCACCATTTTCCAATATAAAAGTTGGAGTCTTTATGTTTGTATACTTGGTCAACGGTGGAGATGTTTTTCCTGAATCCAGCTTGGTATTTTGCTACATAATATGATATGGTAATAATTTCAATGATTGTTTTGTGAATTAGCTTGAGATTATATTATTCTGATGATTTACCGTTATATATGATCAATTTTTTTGACTTTTTTTTATTTTTGTTAGAAAGCACTTTCCCCCAAAAAACACAAATTTTTGTCAATACCTTACAAAAATTCTCATTCCATTCTAAATATAATAATATTAAAACCTAACCATCTTCCATGCGAGTATACGTTCAGGATAAATATACATAATAAAAATATATGTGTAGTTATTTTACTTTTAAATATGAGTGATCAATAAAGTTGTTCGTCTATCACAGCAAAAAAACAAAATTAAAATCGTAGTCCTTCTTCAGTGACTATTTCGTTCGATCGATAGTTCTTCTTGAGTCCTACTTCAATTTCCGCAATTTTAGTTTTCATGTGTATATTTAGTTAGTCCTGTGTTTGCGTCCACTAACGCTGATCAAGTCAATAAATAAATAACAACAGCATTTTTTTCGTGCACCTCACACATAGAACATTACACGCGAATGATAACGTTTTTTCAGTGACCACCACTGATAATGTTTTCATCAGCATTAGTTTATTCTAAGTCGTTCCGTAACTTCCACAACTCCAGCCTACATTTTTGACTATTCAAGTAGTCCTTCGCCAGTGATCACCGACACCGATCGCGCTAAATAAACACCAAAAACGCGGAGATGAGAACGCCGTTTGCCGGAACCTCCCGTATCAGCGGGTACGTCGTTTACAACAGACTCTAATATCGATGAATCCAGTAATCTTCAAGTAAATTCTATTGCGATTCGCTAAAATTGATTGTTACTTTACTCTTTAGTCACCGTGCCCAAGGGACTACACTATTACCATATGAATACACCAAACGACTTTCAGCTCACGCAGGTGAGTCGTATAGAGCGTATCGCTCATGTTATTTCATACCTTCATTTAAAAACTTGATATCTAAATAGGTTCTAATCATATCTCTAGGTTACCATTACAATCTTCAAAACAACTGTTTTCACAGGTAAGCCCATGACCATTGGGAAACCATTAGATCAACCCATCTTGAATTCTGTGTTAAAACGCTGTATATTTCCATTTGTACACAGATTCCAACAGTGCTGTATTTAATATATGGCATTTTGTGTGTCCTAGTAAACCAAAACTTTTAAACTAGGTAAGAAAACTTTAATCGAAATTTCCAATAACAAACTAGGTCAACAAAAAAAAACGGTCCAGGTATTCTAATTCAGATATCTGCACTCGAGCAACATATGAGTGATTGTTTTGCAATGTAAAAATAATCAGTTAACACACATTAATCTCTAAAATGAGTATTCAAATATCCAGTAATTTCATGTAAACGTATAAAAACAACAATTGCATCGTCTTAATATGTTCCCTTCATTTATTTTTTTCTTTTCTTTTCAACAGAACCCCTGACGAAGGAACAATAGGTTCCGAAATGCATTGGAGCATTTATTGAAATGTATTTGGTCACAGATTACAAATGAAATTTCTGTATTATTGAAACAAAGTGAAATGAAATGTCAAAATGAATGTATAATGAATTTGATTGTTTGAATTCCTATATTACATGATTAAAATGTTATAAAGGAATACCACTTCTCGTTGATGCATGTCAGAGTCCTAACAGCTACCAGGGACTAGCCCACTTTCAAATGTACATGAATGCTAGCAGGCATTAATCTGACTTAGCACACATACCAGAATAGTTACGCTAACTTTTCAAAAGTTTGAGTGCGATTCTCACACACATACACTTAATTGACAATTAAGCAAAGTATTTTGCCGGAATATTGCTCAACTCACTTTGGGCATGACCATTCTGTAATTCCTCTGAATCAAACCGGTTTTATAAGAGACACAGGCACCTCGGTCAAACTCATGACTCTCTCCTGCTTGATAGATCAGGCGGAGATTAGTATTAGCTCGTTCTACATGAGATTCATAGACTATAAAGCCACATTTGACAACATCAACAGGGCCAAGCTCAAGCTTCCCAGATTGAACATCCCAAATGTTCTTTTAAGAGCCATACAGCTCCTGCATCAGGACACATGGGTCAGGATCAAGATCGGGGACGGCTCCAGACTGTCATGCCCAATCCTAACGACGAAAGGTCTCAAACAAGGATGTGTCCTGGCACCCACACTTTTTAACTTATTTTTATCGGACTTCCCTGAAGCCTTAAACAAGGTAAACTCTCATTCTCCCAAACTTGCTGGGTTCCCGCTGTCAAATCTTCTTTACGCTGACGACGTAGTCCTTCTAAGTAAAACAAAGATTGGCCTGCAAAGACTTATGGACGCCACTTCCGAATACTCAAATAAGAACGAGCTCCTGATAAATAACTATAAAACAAAAATCTTGGTGGTACGTCCAGGCAGGAAACCCACCTGTTAAAAAAGGAATGGGAAGAAATTATAAGAAAATTACACTGGGTAGATAGCTATGTCTGTACTAATCAGGAATGTGTTGTAAAAGGAATTGCCATACTCTTCAAGAAATCTGTAAAAGCCAAAATAGAGCAGACAGAGGCGGACAAAAAGGGCAGATGGGGTATTGCTAGAGTAAGAATCTACAATAAACCATACACCATAGCAGGTTATTATGGGCCTAATTTAGATGACCCTTACCCTTTACAGAACCTGTTCTCCCAATTACTGTCATCTAATTCTCCAGTTATACTTGGAGGCGATTTTAATTTAATTTCCGATCCCAAGTCTGATCGTCGACCCCCAACGAAACAAGTAAATCTACCCAAAATGAGGGAATGGCTGGGAATTTATAAGAGAGACTTGGGGTTGACGGATGCATGGAAGAAGAAAGGGGATAAAAGATATCCCTACACATTCAAAAATAAAAGGTTAAATATACAATCCAGAATCGATTACTTCTTGATGGATGGAATACTAATTGATAAAAAAAACAAAATTAAGCATTTGCCAGCATTACTCTCAGATCATTCAGCCGTTTTACTACAAATTTACCTGGGCGGGGGACATGAGGTAAGGAGATGGACTGTGGACCGTTGTACTCTTAATGACCCACAAATTATAGAAACACTTAAAAAAGATACAGTTGAGTATTTTGAGAGAAATAAGGAGGAAACATCACTGCAAGTTAGATGGGATGCTTACAAAGCATTCTTAAGGGGGAAAATACTCTGCACATAAATCAAAGAAATCAAAACAAGAAATCGAAATGCTAGAAACCAAGATCCAAAACCTAGAGCATTTAATAGAAGGGGAACTTGATCCAGAAATAAAACGAGAATTGGTGGCGGATAAGGAAATCCAAGGGGAAAGGCTAACAGGGGTATTAGAGAACAAATTAAGAGAGAGATGGGAAGCAAGTAAATTAGCTAACTATGAATATGGTGAGGGATGTAGTAGACTCCTAGCGTGGAAAACCAAGACAGAAGCCAACAGGAACAAGATATTAAACATCCTTCCTCAAGACGGATCCGACTTAAGCTCGGAGGAATCGGTAATAAAGAAAGAATTTACAGATTTTTTTTCTTCATTATATATGGAAGAGATATTTCCTTCAAGTGATGATATAAATGGGTACTTAGATAATCTAGAACTCCCTGAGATAACAAATACAGAAAAAGAGAGGTTGAATGCCCCGTTTACCAGTGAGGAGGTAGTTGAAATATTGAAAAATTTAAAGAGAGGGAAGGCAGCTGGACCAGACGGTCTTCCTAATGAGTTTTACATCCAATTATGGGAGGAGCTCGCCTCCCCTCTCACGAATCTATTAAATGAAATCTACATAGAGGGGGGGAAACTTCCTGAGTCCTGGAACAATGCGACAATAAGCATCTTGTTAAAACCAGGTAAGGACTCAGTAAAATGTGAATCCTATAGACCGATAAGCCTACTGAATTGTGATTATAAGGTCTACACTAATATTTTAGCGAAAAGGCTAGGAAAAATCGCAGGTAATCTGATAAATAAAAATCAGAGAGGGTTCGTAAGAGGCAGGCACCTCCAATATTTAGCACAAGAACTCATTATGTCCATAGATATTGCTATAAGCGAAAATATCCCACTTACCATAATAACCGTAGACGCGGCTAAGGCGTTCGATAGAGTGAATTGGACGTTTTTGAACGCAACCTTAAAGAAATACAATCTTGGAAAAAACTTTCAGGGTGCAGTTAAAGAGCTATATCGAGCCCCAAAAGCTAAGGTTTTAATCAACGGTAATCTTACAGAGAGTATTGTGATAAATAGAGGAACCAAACAGGGGTGCCCCTTATCCCCTATTCTATTTAATCTATACATCGAGCCCCTGGCAATCAAGCTCAGAGCTCATAATGAGATAACCCCGTTTATATACCATGCATGGGAAAAAAAATAGCATTGTATGCGGATGATTTGATGATATTCACTAGCAATTATGCAGGTTCTTAAAACGCAATCGAGTCATCTTTAAAAGAGTTTGGGAAGATATCAGGTTACCAAGTAAATATAGCAAAAACAGAAATTATGAGTTGGAACACTCAAGTAAATAGCAATTTTTCCAGAGAAAAAATCAAATATCTGGGAATAGAACTGATTAAAAATATAGAAAAAGTACCCAGTATAAATTTGGATAAAACAATGGCAGAGGTAAGAAGAATGTTAAAAACTTGGGGAGGTCTTCCCCTAACTTTCCTGAGTAGATCTGATATAATTAAAATGTCGATCCTACCTAAATTCACATTCCTGTTTAGTGCAATACCCTTAGAATTTAAGAGGGAATCTTTGAAAAAAATACAAGGGGAGTTAGCGAGTTTTATTTGGGCGGCCAAAAGCACAAGAATAGCTTGGAGCAAATTACGAAGATGTAAGGCAGAAGGAGGTATTGCTAGTCCTGAATTATTTGAATACTATAGGGCCTTTCAATTCAAGCATACAAGGATCCTATTAAGCAACTCTGATTTATATCCAGAACATCTCAAAGCAATGACGGAAAATACTGGGCTTTACTTATTCAAATTCGGGCATCCAAAGTACTTTAAAAAAATCAAATTGAAGACGTTAAGATCAGCGGCAAAGCTTTGATACCAGATAAGGAGCACCTTAAACATACAGTATTACAGTGAGTTTGCTCCAATATGGGACTCTCCGGGAACCCCAGATTGCCTCAAGGATAATTTGGCTAAACCTCTGAAAACAGCAGGTATCCAAGTTTGGGGTCAACTTATGGTGGACAACAAGATAATTGACTGGGAAATCTTATCAAAGAAAACAAATGCATCTCTTTCAAAATTTAAGTTTTACCAACTCACGAGCTGGGCAAAAACAATCAAAGAGAAAAACACCAGAAACAAGACAATGGAAACAAAGATGATAAAGAATTCCCAAAATAAAAAAGAAATAGCATCATGGTATTGGGCCTTCATCACAGCAGGGGAGGATAACTTCCTAATTCCAGAGGCGACCTGGGTTAAAGAATTGCCGTCGCTGGATCTTCAAAACATGTGGCAAGTATCTATGGGTAAATGCTGGGCACTTGTGAAATCTGCTGCTCTAAGGAGAAATCACCTCTTTACTATTCAGAGAGCCTACTGTACACCAAAGAGGTTATCCAAATTCAGTGGTCCAAATATGAAAGCATGTCCCAAATGTGGACTAGTAGGTGCAGATGATGTACACATGTTCTGGCTGTGCCCCCAGATCGATGGCTTCTGGCAGGAAGTGAGTAAAATCTCAGAAACTGTATTGAAGAAGCCAATACCTGTAAGTATGGATCTTGTTATTTTTGGGATTAAAAGTCAAGACGGAGCGAATTCTTTAACCACATCGCTGCTGTGCATTTTCCCCTCCTGTGCTGATTTAGTGTGAACTCCATTGTTCATGACGAGCTCAGCTCGTCATCAGCACAGCTCCACTGTGCCTCATGACGAGCTGAGCTCGTCATGAGCATGGAAGGGGTTAACAGAATCTTTTGTTTATATTAATATTATTAGCCCGCAGGGAAATATGCATTAAATGGATAAAACCTGTTGCTACAACACATTTGGAATGGGTGGCCTCTATAAACAAGATAAATAAATGGGATAGAAAAGGCAGACCTAGTAGGAAATACAATTTTTGGAAGCTTTGGGAAAGTTCACAATATATAAATTACTTGCCAAGCTTGCACATTTCCAATGATTATGCAATGGAAAAACAAGATACACAAACATTATGCTTGTGTGAGTGGCCATGGTGGTCAGCTCCCCCAGTTCGATCTTGAAAGTGTTAAGGAGAAAAGGGGACTCCACTCTGAAAACCACAAAGCCAAGCGATATTACCCAAGGGTCGTAAAGGATCAGAAATCAGAGAAATGGGTCCCTGATAACTCCAGTAACACATTATTGCAGAATGAGGAAAAAAAAAAATTAAAAAAAATAAAAATAAAAAAAAAAGTATCTAGATGTTCTCTTCAACAACAACGAAGATACAAAACTCACTTAGAAGAACAAAAAAAGAAGGGCGCAGAGCTAGCTTTTGCATTTAGTTCTATTCATAAGAAGTTACTTGGCCCAACATTCGCTCCAACACAGCAGGCAGCACAGGCAAAAGTCATTCCTACATTAATTTATGGAAGTGAGGTCCTAAAAGGATTGGACAGTGGCCAATTAGACAAAATTATTGCAAAAATCTATCGAACAGTGTTCAAGTTACCTACACAAACGTCACCAGCCTAAATTAGGCTGGAACTGGGCATCTGCAACCAAACACAGGCCAGATCAATGAGTTTTTTAATGTGCTGTCACAAAATGAGGTCGTCGAAGGAAGGCAGCCTAGCACAACACCTATGGTCTTGCCTTAACACGAAACTATGGTGAGCAGGGCATGGATATTGGACAAGAGGTCTAAGAACTCTAGGCTTGAATGAAGTTTGGAACCTTTAAGTCAGCCATAACGAATTTAAAAGGCTAACGAAAATAAGCATAAAAAACTCTCTTCACTGGAAGGCAAGTCACGTCTAGCAAAAAGAAGCCACGGCTGGATGGCCCTGCCATCATATGCCCAGCTGACACCTCAGAGATACCTAACCCTGCCGTTTACTGCACGTACCAAATTAAGTTTTTTAAAATTGAGAATGGGAGTTATCAACTTGTTGTGCCATCTGCCTAAATGGAAAAGAGACCATGGCCAGGAACATTGTTGACTTTGTGGAAACCATAAGGAAGACATATTACATATCCTATGCCTTTGTCCAAACCTGCTGAAGGAAAGAGGTCCCTCTTACGGAAGGCTGGAACTTCAACGAGGTCAGATCATGCAGAGCCGCAGTATTGGCCTGCTTTGACCCACGGAACACCAATTTAAACTGTGCTCTAGTAAGGTTTATGGATCGAGCCAAAAAAAAACTAGGGGGGGACCCACGAATAGGATCTTTCATCATAACAATAATTTGGCAAGTCCCCCCTGCAGTCATTCAGAAAAGGTCAACCTGTTAGAGCCAATATACCAACCGACTAAAGGGGCCGGGCACCCAGGGTGGACTACTCTAGGACAAAAAGAAAGGGGGGGGGGCAGGGGTCTATTACTACAAGGACTTGGACTTCCACTTTCTTTTTAATAAGTACATTTTAGTCTTTTGCAACTTGCAAAGGTTTTTTATATCATGTAATAAAGTTACCTATACTGTTCATCTGTAAAACCTAGATGCGAGCCAACTCAAATACATCGACCCCCAGATTGTCTGTCCATCTCTCTGGTGGTGGCAGGGACACTAAATGAAGCAAACCCGACCCCCTGTGAATCTTCCTATGCCCAAGTGACCTTAAACATGCATATGTCTTATTGATGCATGACGAGCCCCCAGTCTGGGCAGGACAATTTGCTTTTTAAACCAGCAATGTTCAAGGATAAAAACCTCAACTTATCACCTCCTTTACACTGGTCCAGGGTGCTATCAAGCATGTAGGTCATGTGAGGTTGGGTGTCCCTCGTTTGGGGATGGAGATGCTTCTCTACTGGGTATACCTTCCCACAGTACACTCTTACTTGAGGGAACAGGATTGGGGTAGATAATACTCCAGGTAACTCAATGCATACCTATGCTACACCATTGTTCCTCTGATATGCTACTGATTGCTGCTCCTTTGATTCAGGCTATAACACAGGGTGAGTAGTCTGACTAAGCTGGCTCGAGCTTCTAATACCCTGCGCTGGTCTCAGTGTCAATGCTTGTCAATATACATCCTCCAGAAGCTCAAATCTATTGGTTACTGGTATGTTAAATAGTAGGGGTTTAGAGAGTGGGTGCGAGTGTCTCAGAGTTTGTTATTTTAAAGGCCACCTGCCTAATTCTTTGCTAGTATGACATTTGACAGGGAGTATAAAAATAACCAACCAGAACAGACAATTATTCCAGAGGTCCAGTTGTGTTTCCCTCTGGCCACTTTTGAATTCAGGTACTCCTGTCAGTATAGTTACATACAGAGATGAAGCAGGGGCAAATTGATAGTGGGTAGGGTTAAATGCAAACAATCGAATAAAGATATTTGACTTGACTTGATAGTGGGTAGGTTTGGTATTTCTGCCCTACAAAATACGCCCTCCTCACCCCCAATCCTTCTCTGCTTTCCATAGACACATGTGGAGGGGAGGCTATCTTTGTTTGTACCATGCTTGGGGTGTAGTAAGTTTTTATTCCCAACCTCATGATTAACGCTCCTGGGACCTGATGAGGTGATGTGGTCTTGAGCGTGCTACACTCCTAGCCTACCTGTAGGTGTCAAACTTGGTTTGCCTGCCTGTTGACAATGGTCATTTGCTCTCCAGGGACCCAAGGAGATGGTGAGATCTTGAGTCCTCAGCGCACCAGGCCTGTCTAGAGGAGACAATTTTGGAATATCTACCTGGTAGCCAAAATCATATCTCATTACTGGGGCTTGTGTACAGCTCGCGCTAGTGTTTGCGTTCCTACTATCATACATTGTCGCCAATCAGTCTATGCGATCAACTAGGGGGGCAAGTTCTTCCCTCACAATAGATCTAAATTGGCTCTTGTTTTAGGGTTTAGGGTAGTGCAGTGGTGTTTGTGTAATGTAGGGTGTAGTGTTTTAGGGTTTAGGGTAAGGCAGTGGTGTTTGTGTAATGTAGGGGGTATTGCTGAGGGTAGTGTTTTAGGGTTTAGGGTAGTGCATGGGGTTTGTTTAGTGTAGGGTATAGTATTTTAGGGTTTAGTGTACTGCTTTGGTTTTTGTGTAGTGTAGGGGGTCATGCAGGGCATAGTGTTTCAGGTTTAGGGTAGTGCAGTGGTGTTTGGGTAGTATAGGGTGTTGTGCTGGTTGTAGTGTTTTAGGTTTTAGGGTTGTGCAGTGGTGTTTGGGTAGTGTAGGGGGTCCAGCTGGGTGTAGTGTTTCAGGGTAGTGAAGTGGTGTTTGTGTATTGTAGAGGGGCATGCTGGGGATAGTGTTTTCAGGTTTATGCTAGTGCACTGGCATTTGTGTAGCGTAGGAGGTTGTACTGGGGGTTGTCCCTGAAACCTGTGTTTTTTCCAGTGAATTTATGAGTTTTTTTAATGCTAATTTCTAACTATAATGCCCTAAAACCAGTGTTTTTTTCCATGAATTTCAAAGGTTTTTTAAAATGCTATTTGCTAACTATAACTTCCCTATAACCTATGGTTTTTTCATTGAATTTCAAAGGTTTTTTTAAATGCCAATTTCTAACTATGCCTACAGAGGTAGGACATGTGCAGAAAGAGGAAGAAAGGCAGAAAAAGAAGCAACATAAATGCAGAAAGAGGCAACAGAAGTCCAGAAAGACAAAGACAGATGCAGAAAGAAGCAAGAGATGTGCACAAAGAGCCGACAGAGGATCAGAAAGAGGCCCTTTTGCAAAGTCATACTGTTCCCCCTACTTTTTGCTGACGGGTACTGGTGGTAACTGACTCTGACTAACCAGGCCTAGGCCCAGTGCTATGCTAAAAGACACTTAAAATACAGTGAAAACACCTACATACACTAGGGAGCACTATGGGTTGGGGTACTCCTGTGATTGGCAAGACCTCCCCTGTAAGGCCCTGGTACATATTAGGGCAGGGAGATTACAGAGGTGCAGAAAGATGCTACTTTAAGTAGTAATCAAATTTGCAGAGTGGTGGAGAAATGGCACTGGGCCTCTGAGCAGTGCTCAGGAATTCCACTGCATATGACATAGAAAAGGTACCAAGAGGGCTTCTTGGCTCCTAAAGTCCCTCCGGAGTAAATTCCTGTAGTCTGCCTGGATGCGTGTTTGCAGAGTGTTGGAAAAAAGGGGGCATGTCTGTCGGAGCAGGCCTCTGCCAGACCCACTAGTGCAAGGGGTTCGCCCTTCTCTGCACAAAGTCCTCAGACCAATAGGAAGAAGTTGGCATGGAAACTGGAATAGAAACAGTAACATTTATTACACCTCATGAGGTGGTGCTACGGTTCAAACAGTACCCTTCGGTATTGCAAGAAGTAGCACCACGAACCAAGAAAGCATGGTATATTTATACCCGCACAGGGGCTCAAAAGAAGGCGGTACAAATACAAGAGCACAGTTTATGTACATATAAGGCAATATCGAAAGGCAAAATCAATCAGTGGGAGGAGCTAACAATTTCAAGGGTCGACAAACACATTCCTATCTGGAACTAATCACTGGCAGATGTGGACTCTACTTGACATGCGTGGAAGTGAGGGAGGCTAAATATAACTTGCTGCCTGGCAGATTTCAAGCGCCGTTGAAAGGAAGATAGGACAAAGCACATGGTCGACACCAGGCAGCATGTAGCAGACAAGATGGCTGCCATAAATACAAAATGGAGTCCACTAAATGTCAAGATAACAGTCAGAACTAAGATGTCTTCTGCTAATGCTTAATCTAATCGCTGTCAATTTACAACAGACGACCCTTTAAGCATTAGCTGAAGACATTCGCTTTCCTAGGATAATCTAAATATTCATCTTCTATATCTATTCGCATCATGTCAGCTACTTCTTTATCTAATACATGTTGTGCTTTCATTTTCACAATATTCTTCCTGGTTGGCATACAGGTAGTAATGCACATAAAACATAGCATTGGGCCACAATGGATACACATACAACAGGTGAAAATCACTGCAATAACAATACATAGAACAGCCAGTAGTTTCCAACCCCAAGCAGAGACTAGAGCCCAAAACCATCCAGTAACAGACCAAGTGTTATTCTCTATGTGAATGTCTGTAGCTATCTTATGTAGTTCAAAAATTTCATCATACACTGAGGGCGAATTGTCAGGTATAAGCACACAACAACTACTACCGATAATTTTATATGCTCCTCCTCGATCTGCTAGCATCACATCTAGAACCATCCGGTTTTGGAGGGCTACAATTCTGGCAACTTGCAGTTCTTCAGTAATATTTCCCAGCGCTATAGCAGTCTTATTAGTGACAGCTTCTACAGCCCTAGTTAACGTCTCACTTTCCTACTATTCAGTGCAGCGCCCACAAAAGAGAACAGACCCAGATTAAAATCAACATATTGCTGTAGACTAGTGTCTGTCTGGTCTACTTCATCAGTGCTTATGGTCCTCTTGCTTCGATTTAATAAAACATTTTTCTACAGTTTAAAATCTCGATGATATGATGCAGGTACCAAGAAAACAGGGGGTAACAAGAAAGATACATAACATATGCCTGACCACCCAACTGGTAGTCGATAGTATCCATTACTGCCACATACTAGATATGTGTTATGTGAAGCTAAAATGAACTATTATTCGCTCCATCTATTTTTAATACTGTAAAACAATCACTGATTCCAACTGGGATATGTCCAATGCTTTGTACACATAAGTCTGCTTTAGTATTTGTAACAGTAATCACAAATTGTTCACTTTTGGCAAAGTCTCTTGTGTGGGTGAAAACATATAGCTTAGAAAAATTGTCCGGTCGGTATTCCTCCCATTCCCATATAGTTCCATTGGCTTGAGGATACCCTTCTTTGTCCTGATAGCATTCTTTATTCAAACGGAAAAGAAGTCCACCTACTGCAGGTTTCCTAATCGAAAACAGAAGGGTATACGAGGCTCTACAAGAGCCATTATGCGAGAAAGGAAGTGGAATAAAAGGCGTTCCCCCTTTCTTTTGATGCGCTGGAATCATAGCACATATCCAATAATTAGTGGTGTTGGTAGCACTATGTGTGTGGTGCAGCATCTGATCAAACGTATTATTAAGGAACGATTGTCGGTATTTCTGCTCATGATACAGAAGAGTGAAATGCTGGTGCTCCTCTGGGACTGGAGTAGTAACAGCAAACAACTCACAAGCAGGAATCATCACTTCGACTGACCAAGTAATCACTACTATAACTGTCAAAGCAGCAAAAACTCCTATAGCACCAAAAATGTTCCTCTGTTTATTCATTTCAGCAACAAAATCAATTCTCTCTAAAAAAACAAAATAAAAAAAATAATCATAGGAGCTCTTCTCCCGTGGGTTGGTTTCTTCACCGAAGATCAAGATGGGTGTCACTACACTACGCAGGGCTGATCCCCCCCCTTGTCATATCGGCATTCCATTTCCACTACCCAGGGCGGTTGCTCAACCTGTCTCTTTCAAAACTGTAGATTATTTTCTCGGCCTTAAGTTGTATTGCGATGCTCCAGGTGTCGTCTGGTCCGGGAAGAACTCCGCAGATTCGTCAGGTGATACAGCTTGGCCTTTCTCCGTAGTCAGGATCTCTCGATGATCGGTCAGCACAGCAGGTTCCACCAAGGTCGACAATACCTTGCGACAATCGGTACTATGCACCCATTCTTTCTTGTTGGTGACTCGAACCGCTGTTCTCATGGCCAGGAGCACCTGCTCAGGTCCACGCCACCTCGGCTCCAAGCTGCTTGACCTCTCAAACGATTTCAACATAACGGGTTCACCAGGTTGGAGATTGTGGCCTTCACCAGTAAATCTGGCGGGGAGTGCTTCTCGAACCTGTTGATAAATAGAAACCAAACTGTCAGGTAATTGTGCCAAATAGTCATTCATTAAGACACAATGTACATCACATACAGAACTCGGTTTCAGAACACCCCAGATATTCATAGGCCTTCCAAACAACACCTCATAGGGGGTGAGGCCTGTTCGAGAGTGTGGTACTGATCTAATAAACAACAATGCCAAAGGCAACGCATCTGGCCAAGTCCAAGATGTAAAAGCTTGTATCTTTGATATTTTCAGCTTCAGAGTAGCATTATACCTTTCCACCAATCGTATTGACACGGCTGTTGCTGCAACTGAGCGAAAACACCCAGGCAGCGCTCGGGCAACAGGATCAAGGACTGCTGAAAACTAAGTATAGGGACGTTGCTTATCGCCATGTAACTGGACTAAAACTGATAATGTGCATCCATCTTTCTCATGCACGTAAAGTGTAAAAGGCTTCGTGTAGTCTGGTGTACATAACACTGGTGCTGAACAAAGGGCTTGTCGTAACTGCCGAAAAGCAGTTTCACATTCATCTGACCAAGGAAGGGGCACTGGAATGTCTTTTGTCAACAGTACTAGCAAGGGTTTAACAATGTACGAAAACCCCAAAATCCATTGTCAACAAAAGAAGTAAGACCAAGAAATGAACGCACTCCTTTCTGTGTGATAGGTACTGGAGTATCTAAAATTGCTTGTCTGCGGTCTGATGTCAATGCACATCCCTCCTTAGACAAAAGGTGACCTTAATAGGTTATCTTTGGTCTACAATATTGCAATTTCTTTTGTGACAATTTGTGATGTTGTGAAGCAAGAAAAGAAAGCAAGGACAGAGTGTATTTTACACATTGTTCAGGGGTATTGGCTGCCAACAAGATGTCATCGACATATTGTATGAGAGCCACACCTTCAGGCAAAGCAAAAGAATCACGCTCACTTTTCAATGCTTGACTGTAAATACTCGGACTCTCGGTATAACTTTGAGGAATTCTACAAAATCTATACGCTCAATTATTCAAAGTGAAACCGACCAAATATCAGCTATCAGGATGAATATGGATCGAAAAGAAAGCATTCTTCAAGTCTATAACAGAAAACGTAGTCGGTGTTGGAGGAACCAAAGTAAGAAGTGTCGTAATATAAGAAACCACAGGGTATTGTGGTACTACAATCTTGTTCACCTCTCTAAGGTCTATGATGAACCTGTAGACTCTAGTGTCAGTGTCCTTTTTCAGTATCAGGAGAATGGGGCTGTTACAGACATTAAATGGAACTTCCTCAACAACTCCAACTTGAATGAGATCATGTACAATTTGTGTGAGCGCGTCCTCACCCTCTTGTGAATTCTGTATTGAATCAATCGTGGTAACACGGCTCCCTCCTTGACAATAATGTGTACCGGTGGGATAACCATCTGGCCCACATCAGTGTCCGAGGTAGCCCACAAAGTTTTAGGGAGGGAAGCTAAGGCAGTATCCTCTTTAACAAAACAATCTCTTTCAGGCACGAAGTAATTATCGTTTAAAATCACACACACTCCTTCAGGAGAGCATCGTATTGTGGCTCTGAAATACTTGAGCATATCAAGACCCACAATGTTATCTGGTGTGTTTGGAGAACGCAAAAACGGACATGGAGCACTAAATTTATCAACATGAAATGCAAGTGGTTGTGACAGTGGGCTAAGGGAAGGTGTTCCATCGAAACTTATCGAAGTAATAGTTATGCAACACAGGGGAGCCCTTGGAACCAATTGTTTGGACAAAGCGCTACAAGTAGCTCCTGTATCAACCAGAAACCGATGAGTAGAACCCAAAACATGTGCTGTAATATAGAGACCCATCTGATCTACTGGAACTTCAACTGATTCCTTACCCCATCCTAGGCAATCCTATGCATGAGCTGAATTGTAAAGGTCGGGTTGCACATAATCGGACATTTGATACTGGTTTGGTCTATCAAAAGTGTTAAACCTTCGTTTATTGGTGTCAAATCGAGCACGATCATTTGCGTTTCCTCTAGGGCCTGAGTAGCAAAAACAATTCCTCATTTGTCCCCGGCCTCACAAGCCCTGTTGAGCATGCAACACTGGACAATCGGCCATCCAGTGGCCAAATTTCTTTCAAAACAAACATTGATTGATAGGCAAATTCGCACGAGTATGAGGGGGATTAAAAGAACACGTCCACCTCTAGAAGGCGGACCATAAACTTGAGCTAACATAACCTTTGTTTTTAAATCTTTAGATTTCTTGTTCTCTTTACTTTTCGCTTCTAATTCTTGACGCTCGTAATATTGAGCCATCGTTAAAATAGATGCTGGAGAAGATGTAGTCCAAGAACTTTCACTGGCTTTTAAACGGCTAGCTATCCCTTGTAACAAATTCGAAACATATTTATCGACAAGCAGATGCCTGCCTGTATCATTGTAGTGTAGTTCCTTATTCTCAATAGTCTCTGCGCATTGGAATAACATAAACGATAGTTTAGACGAAGGACTGAAGTCGACTAGATCTCTATTGAATATGTTAGACTTAATTTGTGAATGCCAGCTAGCTCAGAGGTCACTAGAAACTTTCTCGAACACACAAGAAGGGATTAGTTTCTGACAACCATATAACATGACAACTTTGTTCCCCAAGAATAAGGAATATATCTCCAGAGTCGCGGAAACAATAGATGGCTATTTTACTCAGTCAATCGTGCATGCTTCGTTTCACCAGAAGTGCAGAGAAACAGAGAGACGGGAATTTTCAATATAAAGGTTATTTATTGAGCAGTCTTCTTTCTCGTGCAAGAGAAGTGAATTGCTACAATCGTAATACTTGCTATGAAGTAAAGTGTGTACAGTAAAAGGAGTATTATGAAATAATACTTTAAAAGCATTTATATAGTTTCTAAGCCATAAGATACATAAAATAGATAAAATACATACAATGATAAATAATGACTAAAAGTACTCAACTGGTGCATCTAAAATACGCCTAACTCGGTGTACCTAACCTACGTCTAGTACAAGGGAAGAAGTATGTGAGGTGTAGCTTGAGTTAAATAGTTTCTGCCAAGAATCTATCCAAGAATTCTCTAAGGGTCTAATCAGCTCCGTACCTTGGTTATAGAATGAAGGAGGTCTTGTATCTCTCTCTCAGGACTCGATCTCCCAGTAACCCGCAAGGGTAGCAGGGAAACATAAGAGCTGGATTTCTCGGCAGGAGAAAAGACAGCGTCTCTCTCAGTGCGTCAGCTGGATGGGTCGGCTTCCTTCGGCAATCGCATAAAGCAGGGCATCAGGCAAGTAGTTAGTCGATCTGCTCCAAAACCACTGTGTGTTTGCAAGGGCAGATGCTGGCATATTTATACCTGGAAGGTGCCGAGTTTGACGTAAGGGTGGACATAATACCGCCACTAAGAACTCAAAGTTCTTTACACGCTCCAGGAGTTCTGGGACAAATCCATACTGAAGCAGGGGGAATTCCCGTACTACTGAAGGCTGGTTGTCTTCAACAACTCGTTGTACTCTAGGAGCTTAGTGGAAGTAGCCATGCCGTATTTGGACTGCATTGGCTGTGTCTAAATATGGTTATGATTCTTATGCCTATATAAGGATTTGATAAGTTATATCTATTTAAGGGCATGAATCGGGAAAATGACACTAGAGCCCTAGATACTTTACAACATCATCTGTCGAAGACTGACGGCTAAAATCATGAAAAGCTTCTTTGAAACATGTAAATAAATCAGAAACCGATTCATCTACCTTTTGTTTGCACACAATGCTAAAACAGTCCAATCTATCATTTTAGGGGGAATAACTGTTTTAAGATTAGCTAATATAGCTGCTGGGAGATCTAAGATTAATTTATGCGGTTTTTGAGCGGGTTCCCTCTCCACATCCAATTGTTCTAGCTCTTTCCATTCCGCGCCAAAAATGGCACGGTCGTTAATTCTACGAACGGTCCTCCACATATCCGGTGGTAATATTAACCCAAAAAATAAATCAATATCACACAAAGTCATAGTACCGGAATTTATAGCGCCTTCAACTTCCTCATAGAAAGCGGCTGGATTTTTACGTGGATCGGGCAATGCTGCTTTAAGCGCCATTACATCTGCCCTATTCCAAGGAGTATACACCCAATTATAAATAAAATAACCTTTAGCATCGGCAGAATCTTTATAACCATTGTCGTCCGTTCCTTTAGGAGGAACATACAAGGACGCGGCTTCCCTCATGGGCTTCATATAAAACGCCATTTGCTTATCTGTCCCGAAGATAGGCAGCTTTATCTGCAAGCTTTTTCTTCTCCTTCAAGTGAACCGCATCAGTTCGTAATTTGACCAACCGTCTAATCGTGTCAGCCACCTGAGAGAAAACAAAAAGACCGTCACGCATATTTTTACAATCATTTGCTACATCATCAGGTTCTAAAGCTGGAGAGAATTTTCGAAATGCTTCAACGACTTCTGCAGGAAACGTTTCAGTAAAATACAACTGCTCCCTTTCCGTCCACCCCTGTATACTAGCTAAAAGATCGGAAGCAGGATCAGTGATACGTAATGCTTTACAAGCAGCCTGTCTGATATCAGCTGCACGGTGTACAGACAGCATAGAACGGGTGTCCCGCGCCTTTCCTTGATCCGAGTCGGAATCCTCACCACCTTTTAACGGAGCCGACAGAACGTGATACGGAGGTGGAGGTTGATCTAGTAACGAAAAATCATCTTGTAGATTATTAAGGACAGGATAGAGAGGCTGTCGGACAGGGTATTGGCCAGATAACTGCAATCTGTGTTCTTTATCCTCTCTCTCTTTCAATTCTTTCAGTTCTTTCTTTCTCAACTCCAGCGCTTTCTCAAACACATTGTTAAGCTGCTCTTTCTCAATCAATGCTTGCTCATGCTTCGCTCGTTCACGCACTTCTTTTTCCTACATATGCAGACATTCAAACATATCACGTCTAGACTTCCGCTCAAACACACATCGCTCCATATACTCAATCTTTTGTATATCAAATGACCCATGCATAGACCAACGTAACTCAGGATCCTTTTTAGTATATTTATTCCAAAACGTGCTGTACATTATGGAAGAAATACCATATTTAAAATACATATCCCTATTAGGCGTCCCCTCTGGGGGAGCCGGTTGCGAGTTTTCAAGTCTAAGTCAGGCCCCATTACAAAAGCAGCACATCTTTCGAAGTGCGCTGAAAACAGGCATGCCAAAAAATAATGCAAAATATGCAGTATTATACACCAAGTGGCACTTAAGGTACTTCTTGTATGTTGCGCCGTTCAAATTTGACTCATTGATGAAAAATCTCCACATTGCCTGCCTATATGTGTTGCAGCACATATATCATACACAATCATATAAATACAAATAAGACTAGTCTTTACCAAATACCAAATATGCCACGGTAAATGTTCCTAAAACTACCTTACCATACAAGGGCATCCAAACCCATAGTATGTGCCGTAAAACGGCCCTTACCAATCATAGGGTGTCCATGTTCCAACTGCCAAGTTCTACATTCGACCAAACGGCCACTGCACAGCGAATCGACAGAAGAGATCTCAGTCGAAGACCGGCGCCACCTGGATGATCAGATCGGAAAGAAGGGAAAAACGCCTTGGTTTGCCAAGACTCCGGTCTCCTCAGGCAATGATTGTCTGCGGCGAGATCCCAATCCTTTGTGGCGACCACTCCTTCGGGCATCTGAGTCGCCGATGAGCCTCACGTGTAGGGGGCGCCAATTTGTCGGAGCAGGCCTCAGCCAGACCCACTAGTGCAAGGGGTTCGCCCTTCTCTGCGCAAAGTCCTCAGACCAATAGATAGTAGTTGTCACAGAAACTGGAATAGAAAAAGTTACATTTATTACACCTCATGAAGTGGTGCTACGGTTCGAACAGTACCCTTCGGTATTGCAAGAAGTAGCACCACGAACCAAGAAAGCATGGTTTATTTATACCCGCACAGGGATTCAAAAGAAGGCGGTACAAACACAAGAGCACCGTTTTTGTACATATAAGGCAATATCGAAAGGCACAATCGATCAGTGGGAGGAGCTATTAATTTGAATTTGAATTTGAATTTGAATTTAAAAATACTTATAGAGCGCACGTACACTGAATCAGTTTCATGGCGCTGGTGAGGTCCCTGAGTGAGAGTAATAGGAGAGCTAGGTACCAAAGGCCTGCTGGAATAATAACGTTTTTAGTGACCTCCGAAACTCCATGTAGGAGGAAGAGAGTCTTAAAGGTAGGGGGAGGTCATTCCAAAAGGTGGGTGCAAGTACAGCAAACTTCTGCCCCCCTGCCCGCTTCTTTTTGAACCGGGCGTAGTTAGTAGGGCTAGGCTAGAGGAGCGGAGGTCCCTAGAAGGGACATAGGGAGAGATTGCCGAGTTGATAAAGTCAGGGGCTGTGCCTGCTCTTGCTTGAAAAGTCAAGCACCCTAACTTGAACCTAGCTCGTTGTTTTATGGGGAGCCAATGTAGGCTCCTAAGCAAAGGGGTCGAATGGTGGGACCTAGACAGGCCGAAGACCAGGCGAGCTGCCTGGTTTTGTACTAACTGTAGGCGCTGCAAAGCATAAGCAGGAGCTCCGTTATAAATGATGTTGCCATAGTCAATCTTTGACAGGACCATGGCCATAAGGATCAGCTTTAGTGCAGAGGTGGAAAAGAATCTGGCAACTTTCTGAATAACTCGTAGTGTGAAGAAGCAGGAGGAAACCACCGAGTTAATGTGTGAATGGAGGGTTAATTGGTTATTGAGCATAATCCCGAGGGTTTTTACTGAACAAGAAGGGAGAGGAGGGGGTCCAAGTGATGGGGGCCAGAAAGAAGGGGACCAGGGATTGGCAGCACCGCCCGTTGCTACCAGTTCTGTTTTATCCGGGTTAAGTTTTAACTGATTGATGTTCATCCAGTCTCGGAAAAATAGCATGACGGACTGGAAACTGCCAACCCCTGAAGGGGAAGAAAGATCAAAAATGAGTTGAAGATCATCTGCATAGTTATATACAGTGACCTCCATATTCTGTAAAGCAAACACCAGTGGAAAAACATAAAGATTGAAAAGTAAAGGGGAGAGAGCAGACCCCTGGGGAACACCACAGTTGACATTACGTGGAAGGGCCGAGAAGGTGCCAATTTCGAGTGTTGACAAACACATTCCTATCTGGAACTAATCACTAACAGATGTATACCCTACTTGACATGGGCGAAAGTGAGGGAGGTTAAATATAACTTGTTGCCGGGTAGATTTCAAGCGCTGCCAATTTACAAAATGTCCTCCTCAGATGTCTTACAAAACACACCCTGCTACCCTGCCACCAACGTATACAGTCACTCACACACCCACCTTCTGACCTATACAGTGACTCACACACACACACTCTCAAAGGAGTTTCAAGTTTCTCAGAGGTTAGGAAAGAACAGTAAATAAACTTAGAAATTTACTGAAAACACAAAGGTTACAGGGAGGTTATAGTTGGGAAATAATATTGAAAAAACAAAGAAATTCACTACAAAAAAATTAAAGTTACCCAGTGTTAGACCCGTCTGCTTCTGAGAGTCCCCTCACCACTATGATTTCTTTTGTTCCCCTGTACCTCCCAAAATGTGTCGCTTTTCTGTGTCTACCAGGACCTTTTGTGTGCTGTTTCATGGGGCTGGATGTTCCTTGACGCACAGTTGTTCACAAGGTTTTTGTCACCTATTTACAAGGAACCTGTGACATTATAGACTGGGATTGGCAACCTGTATAAATGGCCTCAAAATATTGGCCATCCATTTTCCACATGTGAGTGACTCCCCTTGGAGCCTCCATGAACCTTGACCTTTCAAGGTTTTGGCGCCCTTTTACTTGGCGCGCATTCCTGACAGGAATTTCTTTATTTCCCTCAGGTACACAAAATGGCTGCTCTAGAACCCCAGTATGGTGGCTGTTAGGGTCCCAAAAAACCCCAAAAGTGCCATGTCATTGGCCTAGCCCAAAGAAGGTTCTAGAACCTGCTGGCACGAGCCAGCACCTCAGGGCACTGGCTATATAAGGTCCAGTCCCTGGCGGCCATTTTAGATGACCAGAAGACTAGATAGGATAATGATGTTCCAGATCTAGGTGAAGAAGGAGATTCCAGACTTGACACCAGATTGACACCTGCCCTGTTGACCCCTGAGGCGGCTGGTAGTGCAGGCAGTAGAGCAAGCAAAGGTCACTGGCTTGGATCCTGACTGGCGTTTCAGTCAGCTGTGTGTGCGGTGACTTCACGCCTACAGCGCCTGCCCATCGAGAGCCTCGTCACCCCCAAGAGACTGTGGCCATTTTCGTGTGCCTCCCCACCCCCCCACGGTGGTGAATTACGACAGACTCGGGTCGAGAGGCGAGAGCAAGTTCGCCGCGACCGAGAACGTCTTCTGTGCCTCCTTGTGACAGGCGCCTCCAGCGAGGAGCTCGGACGTCTCCGAGCTCCACCGACGTAGAGTGCTTTCTGCGCAGATTGAGGTGAGGTGGTGCGCCGGGGCGGGGAAAGGCCAGCTTTCGTTGGGCGGGACTACTGTCTCTGCCCCTCCCCAGTGAATCGGTGGCTGTAGCTGTGGGCGGGAACCATCCCTGTTTGAGAAAGTCGGAGGGAGGTCCGTGGAGCCCCTGACAACCTGTCGCTGGCGAGAGAAGGGCTGAACCCGACTGAATCGCTTTTCGATTGCAGCCGATGTGAGGTGGGCCCGTTTCTTCAGGTGGGAAGCGCTGTTATAAAGGAACTGTGAACCGGCATTTATTTGACTGAACGCGAAGATTGTGTGACCTCTTCGGCAGCCCCGTTTGGCAGTCTAAAGACTTGGAACTGGTGCCGCCTGAGTGCTAGCGGTGATAGAAACCCCTAGGCGCGCTTAGACCCCCACCGGCAAACAGATCTCAAGAAGGGAGAGGAGGGGGTCCAAGTGACGGGGGCCAGAAAGAAGGGGACCAGGGATTGGCAGCACCGCCCGTTGCTACCAGTTCTGTTTTATCCGGGTTAAGTTTTAACTGATTGATGTTCATCCAGTCTCGGATAAATAGCATGACGGACTGGGAACTGCCAACCCCTGAAGGGGAAGAAAGATCAAAAATGAGTTGAAGATCATCTGCATAGTTATATACAGTGACCTCCATATTCTGTAAAGCAAAAACCAGTGGGAAAATATAAAGATTGAAAAGTAAAGGGGAGAGAGCAGACCCCTGGGGAACACCACAGTTGACATTACGTGGAAGGGCCGAGAAGGTGCCAATTTCGAGTGTTGACAAACACATTCCTATCTGGAACTAATCACTAACAGATGTATACCCTACTTGACATGGGCGAAAGTGAGGGAGGTTAAATATAACTTGTTGCCGGGTAGATTTCAAGCGCTGCCAATTTACAACATGTCCTCCTCAGATGTCTTACAACACACACCCTGCTACCCTGCCACCAACGTATACAGTCACTCACACACCCACCTTCTGACCTATACAGTGACTCACACACACACACTCTCAAAGGAGTTTCAAGTTTCTCAAAGGTTAGGAAAGAACAGTAAATAAACTTAGAAATTTACTGAAAACACAAAGGTTACAGGGAGGTTATAGTTGGGAAATAATATTGAAAAAACAAAGAAATTCACTACAAAAAAATTAAAGTTACCCAGTGTTAGACCCGTCTGCTTCTGAGAGTCCCCTCACCACTATGATTTCTTTTGTTCCCCTGTACCTCCCAAAATGTGTCGCTTTTCTGTGTCTACCAGGACCTTTTGTGTGCTGTTTCATGGGGCTGGATGTTCCTTGACGCCCAGTTGTTCACAAGGTTTTTGTCACCTATTTACAAGGAACCTGTGACATTATAGACTGGGATTGGCAACCTGTATAAATGGCCTCAAAATATTGGCCATCCATTTTCCTCATGTGAGTGACTCCCCTTGGAGCCTCCATGAACCTTGACCTTTCAAGGTTTTGGCGCCCTTTTACTTGGCGCGCATTCCTGACAGGAATTTCTTTATTTCCCTCAGGTACACAAAATGGCTGCTCTAGAACCCCAGTATGGTGGCTGTTAGGGTCCCAAAAAACCCCAGAAGTGCCATGTCATTGGCCTAGCCCAAAGAAGGTTCTAGAACCTGCTGGCACGAGCCAGCACCTCAGGGTACTGGCTATATAAGGTCCAGTCCCTGGCGGCCATTTTAGATGACCAGAAGACTAGATAGGATAATGATGTTCCAGATCTAGGTGAAGAAGGAGATTCCAGACTTGACACCAGATTGACACCTGCCCTGTTGACCCCTGAGGCGGCTGGTAGTGCAGGCAGTAGAGCAAGCAAAGGTCACTGGCGTGGATCCTGACTGGCGTTCCAGTCAGCTGTGTGTGCGGTGACTTCACGCCTACAGCGCCTGCCCATCGAGAGCCTCGTCACCCCCAAGAGACTGTGGCCATTTTCGTGTGCCTCTCCACCCCCCCACCGTGGTGAATTACTACAGACTGGGGTCGAGAGGCGAGAGCAAGTTCGCCGCGACCGAGAACGTCTTCTGTGCCTCCTTGTGACAGGCGCCTCCAGCGAGGAGCTCGGACATCTCCGAGCTCCACCGACGTAGAGTGCTTTCTGCGCAGATTGAGGTGAGGTGGTGCACCGGGGCGGGGAAAGGCCAGCTTTCGTTGGGCGGGACTACTGTCTCTGCCCCTCCCCAGTGAATCGGCGGCTGTAGGTGTTGGCGGGAACCATCCCTGTTTGAGGAAGTCGGAGGGAGGTCCGTGGAGCCCCTGACAACCTGTCGCTGGCGAGAGAAGGGCTGAACCCCACTGAATCGCTTTTCGATTGCAGCCGATGTGAGGTGGGCCCGTTTCTTCAGGTGGGAAGCGCTGTTATAAAGGAACCGTGAACCGGCATTTATTTGACTGAACGCGAAGATTGTGTGACCTCTTCGGCAGCCCCGTTTGGCAGTCTAAAGACTTGGAACTGGTGCCGCCTGAGTGCTAGCGGTGATAGAAACCCCTAGGCGCGCTTAGACCCCCACCGGCAAACAGAGATCTCAACCCGGTGGCAGCCGAGTATAAATGAAGTGTTCACTGTCTTTCCTTGCCTTTTAGATATACGCGCATAACCCCCGTGTGATTCTTAAAGAGTCCCAGCACTCCCTTTTTATGCCAATGGGAAGCCTGTGTACATTAGTGGTGAAAACGTCATAAACTGTAAGAGTTATCTTTCCAACCTGAAATATATCTACAAATGTAGTGTTCCTGAACTATTTAATTGGTGGCAGCGATACCAGAAAGAATATGTGGTTGTTTATTTAACTGAACCAGTATTTATTCTGTTAAACAGAAAGTGATATTTATGCTATTTATTGAAGATATTTATTCCCGATATTTATTCTATTTATTGACAATATTTATTCCTGATATTCATTCCAGTTATTGATGAACTGTACTCCTAGGCTTATTTATTGAATCTATTCCAAAATCGAAACCCAGCAAATTGTGCCCAAAAGAAATGTAAATGTGCTTTCCTAATTGATCCCCCATTCACAACAGAGAATTTTTACATAAAGGAATCGTATTTTTCTACAACAGTGGTGTATTGTCCTTCTTTTTGGTGGTTGTACAAAGAGATATTATTGGGTCAAAGCCGGCTTAACACGTTAGCCTTCACTTGCCTTGACACTTGAGCCAAGCTACCCCCCTTTGTGCTGGGCTTGCCCATCGCAGGTCCAACATAAAATTGGTGCTCAGCGGGTGGGATTACGAGCCGTGCTTGTTTTGGACCACATAATAATTCAGTGTGCGCCACAGGTACACAACCGGAGTTTTCTCCCAGCGGCCCTCCAATTCAATATTTAGCTTTTTCCAAATTCTCTTCTGGAGGTGGGTGGAGGTGACCCTCAGAGTTCCTATCCTTGTAACCTACTTCGAGGTGGTTGTCCACACTTTTCACTGACAAGATGGAATTCGATATGTCAGAGCTGGAGACCTATACTGTGGCGCAGCTCAAGGAGTTCTGTCAGGAAAGGGGAGTGTTCGTTAGGCGAGGGGCCAAAAGAGAGGAGCTCCACATTAGTCTGCGAGCCTGGGTGGAAGCGCATCCGGAGGGTATGGTAGAGGAGGAGAAGTCAGACAGGGGTACTGTCGTTGAGAGGGCTGCGGAATGTCCCCTAGGGGTGGGTGAGATGATAATCAGCCCCAAGGTAACCTCACGGGAGGGCAGCAGTGCATCAACAGGAGGGTTGTCGGAGACCGAGTTAGCTGACAGAAGAGAGGAAAGACAATTGAGGTGGGAGTTAGCCAAGCTGGAGATGGAAGGGAAGAGGATGGAACACAAGCTCAAACTAAGAGAGCTCGAACTCAGGGCCCATAACATCACTCCGGAGGGTGTCGAGTCTAAGGAATTTACCAGGGAACTCAGGCCTCACTTACCCAAGGATGTGGTCGCTAGTTATACCATTGGAGATGACATAGCTAAGTGGCTGGCAGCCTATGAGGTCTCCTTAAGAGCCCATGGGATCCATGAGAAGCATTGGGGTGGTGGATTGTATCGCTACATGCCTCCAACAGGTAGGGATGCCCTATTGGCCCTAGACCGGGAGGATCAGGTAGACTACCCCGCCATGAAGGTGGCGCTCATCAGGAAGTTTGGGTTGACCCCCGAGAAATACCGGCAGAAGTTTAGGGGCAGCCATAAACTGAGCTCACAGAATTGGGTTGACTTCCTGGATTACGCCAAGAAAGCCCTGGATGGGTGGGTCCAAGGTAGTGAGGTGGAAGACTATCGAGGGTTGTACAATCTCATACTCAAGGAACATCTACTCGAGAAATGTCTTCCCGAGCTGAGGCAGCACCTGGTAGACAGCAAACTTACTTGCCCCCGTAAGCTTGCTGAGGAGGCGGACATTTGGGTAAGTACCTGAGTGTCCACGAAGGGGACGGGAGGAGATTCTCAGAAGTCCGGACAGGGCGCTCCCCAGAAGAAAGAGGGGGGAGATAATAAGAAACAGGAGTTCTCCAAAGGCCCCCAAAATAACTTTAACGGGAAAAGTTTCTTCTCCAACTCTAAGGCTAGCCCGCAAAAGAACCCTGATCCTGGCCAGAGTCAGCAGCCAAGGGTTGTCCATTGCTTTGAGTGCGGTGGTGTTGGACATTATAAGGGAGACACGAAATGCCCAAAGAGACCATCCCCTCCCACTGGAGGAAAGGCCCCGGGCGTTGCTAGTGTAGCGCTCGGGGAGGAGATGCCCTTAGTTAAGGGGAGGGAGTAGGCGGGTGTCACCTTAGTATCCCTGGGTGATCAGGAGATGGTTCCAAAGATCCAGGTGCCCCGAATACTACCAAGTATGGGCAATGGGTCACCATTAATGGCCATAGAGGGGAAGCTCTGAGAGATACAGGAGCCAGTATGACTATAGTCAGGAGTCATCTGGTGTCCTCAGAGCAGGTGATTCCAGGCGTACTTCATCCAGCCCCGATGGCTGACGGCAGAATGAGCCACTATCCCGTGGCTGAGGTTCCCTTTGAGTGGGGAGGAGTTGCAGGTTCACTTCGAGTTGCTGTAAGCCCCGCCGTGCCAGTCGATTGTCTGCTGGGCAATGATATGGAGCACAATGCTTGGAAGGAGATGGAATACCGGACTCATTCTGAGATGCTGGGTACACCTGATTGGGGCTGTGTGAGTACCAGGTCGGCGGCTGCTCGGGAGGAGAAGTCGCATGGGTTGGAGCATGGAACAATGACCCACCCAGCTGCGGATGAGGGAGCATCTCGAGGACAGGAAGAGCCTGCCTCGATGTCCGTGCCCCGAGAGACGGATAGGCCATCGGAGGAGATGGACCCGGAGTCCACGGAGGAGGACATGGTTCCGTTGGAGGATCTGCCTATCCCCGCTGAGTGGCGAGTGGAGGGGGGACCATCCAGGGAGGAACTGAGCAAGGGACAGATGCAATTTCCTACCCTCGAGGGTCTGAGGCAACAGGCTGAAGCCGAGGCAGCAGGTAACGAGTCTGGGAACTATTGTGTTTACTGGGAGGATGGTCTCCTCTACAGTGAGCCCAGACCAGTGCACGGACTGTCAGGGGCCCTGGTAGTCCCACAGTGTTACCGAGCTTTCCTATTAGAGTTGGCTCCCGAGATTCCCTTGGCAGGACACCTGGGACAGGACAAGACCTTTGCACGGCTTGTCCCCCACTTTTATTGGCCTCGAATGAGGGTGGCGTCCGACACATACTGTCGGTCGTGTGTGTCATGCCAAGCCAGTGGGAAAACAGGGATGAAGCTGAAGGCTCCCCTGGAACCACTTCCCGTCGTTAGCACCCCCTTTGAAAGGGTGGGCATCGACATTGCTGGGCCCTTAGATCCACCGACATCATCCGGTCACAGGTTTATCATGGTACTGGTGGATCATGCCACAAGGTATCCGGAGGCAATACCTCTGAGAACTATTACTGCACCGGTGGTGGCGAAGGCCCTGATGGGGATCTTTACCCGAGTGGGATTCCCCAAGGAAGTTGTGTCTGACAGGGGGACCAACTTCATGTCAGCGTACATGCGGGCTATGTGGAAGGAGTGTGGAGTGACCTACCGGTTTACGACTCCTTATCACCCACAGGCCAATGGCCTTGTGGAAAGGTTTAACAAAACCTTGAAGGGTATGATCAGAAGTCTACCCGAAAGCCTGCGGAGGAAATGGGACGTCCTCCTTCCCTGTTTGCTCTTTTCTTACAGGGAAGTGCCGCAGAAGGGAGTGGGCTTTAGCCCCTTTGAGCTTTTGTATGGGCACCCTGTACGTGGACCTCTCAGCCTGGTGAGGGACTCCTGGGAAAAGTCTCCTCGGAAAGTTCCCCAGGACGTGGTGAGCTACATGCTGGCCTTCCGGAGCCAAATGGCTAAGTTGTGGAAGCAAGCTTCTGACAACTTGGAAGCCAGCCAGTCTGTGATGAAAGCGTGGTATGACCACAATGCTCACCCGGTGGAGCTGTAGCCTGGTCAGAAGGTGTGGGTGATGGAGCCTGGAGAGCTGAGTGCCCTTCAGGACGGTTGGACAGGCCCCTATGAGGTGTTGGAGAAGATGGGCAAGGCTACCTACTTGGTGGACGTGAAGACCCCTCGGCACCCACATCGGGTGTTACATGCCAAACGCCTCAAGCCCCACTACGAGAGGCCAGAAGTCATGCTGGTTATGGTGACTGATGGATCAGAGGAAGAGGACACAGAGCCTCTCCCTGACCTTTTTGCGTCTCAAGAAAAGGATGGGTCGGTGGAGGGAGTGAAACTCTTGCCATCCCTGACTCCTGAGCAGCAGGAGGAATGTCGCCAGGTCTTGGGGTCATTCGCTCCTCTGTTCTCCCTTGTCCCGGGTAAGACCCACCTGTGTACCCATGATGTGGACACAGGAGAAGGCCCACCTGTGAAGTCCAAGTCTTACCGGCTGTCTGACAAGGTGAAGGCCAGCATTCGAAGTGAAGTAGCTAAGATGCTGGAGCTAGGGGTCATTGAACCTTCAAGTAGCCCTTGGTCTAGCCCGGTGGTTTTGCTGCCCAAAGCTGCTCCACCTGGCGCCACACCACAATTACGATTCTGTGTGGATTACTCAGGACTAAATTTGGTAACCAAAACGGATGCTCATCCGATCCCACGGGCGGATGAACTGATTGACTGGTTGGGAGCTGCCCAATATCTCAGTACCATTGACCTCACTGCAGGGTACTGGCAGATTCCCATGACTGATGGAGCCAAGGAAAGGTCAGCCTTCTCCACACCTGATGGACACTACCAGCTCTGCGTCATGCCCTTTGGGCTCAAGAACGCTCCTGCCACTTTTCAGCGGTTGGTGAACATGATCCTCACCGGGATGGAGTCCTTCTCTGCTGCCTACTTGGATGACATAGCTGTCTTCAGTAGCAGTTGAGAGGATCACTTGCAGCACTTGCAGGCCGTTCTCCAAACCCTGGAAGGGCTGGCCTGACGATCAAGGCGAGCAAATGTCAGATTGGACAGGGGTCCGTAGTGTACTTAGATCACTTGGTGGGCAGGAGAAAGGTGCAGCCCCTTCAGGCGAAGATTGAGGCAATCATGGCCTGGAAACCCCCCAAGACCCAGACTGAGGTCCGAGCCTTCCTGGGCCTCACAGGTTATTACAGACGGTTTGTGAAGGGGTATGGCACTATCGTGGCACCCCTTACTGAACTCACGGCCAAGAAGCAACTCAGGAGAGTCATCTGGACGGAGGCTTGTCAGCGGGCCTTCGACACTCTGAAACAAGCATTGTGTAACACTTCTATCTTGAAGGCTCCAGACTTCACGAAGGAATTCATTGTCCAGACAGATGCATCCAACATTGGCATTGGGGTGGTGTTATCACAACTCAATGAAGAGGGTCTGGATCAACCCGTGGTCTTTCTGTCACGGAGACTGCTTCCCCGGGAACAGAGGTGGAGTACCATTGAGCGGGAAGCCTTTGCGGTGGTCTGGGCACTGAAGAAGCTGCAACCATATTTGTTTGGTTTACACTTCCTTGTTCAGACAGACCACCGACCCCTTCGCTGGCTCATGCAGATGAAGGGGGAAAACCCCAAACTGTTGAGGTGGTCTATCTCCCTACAGGGAATGGACTTTCGGGTGGACCACCGACCCGGAGTTGACCACGCCAATGCAGACGGTCTCTCCAGGTATTTCCGCCTTAGTGTTGAGAACTCCCAAGGGGTTGGGTAGCTCTCCCCACTTTCAGCTGGGGGGGACGCGTGTTAGACCCGTCTGCTTCTGAGAGTCCCCTCACCACTATGATTTCTTTTGTTCCCCTGTACCTCCCAAAATTTGTTGCTTTTCTGTGTCTACCAGGACCTTTTGTGTGCTATGTCATGGGGCTGGATGTTCCTTGACGCCCAGTTGTTCACAAGGTTTTTTTCACCTATTTACAAGGAATCTGTGATATTATAGACTGGGATTGGCAACCTGTACGAATGGCCTCAAAATGGTGGCCATCCATTTTCCTCATGTGAGTGACTCCCCTTGGAGCCTCCATGAACCTTGACCGTTCAAGGTTTTGGCGCCCTTTTACTTGGCACGCCTCCCTGACAGGAATTTCTTTATTTCCCTCAGATACACAAAATGGCTGCTCTAGAACCCCAGTATGGTGGCTGTTAGGGTCCCAAAAACCCCAGAAGTGCCATGTCATTGGCCTAGCCCAAAGAAGGTTCTAGAACCTACTGGCACGAGCCAGCACCTCAGGGCACTGGCTATATAAGGTCCAGCCCCTGGTGGCCATTTTAGATGACCAGAAGACTAGATAGGATAATGAGGTTCCATATCTAGGTGAAGAAGAAGATTCCAGACTTGACACCAGATTGACACCTGCCCTGTTGACCCCTGAGGCGGCTGGTAGTGCAGGCAGTAGAGCAAGCAAGGGTCACTGGCGTGGATCCTGACTGGCGTTCCAGTCAGCTGTGTGTGCGGTGACCTCGCGCCTACAGCGCCTGCCCAGCGAGTGCCTCGTCACCCCCAAGAGACTGTGGCCATTTTCGTGTGCCTCCCCGCCCCCCCCCCCACGGTGGTGAATTACGACAGACTCGGGTTGCGAGGCGAGAGCAAGTTTGCCGCGACCAAGAACGTCTTCTGTGCCTCCTTGTGACAGGCGCCTCCAGCGAGGAGCTCGGATGTCTCCGAGCTACACCGGCGTAGAGTGCTTTCTGCGCAGATTGAGGTGAGGTGGTGCGCTGGGGCTTGGAAAGGCCGGCCTTCGTTGGGCGGGACTACTGTCTCTGCCCCTCCCCAGTGAATCGGCGACTGCAGCTGTGGGCGGGAACCATCCCTGTTTGAGGAAGTCGGAGGGAGGTCCGTGGAGCCCCTGAGAACCCGGCGCTGGTGAGAGAACTGCTGAACCCGACTGAATCGCTTTTCGATTGCAGCCGATGTGAGGTGGGCCAGTTTCTTCAGGTGGGAAGCGCTGTTATAAAGGAACTGTGAACGGGCATTTATTTGACTGAGCGCGAAGAATGTGTGAACTCTTCGGCAGCCCCATTCGGCAGTCTAAAGACTTGGAACTGGTGCCGCCTGAGTGCTAGCGGTGATAGAAACCCCTAGGCACGCTTAGACCCCCACCGGCAAACAGAGATCTCAACCCGGTGGCAGCCGAGTGTAAATGAAGTGTTCACTGTCTTTCCTTGCCTTTTAGATATACGCGCATAACCCCCGTGTGATTCTTAAAGAGTCCCAGCACTCCCTTTTTGTGCCCAGAGAAGCCTGTGTACATTAGTGGTGAAAACGTCATAAACTGTAAGAGTTATCTTTCCAACCTGAAATGTATTTACAAATGTAGTGTTCCTGAACTATTAAATTGGTGGCAGCGATACCCGAAAGAATATGTGGTTGTTTATTTAACTGAACCAGTATTTATTCTGCTAAACAGAAAGTGATATTTATGCTATTTATTGAAGATATTTATTCCCGATATTTATTCTATTTATTGACAATATTTATTCCTGATATTCATTCCAGTTATTGATGAACCATACTCCTAAGCTTATTTATTGAATCTATTCCAAAATCGAAACCCAGCAAATTGTGCCCAAAAGAAATGTAAATGTGCTTTCCTAATTGATCCCCCATTCTCAACAGAGAATTTTTACATAAAAGAATCGTATTTTTCTACAACAGTGGTGTGTTGTCCTTCTTTTTGGTGGTTGTACAAAGAGATATTATTGGGTCAAAGCCGGCTTAACACGTAAGCCTCCACTTGCCTTGACACTTGAGCCAAGCTACCCCCCTTTGTGCTGGGCTTGCCCAGAGCAGGTCCAACACCTGGATATTATATTCAGGAAATTTATTTAAAAAAACTTAAACATTAGCTGAAAAAAACAAAGTTTACAGGGTCATTATAGCTAGGCTCAGATTTCATTTGAATAACACCAGAGGAATGGTTCAAATATAGTTAGCTGAGCTAATTATAACTTACTACATTGAAATGCATTGCTAACAACCTCACATTATACATAATTCATGACATAGTCAGTGGCATCACTGATGACATCACTGCTGACTTCTTAAATTACATCACTGATTACATAATTGACTGCATCATCCAGTGAATGTAAGTGTTTTCTTAAAGTTTATGAGTGTTAAAAATATATTTTAAGCTACTCCAAAAGTTAAATTAGTATACTTGTATACTGCTACATCCACAATCTCATCTGCGGACTCCTAGCTGTGCAACTCATACAAGTTTCACCAATTTCTGGTCCTGCTCAATACTCTCCAGCGCCAGCCATTGTGTTACACCTCTGAGCTCCAGATCCAGACAGATTACTACAAGTGGGGGTGTGCAAGGCAATAAAGTCCAGCAGACTTAATGTAGAATCAAAAACAGTCTCTGTTTTGCATTGTTATTTTGTACTTCATCAGGGCTTAAAATGAAACATAAAGAAACAACAACCAAAAACTGGACACAAGACTGTTCAATCCAAATTGTGTTAAAAAACAGCTTACAACTCTTACTTGTGTACTGCTAATGAGAGACAATCTTTCTAACATATATTATGTGAGTGATTATAACTGTGTAACTGTGTTTATTGGTTTGGCACATAGAGCCGGCTGGGCTGGAACTTCATGTTGGCACCCCCCTGGTGCTGTTGATGCTGCTGAAGAGAGGGTCTGGCAGCAGAATTCACTGATTTTCTGAGCGGGTGGCCTGGTTCTGGAGCCCACAAGCCTGAATTCAAGAGCTCAAGAGCCACACCAAGGGTCCTGAACTTGAGAGGCACCATTTAAGGGTCAGGAACATGCTGAAGATGGGTCTAAGAGCTGTTGGGAGACTTTATATCCCTGAAACTAAGATCAGGAGGCCAGAAGATTAGTCAGTCAGTCAGTCAGTCAGTCAGTCAATAAGTCTTTATTGCGACACAAGTCATAAAAGACATTACAATCAAATAACAATCAATTAAATTATAAAACACTTCATACTTATTATATCCAGATGTCCTAGCAAACAGTAATGAAACATGAATTGGTTATTTGATCATACTTTAGACAGGGTGGTAAAAACAAAATTATTTAAAATAATAAATATGTTATATCTTAAAAGGTTAAGTGACCCATTTAAAATTGTTATAAAGTTAAAAAGACTATTGCTTCCAATTAAAACAGAGCGGGTTAAAATGCTACATTTCATTTTTGCTTCATTTTATCTCTTCGTAAGGACCACATCCAGTGCAATAACCATGCTATCGGAACAGTCCGTTCTTACAATCCTTAGTGCCTCACTTCCACTATGGATGCATTTTTGTATACATATAGGTTTTATCCATTTTTGACGTGGAGCTTTATAGGCTGGACATATGAACAGTACATGTGCTAGGGTTTCTGAATGGGCTGTACAGAACGGATACTGATGTTGATCTTAATTACTTGACCATCTACTTGTAAATATATTAATAGGGAGAGTTCCTACCCTATATTGGTGAAATAGCTTTCTGTCAATGGGGATGGTGATGAGGTCCCAATATCGCTCATATTCAGGGATATGTTTAAGTTCCAGAAAGGCCCTGGTTAGGGATGCATCGGTGGTTGATTGGAATTCCCTTTGGTTAATGTTGGTCCAATACATCTCTTTAAGAGCCTTTCGTGATGGGAAAGTATTTTCTGAAGGATTATCCCAAAGTTGCTCCATTCCCAGGGTTTTATATTGCGACTTGACCTGTTTGAACAGGGTATTTTACCCCCTATATCCAAATTTCTGGTTTCGAGGAGTGCCAAAGCATAGTGTGTTAATTCAGGCGTGACCCAAAGCCTCCTCCAGTAAGCCATTGGACGAAAACTTGCAATGTCCTTAATTTTCTGACATCCCAAATCCATGTACAAAGGTATTAATTGTGTTGATTTGGGAAGTTTAGTTATGCACCTCAAAAATGTGTTCTGTGCAATGGACAGAGCGGAAATATCAGTGACCCCCCATAATTCAGCCCCGTATAACATCGAAGCCCTGACTTTCGTGTCATATATCTTTATAGCTGGGTCTAGTGGATGGGTGGTTGATGATCTCAATTCTCTCGAAAGGACACCAGCTAACTGTGCATGTTTTACTATCAGATTTTCAAATGTGGCTTCCATTCCAACCTAGATCCCAAAGTAATGCCCAAGTAGCTAAAGCTGTCTGTCTGTTCTAAAATACTGTGACCCTCACTTTCTTGTATCTATGCATAACCATACATTTAGTTTTGGACACATTTATGATTAGCCCATGGTCTTTACAAAAACCCTTGAAACAACCCATAGCTTTTTGTAGCCCTTCCTGTGTTTTGGAGATTAAAAGGGTGTCGTCTGCAAACATTAACAGGGGTATTGGGATGCCATTCTATTTGGGTGCATCTGTGTGGACATCCTTAAAATATTCAATAACCCTATTTATATATAATGTAAACAGAGTTGGTGCTAAGAAGCACCCTTGTCTGACTCCCCTTTCCGTGTTAAATTTGTCAGTGACCTGGGCCTGGTTACCCCACCTTACCTGTGCATAATTATTTTGATGTAATTTAATTAGGAATGCAAGAAGTTCTTGTGGCATGCCTTGGTCATAAAGCACTTGCCACAGCCTTGAACGTGGAACTAAATCGAAGGCCGATTTTAAATCGACAAATGCTGCTTAGAGAGTACCCCCCGCAAGGATAACCCACTTCCAATAAATATTAGAAAATCTAAAAACTTGGTCCACGGTACTGGTAAAAGGGCGAAAACCTGCCTGTAGGGCTGACATAACCCCGGAATCTTCGACCCATTCCTGGATCCTGTGCAGTACCAGTCTTGCCACTACCTTCTGGATGCATGCAATTAGGCTAATTGGCCTGTAGTTTGCAGGGTCTGCGCGATCCCCTTTTTAGGTCTCCTGGCGTTTTCCCAGGCGCTGTCTCCTGGGAAGCGCAAGCACCCCACACGCATGCGCATACACACACACAAGCGCCCATGCACGCACGCACATACATACATACAGAGACACCCCCCCTGACACATACACACACGCGCGCACACACACACACACGTGCACCGAGGCCCCCCCCTCCCTCCCTCCCTCCCCTGCCGTCACCGTCGCACGCATACATACACACACGAGCATACACGCACACACACACACAAGTGCACCAAGCCCCCCCCAGCCTTTTTTTGAACTTACCTGGCCAATGTCGGGGACTCTGCTCAGCACGCGGCGCCCAACCTCCTGCTGGCGCGGCCCCGGGGCTCCACACCGCTCACAGGAGCCCCGGGCCGCGAGACGCAACGACTCCGCCTGCCTTCTCTTCTGCTCTGAACGTGGCTCCGCCCCCGTCACAGGCGACCGTGCCTGACTTCCGGGGAGGCCGCGGCGGCATTCCGGGGGCATACTAGCTAGCATTGTAACATTGTAAAGTCTATGGCAGTAGCCAAAGCCTGAAACCAAATAATTTCTCCTCTTCATAGAAAAGCAATTGGAAAAACCGAACGTGGGTCCGGAAATGGTTTGGCCATTTTGCTGATGCTGGCAAAATATAACGGAAGCCCCTTTTAGTAATTCCACCGCTATTTTCTAATTACAAAAGTTAATGCCATCATGGCATTTGGACACGGTTATTACAAGATGATTTTTGGGATAATCAAAGAGGCCACAGAAAGAAAAACAGTTTATTTCTGGTAATGAAGAGTAGTCACTCTACATGATGGCGAAATAATTAATATTAGCTGAAGTAGCCTGCACTTCAAGCACTAAGCAACCAGAGGCTACACGTCCATCAAACCACACAAGCATTGAGGCAGGTTATCCGAAGCCTGAATTTTGCATCATGTTTTAATAGTGATTATGACTTGCTACATTTCTGCATTCAGTTTTTGGGATAGTATAATGCCATACCTTTGAGTTCTATCCAACGACTAGTGTAGGCATAGCTCAATAACAATAGCTATAGGGTTGCTCTCATGCAGTGGTATTTCCAACTGATTCCACAATACAATGCAGGCTGCAAAATTAGCTAGATTAAAAATAAGGACCTTAAACCTCCCTGTAACATCACCTTCCCATCCTTGTAAAGTACAAACTGCATTGGTGATGACCACAAATTAGATGCTCAAGAGTAGTGAGTGCAGAGTAGTGAGTGCAGAGTGCAGTGTAGTGAGTGCAGTGTAGTGAGTGCAGAGTAGTGAGTGCAGAGTAGTGAGTGCAGAGTGGTAATGCAGAGTAGTGAGTAGTGAGTGCAGAGTAGTGAGTGCAGAGTAGTGAGTGCAGAGTAGTGAGTGCAGAGTAGTGAGTGCAGAGTAGTGAGTGCAGAGTAGTGAGTGCAGAGCAGTGAGTGCAGAGTGCAGAGTAGTGAGTGCAGAGTAGTGAGTGCAGAGTAGTGAGTGCAGAGTAGTGAGTGCAGAGTAGTGAGTGCAGAGTGGTAATGCAGAGTGGTAATGCAGAGTGGTAATGCAGAGTGGTAATGCAGAGTGGTAATGCAGAGTAGTGAGTGCAGAGTGGTAATGCAGAGTAGTGAGTAGTGAGTGCAGAGTAGTGAGTGCAGAGTAGTGAGTGCAGAGTAGTGAGTGCAGAGTGGTAATGCAGAGTAGTGAGTGCAGAGAAGTGAGTGCAGAGAAGTGAGTGCAGAGTAGTGAGTGCAGAGTAGTGAGTGCAGAGTAGTGAGTGCAGAGTAGTGAGTGCAGAGTAGTGAGTGCAGAGTAGTGAGTGCAGAGTAGTGAGTGCAGAGCAGTGAGTGCAGAGTAGTGAGTGCAGAGTAGTGAGTGCAGAGTAGTGAGTAGTGAGTGTGCAGAGTAGTGAGTGCAGAGTAGTGAGTGCAGAGTAGTGAGTGCAGAGTAGTGAGTGCAGAGTAGTGAGTGCAGAGTAGTGAGTGCAGAGTAGTGAGTGTGCAGAGTAGTGAGTGCAGAGTAGTGAGTGCAGAGTAGTGAGTGCAGAGTAGTGAGTGCCCAACCCACTCGCGGTAGCTTGCCTCGCTTTATGTCTCTCTCCACACGCCTAGCGGCCGCCACTTCTCACCTCCTTTGCAGAGTAGGCCTCAGCTAGCTTCGTGCTCCATCTACCAGTTTGGGCCGAATTTGCATTCGGCACCCTGGGCAGTTCTTTCAGGGCTTGCGGGTAGGTCTCTGTGCCCCACGGGGGGGTGGGGGGGAGAAACACCAACCTCAGCGAGCAGCTCAGACTTCACCCGATGGGCACACCAGGCCGCAGGCGGGCTCGCGTGATGTTCCCAGGCGGAATGTCAATAACTCAAACTTTAATGCTCCGAGATCTATTGCACTGCAAATGCTTTTTTTTGTACTCGTGCGTGGTGAGGTGCCCTAGGGGGAGGAGGAGGCCGTTGTTTTGGGTTTGCGGACAGTCGCAGAATCGAAAGCAGACTTTCAGTGAGTGTTTTTTCATTTATTTTTTAAATCGATTGTTATGACTATGCTTTTGTCCCTGCCTGTTCAGCTTCATTACAATAGCGATTGCGAAAGCTATCAATTTCAGTGCTACTTTTTCTTGCAGCATTTACCATCTTTATACAACAATTCAGAGTTTGATAACAAATTAATGTAACACATTGTAATATACAATGCCAATAGCTCAAACTTTAAAGCTGGGAGACCTATTGCATTGTAAATGCTTGTTTAAAAATTGGAATGATTTCGGCACCCCTCCAGACTTCTGGAATCGGGGATCCCCTGTAGATTGCATTCGCCAGCAACTCTATGTATGGCACCCATACCTCTCTACAAGAGAAAGAGATCTGCCGGAATTTTATCCGGACCCGGGGCTCTTCCTCTCGGAATAGTATTTAGGGCGTGCTCCACTTCGCTACGACTAAACACTAACTGGGTGATACCTACACTGTTTGTTATGAAATCCAAACATTCCCCACTCACCCGTTCAGTGTTTGCAAACTGGGATTTCAAATGTGATATCCATCTTTCGGGTGGAACTGAGTTATCAGGATGAGGCCTGCTTGATCCCTTACCCCATTTTACTAGGTTCCAGAATCCTATCATGTGTCTGGCCTTACATGCCTCATGTAGCTTATCCCAGTATTTATTATTGCAGCTTTTTTTTGCTTCCTGCTGGGTTACTTTATAATGTCGCCTCGCATCACGTATGGAGAGCCTATCATTTGATCTCACAGCCATTGCTAGAGATTTGTATGCGGTTCTACATATTTTATCGTACCAAGATTCCTGTTTCTTTCTGCCTTTGCGTGGACAATTACTTTTTTCCTTTATAAAAAATTTACCAAGATTTAAAAATAAAGTTGTGTGAATATGAACCACCCTAGTCTCAAAATCATTACTAAGCGTGCAACGTTGTAACTCGCTAGTTGCATTTGAGACCAATTCTTCAATTTCTGGGATGCATTGGCATGTGCATGATGGGAACAGGGCAGACCAAACTACCAAGCCAATTCTTTTACTGGAAAGGAAACAAGCTTCCGGGGACCGGTTTCTGGCATTACAGCCGTCTTCGGCCCGGCTTGCTTGAATCCTGATGCATTCCGACCATTTTATCCTTCTAGTATTACTTGCAAGGACTATATCATTGGATGTATCTGAATCAGAAACTTCCATATTAATAAGAAACTGAAACTCTAAGCTGAGGGGGTTATGGTCGCTCTCGATTCTATTAATATTGTTCATATCCCGGAAGGCCGCCCAATATTAAAGATTAACAAAAATGTAGTCTATCCTACTTGAGCGAATGCCATTGTTAAAGGTTGGACTTCCATCCCTGTCCCCTTTGGTTCTACCATTAAGTGCTCTTATCCCATGTTCGAGGCTAAATGTTTTGAGCTGGATAGCTGCTTGTGTCCACTTCTTTATAGGTGGTATATTTAACGAAGGGATTTGCCAGCTATCGTCCTCTGCCTCTGTGAGGTCAAGGTCAAATTGGTCCATTGGCTCAAAAGAGCAATTAAAATCTCCTCCTATTATTATATTTGCTTTGCCTCTGTATTGTTTTACGATTCAGAAAAGGGGGTGGTGATGGACAGAGTATCTGAATTAAGCAGAACACTCGTACCCAGTCAACAGATCAGGGCTTGATCCATCACCGTTTTTTTAGCTCACTGCACCATCCCAGCTCAGAACCTGGCTACATGCAAATTAGTCTGTACCTGGCCCTGTGCATGATGGGAACAGGGCAGATCCAACTACCAAGCCAATTCTTTTACTGGAAAGGAAACAAGCTTCCGGGGACCGGTTTCTGGCATTACAGCCGTCTTCGGCCCGGCTTGCTTGAATCCTGATGGTGCAGTGAGCAAGGGACTCACATCTGAGTATACCCTTCCACGCTTATGGTGGACAAAAACGATTCAGAAAAGGGGGTGGTGATGGACAGAGTATCTGAATTAAGCAGAACGCTCGTACCCAGTCAACAGATCAGGGCTTGATCCATCACCGTTTTTTAGCTCACTGCACCATCCCAGCTCAGAACCTGGCTACATGCAAATTAGTCTGTACCTGACCCAGTGCATGATGGGAACAGGGCAGACCAAACAACCAAGCCAATTCTTTTACTGGAAAGGAAACAAGCTTCCGGGGACCGGTTTCAGACGGCTGAAATGCCAGAAACCGGCCCCCGGTAGCTTGTCTCCTTTCTGGTGAAGAATTGGCTTGGTAGTTTAGTCTGCCCTGTTCCCATGATGCACTGGGCCAGGGACAGACTGATTTGCATATAGCCAGGTTCTGAGCTGGGATGGTGCAGTGAGATAAATAACGGTGATGGATCAAGCCCTGATCTTTGGACTGGGTAAGAGTGGTCTGCTTAATTCAGACACTCTGTTCATCACCACCCCCTTTTCTGAATCGTTTTTGGCCACTATAGGTGTGGCAGGGTATACTCAGACATGAGTCCCTTTCTCACTGCACCATCAGGATTCAAGCAAGCCGGGCCGAAGACGGCTGAAATGCCAGAAACCGATCCCCGGTAGCTTGTCTCCTTTCTGGTGAAGAATTGGCTTGGTAGTTTAGTCTGCCCTGTTCCCATGATGCACTGGGCCAGGGACAGACTGATTTGCATATAGCCAGGTTCTGAGCTGGGATGGTGCAGTGAGATAAATAACGGTGATGGATCAAGCCCTGATCTTTGGACTGGGTAAGAGTGGTCTGCTTAATTCAGACACTCTGTTCATCAACACCCCCTTTTCTGAATCATTTTTGGCCACTATAGGTGTGGCAGGGTATACTCAGACATGAGTCCCTTTCTCACTGCACCATCAGGATTCAAGCAAGCCGGGCCGAAGTCGGCTAAAATGCCAGAAACCGGTCCCCGGTAGCTTGTCTCCTTTCTGGTGAAGAATTGGCTTGGTAGTTTAGTCTGCCCTGTTCCCATGATGCACTGGGCCAGGGACAGACTGATTTGCATATAGCCAGGTTCTGAGCTGGGATGGTGCAGTGAGATAAATAACGGTGATGGATCAAGCCCTGATCTTTTGACTGAGTTAGAGTGGTCTGCTTAATTCAGACACTCTGTTCATCACCACCCCCCTTTTCTGAATCGTTTTTGGCCACTATAGGTGTGGCACGGTATACTCAGACATGAGTCCCTTTCTCACTGCACCATCAGGATTCAAGCAAGCCTGGCCGAAGACGGCTGAAATGCCAGAAACCGATCCCCGGTAGCTTGTCTCCTTTCTGGTGAAGAATTGGCTTGGTAGTTTAGTCTGCCCTGTTCCCATGATGCACTGGGCCAGGGACAGACTGATGTGCATATAGCCAGGTTCTGAGCTGGGATGGTGCAGTGAGATAAATAACGGTGATGGATCAAGCCCTGATCTTTGGACTGGGTAAGAGTGGTCTGCTTAATTCAGACACTCTGTTCATCACCACCCCCTTTTCTGAATCGTTTTTGGCCACTATAGGTGTGGCAGGGTATACTCAGACATGAGTCCCTTTCTCACTGCACCATCAGGATTCAAGCAAGCCGGGCCGAAGACGGCTGAAATGCCAGAAACCGGTCCCCAGTAGCTTGTCTCCTTTCTGGTGAAGAATTGGCTTGGTAGTTTAGTCTGCCCTGTTCCCATGATGCACTGGGCCAGGGACAGACTGATATGCATATAGCCAGGTTCTGAGCTGGGATGGTGCAGTGAGATAAATAACGGTGATGGATCAAGCCCTGATCTTTGGACTGGGTAAGAGTGGTCTGCTTAATTCAGACACTCTGTTCTTCACCACCCCCTTTTCTGAATCGTTTTTGGCCACTTTAGGTGTGGCAGGGTATACTCAGACATGAGTCCCTTTCTCACTGCACCATCAGGATTCAAGCAAGCCGGGCCGAAGGCGGCTGAAATGCCAGAAACCGGTCCCCGGTAGCTTGTCTCCTTTCTAGTGAAGAATTGGCTTGGTAGTTTAGTCTGCCCTGTTCCCATGATGCACTGGGCCAGGGACAGACTGATTTTCATATAGCCAGGTTCTGAGCTGGGATGGTGCAGTGAGATAAATAACGGTGATGGATCAAGCCCTGATCTTTGGACTGGGTAAGAGTGGTCTGCTTAATTCAGACACTCTGTTCATCACCACCCCATTTTCTGAATCTGTATTGTTTTAGGCACTGACCCAATTGTTTGACTGTCTCAGAGGATTTACTTCCCGGATTGCCCCTTGCGTATACATTGAAAATGATTAGGTCTCCAGACTCTGGCCAATGGAGTTTCACAATTAATATGTCCTTGGAATTAGAGTCTAGGTACTCCGTATTATACCTAGCAACCTGTTTAACCCAGGTGGTCAGGCCCCCCATAGGCCTGCCCCTCTGCATTTGGGTTGCAGATATAGGAAAGTTAAGGTAGCCCAGGCGGTGGTAGGATTCCATTGCCCAGATTTCCTGCATAATTATTATAACATAATTGTCAATGAAATCTAACCAATCCTGAGAGTTGATCTTATTCCTAAGACCTGCTATATTCCAGGACAATAAGTAGTGACAAGCTTGGCCGTTCCCCAAGTCTCCGAGGGCCAGGTCAGGCTGTGCTTCCCCATCCCTTAAAGAGACTGGATTCCATATTTTATTGCTAAGTTCGATGGGGACGTTGTTTTGTAAATTGACCTGAGACTCTGTAACTACCTCCCCTGTCTGAGTGCAACTAACAACTTTTTCCTGCCCCAGAAACATATTTAATGTAGGATACATGATAATGTCTTTTTGAACCCCCACGGCTATGTTATCTGATTTTGTAACACAAGATTGTCCATCCCTGCCCATCCTGGTCTGTAACTTTCAACCGCATTCGTCCATTATATTGAAAACATCAAATCTGTTGTATGTCTCCAGGGGAGTAAAAGGCCTCAGATGGTCCATGCGTCTATTGGAATTTCTATTGGCATTAGATTGTGCAATGTTCCGCCCATAAGGATCTGTGGCGGGCATATGATGTTGTATATGTGGCATGTACCCAGTATTGAGTGGAGTTGGGAACAGTGTGTGGACATTTGTTTGTCTGCTTATGTGATTCGGGGCAAACACTAGGGATCTAGGGTAGAAGTAAGCCAATCCTAACTTACTACTATTTTGGTATTCACAGAATGAATTTACTACTTTTGGTATTCCAAGAAGTTACGAATTTGTCTTAAGACAGACTTAAGACAGACTTAAGGCAAAATCCTAACTTAAGTCTGTCTTAAGTCTGTCTTAAGATTGTCTTAAGACAAACTTAAGACAAAGGGGCATATTATCAAGGGGGTTTATCTCCGCTTTTTTGGCTTTAAAAGCCAAAAAAGCGGAGATAAAATTATCTCCCTATTACCTAGCTGTTGCTAACACCAGTTAGCAACAGCTAGTAGGAGATAGTGACCATCTTGGGCCCCACTTTGCATATCAGTGATATTTATCACTAATGACATGCAAAGTGGGCGTGCCAAGATGTTAGCGACTGAAAACAGTCGCTAACATCGCTATCTCCTATTACCAACTTTTGGAGATATTCGCGCTAAGCGGGAATATCTCCAAAAGCTAACGCCTGCCCAGAGCAGTTCTTAGCCATGTTATCCAATGGGAGGTGGATAACATGGCTAAGAGCATTAGCTCGGTAATGCATGAATATCGCTGACTTTTCAGCGATATTCATGCGTTGCGGCGATTTTTATCGCATTTGCGGTAAACCTTGGTAATACCAAGGTTTATTTGCGGTAAAAATCGCCGCAGCTCAGTGTTAAATTTTTGTCTCTAACCAAGCAATAGCAATAATTATTGCTATTGCTTGGTAATATGCCCCAAAATCTTAACTTCTGTGAATACCAAAAGTAGTAAGTGCATTCTGTGAAAGCCAAAATAGTAGTAGGTTCAGGATTGAGTCCTAAGTTCATTCTGTGAATCGGGCCCAGAGTTACTAAATTCTCATGCAATGCAATGCAGCTGCAAACAATGCTGCACTGAGTTGTGTGAGAAGAATAAAGCAAAAGAGCGCCAAATCTACTGCGATATGTAAATCTCCTCCCCTCTACCTAGTGCCAGCACAGAATTGTTGCTGCTGAGCACCACACACACCTTTGCACCATAGTGCAAGCGTTTGTGCATATAGCTAGCATAGGGTTTTTAGTAGAAGGATTCTCTTTCAGTGCAAAATACTATGCCTAGACAATTTTAAAAAAGTCTTACTCTATGTGTAATGTACAGCACACAGGCAAAGAAAGGAAAGAGATGAGGAATTACCCCTTTTAACATCTGCTTACAAGTGGAGTTAATTTTGAAAGCGGCGCTTCTCATGATGTTGTGTTACTTTTAGGCAACTTTCCAACGCTAAACAAACTCTGCGCTGAAAAGTACTGTTCATGTCAATTTTGTGACAGGAATACAGCACAAAATGTTTGTATATCCAGTCCTAAGTTCAATAAATAAAAAAAAAACATAAACAACCTATATACAAAGTCCCAAGTGCCACGATAAGGTTAATGGTTATGTTCAAGGATAATGACCAAATATGACTTGGGTAGGGCGAAGGGATGTGGTGGGGCTTAGATCAATGGTTATGGTATGATCTGTTTAGGGCTGAAAGAGGACAAACTACAGGTAAAGGCTTCCGTAGGAGAAAGAGGACATACTACAGGTAAAGGCTTCCATAGGAGAAAGAGGACATACTACAGGTAAAGGCTTCCGTAGGAGAAAGAGGACATACTACAGGTAAAGGCTTTCGTTTAAGGTTAACGTAGGAGGAAAAGGCCAGGGTTCCGGCAAGAAAACATACTAGAAATAGTAAAGGGCAAAGATTGTTACATTTCTCGATCAAAATTTTAGTTTTTTCACATCGAAATGTATAAAAGTCAGAAATTGTTGTACCTCACAGTATTACATTCTTCATTTTCCATTTTATCATTTGAAATATATTGTTTTTATTCGTGCAATCCTTTATTTTCAGAACCCTACTTTTCATGATATTATTTTTTCCAGATCAACAAGCATAACTTTAAAAAATGCATGATGCTTATTAATGTGGGCTTCGGGGACCATGTCCTGCGGGAGGCGCAGCTAAGGTAGGAGAAGTGGAGCTTTATAAAAGCATGGAACCGTAAAAGATCTCCCGGTGTATGCATGAGCCCTCTCTGCCTCTCTCGGCTCATGTTTGCTCTATCTCCACTCCTGCTCCATCATTTTATCCTGGAAGAAAAGTTACGGTCCTGTCGTGTCTCTGCTTCTGCTCTGGCTGCTTTCTCTTGTCTCTGAAGCCAGATGTTGCCCCGCTCTCTGCACCTCTGTCCCAGCTCACCACATCTCTTACCTCAGTGATAACACTTTGCAGCGTTTATGATTCTCCTCTTTCAAGTGCGACTTGTGTTTTATCAAAGGTAAGGAGACCTTTTTCAAAGGAAACATAGAAATGGAAAGTTTTCCGGTTCTTGACCCATTTTCTTCTCATCATGAAGCCACAGACGGATTTGTCTCTGTTATTTTCCTGACTGCGTCACACCGCTTAAACACATACACAATATTTAACAAAAGTATTAAGAAAATAACAAGTAAAAACTCCCACTGCTCCCTGTGGCTTGTCAAGAGCACGACAGGTGCTGGGGGAAGAAAGCGAGGGCGGCATAATTTTTTTTAACTTATTTATTTTAGTGTATTGTACTTAATTTAATATTTTACATCCTGTAGCTGGCTTCCATCCTATCACTCAGTCAGGCCTTTATCTCTCCCTAGCAGGACACATTTATTGTTCGACATATGACGCTCACAAAATAGTGATATCTACCAGCAAAGCTCTGTTTGCCCAGAGCTCCTGGTGTATGTGACGTGATCTTGGCGCAATTCACAGCCCTGCACATAAAGGCTTTGCTTTCTGGGGTTCAGGGCCGTAGAGAGCCTCGTTCACGTGCAGCACTGTCCAGACAATGGTTCCTGCCTTTTTTAGGATGGCGTGTGGCACGCAGAGGGCACGCAGAGGGCACACAGTGGGCACGCAGAGGGCAGGCGGAGGGCACACAGAGGGCACACAGCACTGCAGGGGGAGCAGTGGATCTGCCGAGGCGCTGTTGCAATAAAGTGCATGGACGGATGGAGAGTGGAGAGTGGCTCAGTTTAATAAGCTGAATAGTTTCCAGGGCACTCTTCAGCTAATTAAAGTCAGCACATAAAAGTGCACAATTCTCATAAATGAAGAGTCACTCACTTCCTAAGGAGCATGCGCGAAAGTCGACCCAGTGACAGTTCATAGAGTACATTGTCTCTTTAACACTACAGTCACAGCTGCCTTGGGGTGTTTTGATATAGCCTGGGGTGTATCTTCCAGTGGTGCAGCTGGTGCAGTGCACCGGGCCCAGACGTGGGTGGACGCCCAACTACAACACCCCACCGAGCCCTGAAAGTTTTTGTGGTTTTGTGGGTATGGGTATTTAGACTCTGTGAAACCCGACATTGTTGCTGACCGAGACCTGGCTTACGCTGAGTCCTCTCCAGATATTCTTGCGGCTATCCCCCCTGGCTATTATATCCTGCAAGCGGATCGAGCCTCTGGTAGGCCAGGTGGAGGGGTAGCAGCCATTAATAAATCCGCCATCAGATTTTCTACTTTAACTACGGTCTGTATCCCTCTGGTCGATTACCTTGTGCTAAGATTGGAATCTTCAGTCACACCCCTCATCTGTGTGTTAGCATACCGCCACCCTCAATCTATGCCTAACTTCTCGACGCTGTTTGGCGATATGCTTTCTCAATTAATTATTAATAATTCCAATATCCTAATTGTAGGAGATTTTAACTACTGGCCTTTTGATGAGAAGGAGAGTGCTTGCTTCATTATGTTCTCGGATCTTTTATCCGGCATGAACTGTTGCCAACATATAAATGCACTGACCCACATTAAAGGTCACATTTTGGACCAGGTTTGGACGTCCAATGTGGAGATTTCTGTTCCCCTTATCTACCCCTGCCTATGGTCAGATCATTTTATAATTTCCTTTTCCCTCATAGCCACTTCCCATTCTAGTAGAGCTTTGGAGAGTAATTTTCGAGCCCGGAACTGGAATAGGGCTGATCTTGGTAAATTTGTCAATCAACTTAAAACTTCTCCTCCCTCCGCAGCTAATTTTATTGACTCCAAAGCCTCAGCTCCAACGCATTGGCTTGAATCAGCCAGTAATGCTGTTGCCCCGCTTAAACACATCAAGCTTAAGCGTCCCCATGACGCACAAAAAAGGTTTACCGTGGATCTCAAAGCCTTAAAGCTCGAGCTCAGGCAGGCTGAGCACCGTTGGCGGCGAGGCTATGCCGCGGACACAAAGTTGCAGTAAATGTCTCTGCTTAAAGAATATAAAACAGCGATTCTATCTGCTAAGACCTTTCTCACAAACAATTGTCAATTCTGTAACTAAAACTAAAGACATCTTCTCCATTGTGGAGGAGCTGTCACATCCAGATAGGGTCACCATTAAACCTCTCCCCTCCCAAGCGATCAGCGACTCCCTTAATCAGTTTTTTGTGGACAAGATTGTCCACATTAAAAATAGCATTTTTCTTGCTGGCTTGCCTTCCTCCTCTTGGCCTGATCTCTCCTTGTTATCCCCTAACCCGCAGCAACTAACCCAGATCCCCCCAATCTTGGAGGAGGAATTTTTAGTTCTTTTAAGTAAGATCACTTCTGGGTCCCCCACTGATTGTTGTCCTCCCTTGATTCTTCGCGAGGCCTTTACAGCCTGCCCACTTCCCCCCTTGGGACTCCTGAACATGTCCTTGTCCTCTGGCCTGGTCCCCAGTTCTTTTAATGTTGCTGAGGTCGTGCCCATTTAAAAAAAAAACACGGCGGACCCTACGGTCATGAGTAACTTTCACCCCATCTCCCTTCTTCCCTACCTCAGTAAAGTTCTTGAGTCTCATGTCACCAACACTCTGAGCTCATTCATTGAACACTCCCAATATCTTGACTCCCAACAGGCCAGTTTTAGACCCGCCCACTCCACTGAGTGAGTTATACTTTCAGTTATGGAGGAACTGTGGAGAGGGGCGGACTCTAACATCAGCCAGGTTCTGGTGCTCCTGGAGCTGTCGGCCGCCTTTGACACGGTCGACCATGATATTTTGATCGACCGTGTTGGGGAGGCTGGCAATTGGGGCACCGCTCTGGACTGGGTTCGTGCCTTTCTGGCCAACCGCCACCAGGCAGTCCTGCTCTCTCAGTTTACCACTGACAGGGTCGGTCTAACATGTGGCGTCCCGCAGGGTTCCTCCTTATCCCCTCTTCTTTTTAATTTATACCTGACCCCCCTTATCCGGTCCTTACGAGGCAATCATGTCACCGCGTTTAATTACGCGGATGACATCTAGTTGATTTTTAACATTGATGGCTCGGCGGAGTCCATTTTTAATTTTCAGTCTACCCTCTGTCACATCAGTGACTGGATGGGGGTCAACCACCTCAAGCTTAACCCCGACAAGACAGAACTGGTTCTTGTCGCGGGAGCTGCCAACCCATGGAAACCTACTTTTTGGCCTGCGAGTTTAGGTCTTCCCCCTAGTCCAGTCGACTCAGCAAAAAGTCTGGGAGTTATCATCAGTAATGATCTCACGATGAAGCCCCAGAGCAATGCTGTTGACTCATCTAGCTTCTTCCAGCTGTGAAAAGATCGGAAGATTGCCTGTTTTTTGACCAATGAAGCCCTTTTCCTAGTCCTGTTAGCCTTAGTCATCTCGAGGATTGACTATGCCAATTCCCTTTATGCAGGTATCCCGGCCTATTTATGGAAGAGGCTGCAGCTCGTTCAGAACCAGGCTGCATGCCTCATTCATCATCAACCTAGGCACCAACATGTTAGTCCTTTGTTAAAGTCCCTGCACTGGCTCCCCATGCCTGAGCGGTAAAATTTAATAGGTTGTACTATTTTTAAGTCCCTCGCCGGTGCGAGTCCATCTTTTATTTCTTCACTACTACACCCTTATGTTCCTTCTCGTAATCTTCGATCCTTCCACCTGGCCTAACTTAAGGTCCCGGGGCCTTATTTATGAAGGCCTTGCGCCGCCGGTGCGTCATTTTTTCCCATTTTAAAAGTGACGCACCGGTGGCGCAAGGCCTTCATAAATAAGGCCCCCGGTTTTTAAATGTAAGAAACATGGAGGATTGAGATTTTCATTTCTTGCTCCTTCCTTTTGATATTCACTCCCTTTAAGCATTAGATCTGCCTTTCCCTATGCACGTTTTAGGTCCCTTCTCAAAACTCATTTGTTCTGTAATTACATTACATTACATGGGTGATGAGGAGGTGTCGGAGAAGGACTACTCTTGTTGTAAATCTTGCTGATGTCTCTGAAGCCAGGGCAATAACACTGGAGCCAGTCACTCTTAATGCTTAGAGCAACCACATAATGTTGAATTGTTGCACCCAAGGACACCTTATGGAGCACAGATTAACAGTGGCAGACTGAACTTTTAGGGGGACAGACTGGGCAGAGTATAAATAAAGCTCTGGTCTTGACTTTAACATCTAACTTTGTATGTTCTGAGTGTGATTTGATGAGCAGACACTTGACGTGAGAATGATCCATCAGGAAAACCAATGGGGGTCACAGCAGCACATGTAGGCTGAGAGCCACTTCACCACAACTGGTGAAACTGCATCTTTCCATCATAAGTGAATTCAGTTTCCATTTGTAACTCCCACTCTAGATCAAAGACATTGAAATGTAGTACCCTGCTCTCATTGCTTCAAAGAGTGGAAAACTCCATACAGCTTACTACTCAACTTCACATGGTTCCCTCTGGCTTGGATAGATGGAAATACATCTGTCCTTGAATACAATGAAACATGGAACATTCCAGTACCCCTATTTGGCTACTATTATTTACTTGTAACAGTCACAGTGAGTACATACATCTTTATCTATTGAGGTATTGCTTTGGGGGTTGTGAGCTGTAACGTTGTTGCTTTCCCTGCAATTTCCTCGTTCCTGTTGGGGGCACGGCTCTGGGCACGCTTCTTTTCTCAGCCCCACATCGCTGTACCCGGTCTCCCCCTGCCGCCGCAGCCTTTTCCAGCAGAGCGAGGCCGCAGTGGGGGGGGGGGGGGACCGAGCAGGACCACAACTACCGGGTGCCTTTGCGGCCGGAAACCGCCAATGTTGATTCCACGCCAGGAGGTGCTTAAATCTGCGCGACACCCCCAGTGGTGTGAGGTTTTTACCTGTAATGTTGCTGCTTTCCCTGCAATTTCCTCGTTCCTGTTGGGGGCACTGCTCTGGGCATGCTTCTTTTCTAAGCCCCACATTGCTGTACCCGGTCTCCCCCTTCCGCTGCAGCCTTTTCCAGCAGAGCGTGGCCGCAGTGGGGGGGGGGGACTGAGCAGGACCACAACTACCGGGTGCCTTTGTGTCCGGAAGCCGCCAATGTTGATTCCGCACCAGGAGGCGTTTAAATCTGCGTGACACCCCCGCGTCGCGGGAGCATCCCGGGAGAAGCCTGGGACAAGGGCGGGACTGTCTGTGGCCGTCCGTGGGCCACGGGAGGTCGGGCTGGGCCACCCCCTTTACATCGGCATTTCAAGACATTTAAAGTAAGACTTCACCTCATTAATAGTGACTTTAATGACTCGACTTGCAACAGCCTGAACCTCGTAAATGTATTGACAATGTAATCCCCTGTGATCCTGGTACTACTTATGCACTTGATCCTTAGTCCTGTAAGCATACCCTATAGAAAGAGGAATTTACGACCTAGGAAAGGCAGGAGATCACTGGTGGGTGGGACCATCAGAGGGACATTAGATAACTATATAACCAGGGCCGCCTCAGTACTGGAACACGAGATTGCAATTACTAAGTGTCGTTTGTCCTCAGAACTTCTTTATAAACGCTCGTCCTTGGGACTCATCCAGTTAGCGATCACTCCTCCGAAACAAGGTTTGGAAAAAGATTCATATATTGAGACTAGTATCCCCCTACAGTCACAAGACCTAACAGTATCACCAGAGATTTGAAGGGAGTTTTATACTAATGATTCAAACATAGAACCTCCATTAGTAATTATCTCTGAGGTGCCTATAATATCAACACCCCCTAAGCCCATCTCCAAGAATAAAACACAAAACAAACTACAGGGGCAAGGGCAAGCACAAAAGAGAAAGTGCGGGGGGATAGCCAAATGGGTAGGCGTGCTAAAACACCTAAAATACTCTTAAGCCCCTTAAAGGGCCTAAGAAAAGTAGCAAGGAAGTACTTGCCCGATCACCTACCATCACATTCCTACTCCACCCAAGGTCTAATGGAAAATATTGAACACCTAGTCAAATCTCTACTATTACCACTTGTGGAGACAGTTAAAAGGATGGGCGAACAACTGGGGTCCATAGAGGAAGCGACTGCTTCCAATACTGTATTAATAAAGGAATTGGTAGCCAACAAACAGAACCTGACCACATGCGGGCAAACAACTGGGCTGAAAACAACTACTAATGCAACAAAAAGCATGGTTTATGTGCCTTCATCCCATGAGAATATATTGCCCCCCCCGAAAACAGATGTAATGTAAAAATTATTTGTAGAGCGCTCGGACACACACGGTTTCATGGCGCTATAGATATCGGCCCTTCGACAACCAGGGAAGAAAAACCTACGGGACAAGCCAATAAAATAGATAACAACCAAGGGAATACTAGCAGGGCGTCCAAAATGACAATAACTTAAAAGCAACCCCACAACAAATAGATGTGCCGCCGGAGGCAGCACCATACGTGGTAGTGCTTGCCGGGGTCCCCGAGTTGGTAGGCGGGAAAATAGAAGGATACCCAGAACTTAAAAACAAAGTAGTTCATTGGCTGAGAAATAACAGGCCATTACCCCCCAATATAAATGGTAAAATCTTGCATGTGAGAAGATTAGGCTGGATGGGGCATAGGCCAAAAGACATACTGGGGGATGTTATCATCATCAACTTCAGGGATTGTAGGGTAATCGCCCACATCCGGGACTGGTACCTTGAGAGAGGCGGAGGAGGAATATCGACACATAATCTAAGTTATTTCTACCCCCAATCTTTACTGACTAAACCATCAAGATCTTGGTACCCATATGAGAGAAATGTAACAGGCCCCAGTTTTAACATTCCCACCTTTAATCAATTTGCCATGCTCTCTGGACTGGGAGGGGTAGATTGACTCACGAAAAAGACGCTTAAAGACCCCTATGCACTTAAGCACAACAATACACTTGTGGCCCCTAGGGGAGTATATGATAATAACGTGATTAGATCGACGGATTATAGCAAACCTTTAGTTGCAATAAAATTAACCAAACAAGTTAGCTTAAAGAGATGGTGCCGGGGCAGGGAAGAACATAGATGCCATATAGAAAAGGCTCCATCACTTAACTTTAACATGGCAGGCACTGCAGGAGTCCACGATGAACTCATGGTAAATACAAAACCTAGGGAGACCAGAAAGAGGGAACAATATCACAAACGGGCCAGTCCGACCCAGATTAAATTGTACAATCCACAGAGAAAGGGCCTCGTAACCATCTTGCACATAAATACGGCCACTAAAACCTTACCTATAACCATGGAGCCCATCAATTTGACCATACTGCAGCCATTCGAAACACCTTTACCTGAGGTTCCAACATACTATAAGGAGCATCCATCACATATGAGCCCCATGCAAGCACCGGGCACCTTAGAGGGATCAAGAGCAGAGATGGATAATACTTCCTCCATCACAGAGGCACAACCCATTTACAACATCTTGTGCTGGAATGTGGCAGGCTTATCTGAAAAAATAATAATCCTCCATTGCTAGAAACTATAAACAAACATAGTATTATATGTATACAAGAAACGTGGACTACCAATGAGATACAACTTCTGGGTTATAAAACTCTTCACTCCCCAGCCACACCCAGCCCGCACTGCAGAAATAAGGGGGGGGCTATGCACATATGTCTCGTCTAATGTAGGATCTACAGATGTAAAGTTTATTTCTAAAGAGTTTTACCAAATCATTGTCACCCCCTGAGGAGCTTTCAAAAACATGACATTGGTAAACTTTTATAATAATATTCGACTCCTTTAATTGAAACTGCCATAAACAACCTCAGGCTAAACCTATTAAAAATAGAGGAGCAGATGGATGGAGACATGGCTCTGTTATGGGTAGGGGACTTCAATTGTCCTCTATGTTCTTGGGGCGAGGCTGGTATTTGTGGCCTGGGAGACAACAAGGAAGATGCTCCCACCCACTTTCACCACTCCAAACTAGGGGACCTTCTGAACACCCTGACTTTCCATTTCACTCTGTCATATGTCAACAAATTATGCTCACCAATTAAACCTTTTTGACCCACTTTTAACGGGCGAGGTTGCAATTCAATCATTGACTTTATGCTCCTATCGTTACGATACTCAGGGTTAATATGCAATTGGGACACATTAGACATCGCCCTCAGCGACCAGTACCCCATTACTGCCACCATAAAATCTAATGACACTGTAGTAAACCCAACGAATAATACCTTATACAATCTGCCATTAAAGTTAGCCAGCACTAATGGATACTGCATTAAATGGGATAAAGTGGTGCCTGTGGAGTTTTTACAAACCCTAGTAAAAAATACCCATGAGGATTTTCAAGCATGCCTGTCCAACAAGGGGGAGCATCAGACAGTTATTGACTCGTTCACTTAAATCTTACTAGAGATAAAAAGACTCTTAACGAGGGTGCCTCGACACGCTCCAAAAAATAGTCAAGGATGGTTTGATGAGAGCTGTACTAAGGCACTTGCCACATTAAAGACAGCCCTACACATCGTTCCAAGATCCCAGAAAAACATCCAGATAGCCAGGAATTTTTATCGTGCCACTTTAAGTAGCAGGAAAAGGCAATTAAAAAAGGATGCATGGTTAGCACTCCAGGAAGAATCCGAGAGGCGGGACAACACAGCCTTCTGGAAGGCTGTAAACGCACCCTTCCTGCAAAGCAAGCAGGTGGCATAAATAGATCTAGCAATTCCGGGTGAAACCTGGGTCACACACTTCAAAAGTCTATACGATAAAGCTGAGCCTGTTGACTCTAGATATACACAGAGAAACGATGCTGGTGTACATTTGAATGCGAGGATGTATTGAGGGCACTTAAAGAAAGTCCACAAGGGAAGGCACCCGTCCCGGATTGTGTCCCCATAGACGTATACAAATCTGAGACTGACCTTTGGGCTCCCCTGCTTACTAATGTGCTCAACTCCTTATACAAGTCTGGATTCATTTCAACCTGGCCAGAGGCCATCGTCGTACCGATTTTTAAAAAATGGGACAGGAATGACCCCACCTGTTATCGCCCGATCTCGTTACTAGATGCCCTAATGAAGGTTGCAGAGAGGATTCTTTTAAATAGAATCCAGGACTGGACAGAAGAGCACAATGTTATTTCAAATTTACAATATGGCTTTAGAGCAGGCAAAGGCACTATTGAACAAGGCCTAAGCCTGGCACTTATAATAGCTAAGTACACTCAGGCTAAAAAAGGAAACCTATTTGTGACCTTTGTGGATTTAAGTTCTGCATTCGATTGCGTAGACCACGAGATGCTTTGGGCGATACTGACTGAGATTGGCTTAGATAAACAAATCCTCCTGTTTATAAAAGAACTCTACAGGGGGGCAGGAGCTCGAGTCAGACATGGCAGGAGAGGCGAGTGCTCCGATAAGTTTCAGATCCGCAGAGGAGTAAGACAGGGGTGCATTTTAGCTCCCCTTCTCTTTACCATATATACTAACGCGGTTGACCAACATCTTACTGAAGCATACCATGACTATCCCACAATAAATGGGACTCCAATACCCATACTTTTATATGCGGAGGATGCCGCTATAATGTCCCAGACAAGGATAGGACAGCAAAGGGCAGTAGGGAAATTCAATGAGTTCATGAAAAATAGAGGCCTACATGTAAATGTCTCCATTCTTCCAAGTGTGTAGATAATAGAATGAGACATATATCTTCCATAGTTTCATTGTAGGAACTCTTCGGTCACATTCTTAGGTCAATGATATAGCTAAACTGTCTTCCATTGCTTCAAACATCACAAAAAGCCCTACAGCTTACTGCCCCCCTCCACATGATACTGTCTGGCGAGGGAAATTCAAATGTCGTTCAACATAATGGAAATGTGGAAAAATACAGTACAGTCATGTATTGAGTCATTACTAATTGCCTGTAACAGGTAAAAGGAACATACAGCCCATTTTACATACACCTCGTGGCAATATAGTTCCTGAAACAGGCAGTCAACATATTTCCTTAAATGTTGGAGATGAGTGTGCGTGTTCCTTGAGTACCATAAATGGTGGGTATTGATGAGAGTTGACATTTATGATTGAGTTGAGCCACAATGAGTCACATTACTTTGTCAACAAGACATCGAGTAGGACGGGGGCACAGAGCTTCCTTTTTCAACAGATCCTGAGATCATCAGAAGCAACGAGCAGAGCGGTCACAGGACTGTGGCAGAAGACCAACTGCAAGATGTCAATTTAGAATTGATTTCAAAGTGGTCTGAAATCTATTGATTGACAGCTTTCTCAATGAGTTTAGAGAACGGGAGTGAGATAAAACTACGATAATTAGGAGGTTCTGTAGAGTCTGCAGTATGCTTTTTTAAAAGAGGTAACACCTGTTTCCAAAACTCAGGACTGATGACAGGAGAAAAGAGGCATTGCAAAGAGTCATCAACAGAAGAAGCTTGTTTCCGGTCCAGGGAAGGCATGGCTTGGCAGTTCGGGCTGGACTGTTCCCATGAGGCACAGGGTCAGACTGATTTGCATATGGCCATGTCTGAACTGGGGTGGTGGGGAGTGCTAAAAAACGATAGATTTAGGCCCAGATCTCTGTACTGGGGTGAATGTATGACATTGTTCTGCATTCTGTCCATCAACTGTTGGTTTTTGCATTTGTCACCCGAGTGGGATGGGTATGCTCAGACGTGAGTCCCATGCTCTCCACACCACTGGATTCAAGCAAGCCGGGCTGAAGACAGCTGGAATGCCAGGAACCGGTCCTCGGAAGATTGTTTCCGGTCCAGGGAAGGCATGGCTTGGCAGATCGGGCTCGACTGTTCCCATGAGGCACAGGGTCAGACTGATTTGCTTATGGCCATGTCTGAACTGGGGTGGTGTGGAGTGCTAAAAAACAATGGATTTCGGCCCAGATCTCTGTACTGGGGTGAATGTATGACATTGTTCTGCATTCTGTGCATCAACTGTGGTTTTTGCAGGTGTAAGTTCAGCAAAACTGCCCTGTTTTTGCGTTCTTCTTGGCACTCTTTTTTCATATCCAAAAACATATGCAGGAGTCTGTTTCTGAAAAAAGCAAACACAAAGAATTGACCTAAACATGGAGAAGTTACTTTTTGAATTGTTGTCCCCGCCCACGTCTGCCAGATCGCCCCATATATCGTTGCCAGTAGCTGAGTGCAGAACAAACGTTCCACCATCATTCAGAGGTCAGGAACCTGCCAGTGTGGTAAGTAGGAGTACCCCCACTTTAGGGCAGAGCTCTTGCTCCAACAAACCGTAGTCAGGCTTTGTGTTTTATTGAACAGTCTTAGAACACAGCTCAGTAGATCTGAGAGACATTAGTTTTTGAGTTGTAGATAGCTCTAACTATTTGCATACAGAATGGTATTAAAGGAAGTGTTAGAGACTGTAGAGTATTTTATTATTGAAGAGAGATGAAACGAGGCACTGCATACGTTACTGATTGTTCTCATTCTTTGAGGGAAACATTTCTACTTACTCTAGCAATCAGTACTTAAATGTCACAATTAACCGTTAGTGTAAATACAACATTTTCTGGTTGACCTCTGGATTAAAAATGCTACCTGCTGTACCCTGTTTTAAGAATGGCAATCTCAGTAAATCAGGTATGAGAAGAAAAAACATTACACTTAAAATTAAAGGAGACCAATCGATAACATACATGTTATAATAGTAATTCTGTGCTCACAATGTTTCATTTGTTAATGCCAAGTAATACTCAATCAAATCAATTAACTTCACCTTATTTTATCCACAGATTATCTTTCATTTCTAGCATTGCTGCATTTCTGGATCAATGAATATAGAAAATCTGAGCTCAACTGAATATTTTTTAATTGTTGGATTTTCGGATATTCCGCAGTTGCAAATTCCACTTTTTGTTGCATTTTTAATAGTTTATCTGTTAACTTTAGCAGGAAATCTTCTTATCCTGACAACAATTTACTTAAACGCACATCTGCACACACCTATGTACTTCTTCCTGACACATTTGTCCTTTCTTGATATCTGTTACGTTTCAGTCCTTTTTCCAAAGCTTCTGGCCAACTTCTTTCTGGAGGGAATGCTGGTGTCTTTTACTGAATGTCTTCTACAGCTTTTTTTTTTCCTAGACATGGTAGCAGTTGAGTTCCTTCTCCTCACAGTCATGGCTTATGATCGGTATGTCGCTATCTGCAATCCCCTGCATTACATGACCATCATGAACAAGGCTGTGTGCATGTGGTTGGCTGCTGGAAGCTGGGGAATTGGGCTTCTAAATGCAGCTCCACATATTGCACTTGTGTCCAAGCTCTCGTTCTGTGATTCCCACATCATTAATCACTTTTTCTGTGATTTGACAGCCCTGTTGAAGATTTCTTGCAGTGACACTTTCTTCAATGAGATATACATTTACATCAGTGGAGTTGTTATAGCAATGATGTCATTTATTTTAATCATCATATCTTATAGCAAAGTTGCTGCTTCAATTATGAAAATCAAATCCAAGAGTGGGAAGGACAAGGCCTTCTCCACGTGTGCCTCCCACCTCACTGTGGTTGTTTTATTCTACGCATCTCTCTGTTCAACTTACATCCGGCCAATATCCACATATTCAACTAAGGACAACAAGATAATGTCTATGTCATATGTAGCTGTTAATCCACTGTGTAACCCAATTATATACTGTTTGAAAAATACAGAGTTTAAAAAGGCTCTAAGGAAATCGAAGAAAGCAACGTAATGTATGATACTGCAAGAAGGCTGCATAATGTTGAAGCTGCTGAACCAATTTAGAAAAAAGTCAATTTCCAAACTACTATTGTACTACAATTACATTCACTGATGTATTGATCCGAAACTTCTTGTGATGTCTTTCCAAAGTTCAATCTAGGTGCTAGTGTTTTAGAAGAATGCTATTTAAAAAAAATATTTCCAAAGAAAAAACGATTTAATTATAGTACTTTTCCGAAAGAGGAATACTTTCAGAAATGTTAATAAAAGCAGCATATTTACATTAAAACCTGAATACATAGATTTGAGTGTCTCAGCAAATTAACATTTTACAAAGTAAGGGGCATATCATCAAGGGCCTTATCTCCGCTTTTTTTGCTTTAAAAGCCAGAAAATCGGAGCTAATGATTTCTCCCTAATAACAAGAGGGTGCTAACATGCATAATCGCATGTTAGCACACTTTTTTCCTACGCCTCCCTTTGCTTCTCTAATGCGATGCAAAGTGGACGTTCTGTCCCAAAATAACTGGAGAAATGTCGCTAACCGACATTTCTCCTATTATCAATGGACACGCTAACAAGCATAGCGATAAGAAAAGTAGCGCTAATCGCTGTTATCGCTACTTTCCTTATGCCTGATTTTAGTTTGAATTAGCCATGATATCCAATGGAAGGTGGCTATCAACGTAGCGCTAAAAGTTCTGCGATTATCGCTGGAAACCGAGCGATAATTGCACAGCGATAAAAACAAGCGATTGCCAGTGATGATTATCCTAGCACTAGTGCGTTTAGCGATAATTATCGCCGGTTGTTGATAATATGCCCCTAAGTTTTGAAATACAAATTTGTTTTAGGGCATTTAAATGTATTTTGTATGTTTAACTTTAAGTACATAGGAACATGTGAATATATGAACATAAGGTAATTTATTTGTGTGTAAAATTTACATTTTTAAGGGGTTTAGGGGATCAGGGCATTCCTTCTCTACCACCTTCTCTTGGCTGAATATAATGCCCAAGATGGCTGCTAACACTTCTTGGTTGGAAGTGTTGGCTGCCAATCAGATCTGAAAAGACACTCAAAAGACACACAAGACAGAACAAATGAAAACATTCACCCCAGTCAAGATATAAATATTTGGCTCATCATGCTACCCCAGTTTAGACACATACATATGCAAATCAGTCTTGACCATGTTCTTCATGGGAACAATCAAGACCAGACTGCCAAGCATGGCCCTCCCTGGTTGAGAAACAAACATCCTAAGACCGATTTCGGGCTTTCACCCCTCATCAGCCTGGCTTCAATACAGTGGCACAGTGAGCACGGGACCCAAGTCAGGCATGCAAAAAAAAAATGGATTAACCCAGATCTGTGAATGGGGGTAAATGTTTGATTTGTGCAGTATTCCATCTGTCTTCTGTTCTTTTTGCATTCGTCGCCCAAGAGGGAGGGGTATGCCCAGACGTGGGTCCCCTGCTCACTACGTTACCAGAATCAAGCTAGCCTGACTGATGAGGGGAGAAACCCCAAAACTGATCCCAGGATGCTTGTTTCTGGTCCAGTGAGGACCTGTTCTGGTATTTCAGGCTTGAATGTTCCCATGGGAACAGGGTCAAGACTGATTTGCGTATGGCTGGGTTTAAACTGGAATGGCATGGCGTGCGTAAAAATAATGGATTTAACCCAGATCTGTGACTGGGGGTGAAAGATTGATTGGTTCAGAATTCGGTCCATCATCTGTTCTTTTTGCACCAATCAGATCTCAGCATCAGATCGGGAGGGTTCGCTTCCCAATATATACAAATTGGAATTTCTTGTAATAACTCTTAAACTACTGAACAGATTTACATCAATCAGGGAATTGTTAAGCATGCTACTCACCCATAAGGGTCTCAAGGCGCTGGGGGGGGGGGGGCAACTCCGGTCAGTCAAAGAGCCAGGCCTTGAGGGTCTTCCTGAATATGTGCAGAATGGGTGTGTGTCTAATGTTAATGGGGAGCTTATTCCATGTCTTTGCTGAAACTGTTCTGGCTCTGCAGATGCACAGGATTTTGGCAAGGGCAAGGTTGGCAGTCCAGAGGTTTCTCTTGGGTACATGGAAAGCGATTCTTTCATTGAGATATTGGAGACCCATTTTGAGGAGGCATTGGTAGGCATGGGTGAGCATCTTGAAGGTTACTCTTTTCTCAATGGTGAGCCAGTGGAGGTCTAGCTGGTGTGAGGTGACGTGTTCATGTCGAGGGATGACCAGGACGAGTGTGGCTGCGGTGTTCTGTACAGTCTTGAGATTGCCGGGCAGCAGTTTGTTGATCCCGGCGCAGAGAGTGTTTCCGCAGTCCAGTCTGATGGTAGTGAGAGCATGGGTGCCTGTCTTTCTTTATTAGGGGGAGATCCATTTCTAGGTCTTGTGAAGGATGCAGAGAGTGTTGAAGTAGGTGGAGGTGATGGCGCTGATCTGTCGGGTCATGTAGAAGGGTGAGTCAAGTATGAAGCCGAGGTTCTGGGCATGGTCCGTTGGGGTGGGAGGGCTGCTGAGGGCGATGAGCCACCAGGTGCTGTCCCTTGAAGAGGGGGGGGGTCTAAGGATGAGGACTTCTGTCTTCTCCGAGTTGAGCTTCAGGCAGCTGCTGCTCATCCACATTGTGACATCCTTTATCCCTTCCTGGAAGCTGAGTCTGGTGGCAAGGGGGACCTTGGTGAGGGAGAGGATGAGCTTGGTGTCGTCGGTATAGGATACTCTGCTGAGTCCATTCTGTCTGAATATGACGACATTGTTGATGAATAAATTGAAAATCATGGGGCTGAGAGAAAGGGTGGAAGTATGATTATTTGCGGTTTGCCAATTAGGAAGGAGCAGATCCAGTCGAGGGTTGTCCCCTGTATGCCAGCTTCATGGAGTCTGAAAGTATGAGTGCTGTAGTAGATGGTCTTGAAGGCTGCAGATAAGTAAAGCAGGATCAAGGCTACGGTGTGTCCCTGGTTGAGGAGCGTGCGGATGTCATATGTAGCAGTGAGTAGGGCAGCCTTGGTGCTGCGGTTGCTGCAGAATCCGGATTGGGAGGGATCAAGTATGGAGTTCTCTACTATAACCTTCATTAGTTGGACATTGATGATTGTTTCAGTGACTTTGGATGTTAAGGGGAGGAGAGAAATGGGTCAGTAGTTGACTTCTACACTCTTCCAGTCATCCAGGAAAGTGCCAACTTCGAGGGAGGTGTTAATGGTGCGTCATAGCTCCGGTGCGATGGTGGCAGCAGCTCTGTGGACGATGTGTGGAGGTCAGGGGTCCGTGGGGGCTCCTGAGTGAATGCCTTTCATTGTTGATACGGTGTTTTCGGTGGAGACTGTGGTCCAAGATGAGATGGTAGTCTGACTTTCTTTTCTCGGGGGTGGAGTGGGTCTGGTGTCCTACGGGTAAGTAGTGCGCTCTATAAATGTCTTTGATTGATTGAAAGTTGTCATAGAGGGATCTTAATTTCAGGTGTATTTGGAGCCGAGTTTGTTGCAGAGGTTCTGGGAGGGTGTGACATCCGTGGCTTCATTGGGCAGCTTGGTGAAATTCTGGATGATGAAGAAGAGTTCTTTGGCATTGCTGGTGTTGGCATGGATTTTGTTACTGATGAAGGTCCTCTTTGTGGATCTGATGAGTTGGTGGCATTCTGTCATGGCTTTCTTATAAGTGGAGTGGTCTGTTTCTCCAGTTCTTCACAAGGGGTCTAGCTTCTTGGAGGTCAATGGTGAACCAGGAGGCCTTCCTGGGTCGCTATTTGTCGGGGTTCTGGAGGGGGCTAGCTCGTCTGCAAAGCTGGTTATCCATATGTAAAGTTATTTGGATGCGGAGTTGGCGCCTTGGTGGTGGGGGGGGCTTCCCGATAGAGGTTGGAGTTGATGTGGTCCTTGGTGATCTTGTTCCAGTTACTGCATGGTGGGTGGGGTGCCAGTTTGGGTGCAGTGTGTTTTTTGACGTGGAAGGGAATGCAGTGGTGGTCTGTCCAGATGGGTTGAGTGGTGTGGCTGAAGTTGATGTTGTTGCCTCAAACCAAATCAAATCAAGAAAGCCTCTTCTCTTAACCAGTACTATGTATCTGGTAAATGTGGTGCAATTATGCTCAGCTTTTCGACCTCTAGCTGTGTCTAATGTCCCAATGGGACTTAACATTGGGGAAAACATGTTACGGGATCCTCCCCGTTTCTTTGCCCTCACTTGACTGATCACCCCTAAACTTTCAAAACAGCAGCTGAAGTCAGCATCACACTAGGTATGAAAAAGTTGCTAGGATTCGTCAAACAGGTCTAAACTTATTTATAAAACAAACATGCTTCTTCTGGATAGTCCTAAGTATAACTACCTACTTGTGACTGCCAGAAGGTAATATATATATATATATATATTCAATGAAAAAACCATAGGTTATAGGCCATATATAGTTAGGAATTAGCATTTACAAAACCTTATTTTACTCGCATAAAACCATTGAAATTCCGTATATAGTTAGCTAACTATAAGCGCTAACTATATATCGCGCACCCGCAATCCACTGCTGATGATGTCACATATTACATCATTCATGACATGGTCAGTGACATCACTGATGACATCACTGATCACAACATCCAATGATTGTATGTGTCTGTAAAGTTTAAATATGTTTCACATATTGAAGAATGAGTGGATGTATAAGTGTCTGGATGAAGAATTTAGTAGGTGCATGACTGACTGTATGAGTGAGTGATTAAATGTGTCTCACTGAGTACATGGGTTAGTGACTAAACTGTCTTAATTCGTGCATCAGTATGTTTGATGTTGTGTAAGCTGCTGCATGTGTTGATCAGTAGCTATAAGAGTGGCCATATGGGTTATTGATTGGTTGCCCAAATATTTGAATGGGAGGCTGAGTGTGTGTGTGGGTGGCTGGGAGGTGCGTGACTCTGTGCATAGATGTGTAAGCAGTTGATTCACTAGGAGTATGAGTTCAAGAGTGCATGTGGAAACAGCTATATGGGCGGTTGACTGTGCATGGGTGTGTTGGTGAGTGAATGGATTTCTCATTGCTACATGTGCAAGTAAGTACGTATGTAAAACACAATACATGTGAGAGTTGAGATATATAAATAACTGAACATAAGAGCCAGTGAATGTGTGAGTGGCTGTATCGATCACTGTGAGCTTGTATCAGGGATTATATAAGAGAGTAAATATGTGTTATTATATGTTTGAATAAGTAAGATGTGTATAACTGTATAGTTGAGGAAATGGAGGTGTGATTGATTCTTTGCATGACTGACTAGGTGTGTAAGTAACTCCATGGATGAGTGACAGTCTGTGAGTGTCTGTTTATACTGAGTGTATGTAAGGTTATATTAGAGTCTGAAGAGGTTCATTGTATTATCACATGAGTGATGTGATCAGTGATGACAAATGAGATGTCATCAGTGATGTCATTTGAGTTGTCATCAGTGATGTCATTTGAGATGTCATCATTGATATCATTTGAGTTGTCATCAGTGATGTCATTTGAGATGTCATCAGTGATGTCATCAGTGATGTCACTGACCATGTCATGAATGATGTAATATGTGACATCATCAGCAGTGGATTGCGGGTGCGCGATATATAGTTAGCGCTTATAGTTAGCTAACTATATATGGAATTTCAATGGTTTTATGCGAGTAAAATAAGGTTTTGTAAATGCTAATTCCTAACTATATATGGCCTATAACCTATGGTTTTTTCATTGAATTTTCAAGGTTTTGTAAATGCAAATTCCTAACTATATATCCACTATAACCTATGGTTTTTTCTGTGAATTTCATTGGTTTTTTAATAGCAAATATGAAAAGCTTTAAAATGTCAAGTACGTGATAGATAAAAACATTTTCGTATTTATGCACGCTGATGTGCTTTGAACGCTGCCCCCCCCTCCCCTCCGTTGTAATCCGTCGTACCTCCTTGTCTCTCCATTTGATTGATTGTTGTCCAAGCATTTACTGTTTTAGAATTGGTTCTCTTTGGATCATTCTCTATTTACAAACAAGCACAAAGTCGCAATACTCTGTTTAGTCTTTGCAGATAGTGAAAAATCGTGTAAAAAAAATAAAAGTAATCGAGCAAAATCAGTAGGCCACTAATTGGATCTCTTTTTGACCTCGCTAAAATAGAAATATTAGGAACAACCCTTCTTGAGAAATACGAAAATAGTGACATGAACTGAGCTCCACACCATGAGGGCTGCAAGACAGCTCGGCTCCATCACCCATCCCGCACAAAATAATGACAAACCCTATGCAAATATTAAAAATATAGACAACACACCAGCAAAGAAACAGGGTAAAACATTTTATTAAAAAACTATTTACATAACGTTGGTTTATAAGATGATGTCAGTAGTGGACCGATGTGTGAATAGATCGAAAACAGCACAAGGCTCCAAGATCCGGATAGCAAGCTCCTGGATGTTGGGTGCCATAGTTTAGAGTTCTGAATTTCAGCCTTTTTCAATGCCTGTGCTTTGTTGAATCAAAATGGCGGCTTGACACAAAGCTGACTCAAGCGTTGCTACTGATGCTATGCAGACCAAAACTGGTTTTCAGTTTGTACATTTTTCTAGATTTTTCAATCCAAGTTTGGTTGACTTTGTAGAACGATGGCTTCAGATTTTCAACATACGGTGTGGTGGCGCTGACTGGGAGGGGGCGCTTCGCTCCTGCCCCCTCCCCAAGTAAGATTTTCATACGTGAAAGTACGTTAATGGTTTTGGTCCCTGAGATGCTTCGATGTCACTACCATTCTCAAATAGCATAAGTTCTAGATGTTGGGTGCCATAGTTAAGAGTTCTGAGCAGCGCTTGTAACACTGTCTGAAGCTTATTTCCACCTACTGCAGCTTCACTATTCTCAAAGTAAGTGAGTGTCGTTTGTGGACCTGACTGCATTAGAAAACAATGTGATATGTTACCTTCCTAAACAGCTTGACGGAGGCCCCTGAGGGACGCTGTGATGGCCATGGACTCGGAGAAGACGCTTGGCTCCGACACCCTCCCCAAGTCTTATAGCACTGGTGTAGCCTGAGATCGCCCCCGACATAGGCGGCCGGCTCCCGGCGGTACTTTTTGCCTTTTGATGACTCTTCAATTCTGGACCTTGTCCCACAATCCGTTTGACCTGAAGACAAGCTGTAGTGGGGCGCCCCTTTATCGTTTTAGTTGCCATTCCGCCCGCTTTTGCTACACTGTGCCTCTTCCGCCATTCAGCTGTTTTCCGCCCGCTCTTGCGACTACAGCGTCTCGCTCACCATGTAGTTGAGATGCGCCCGCTCTTGCGGTGCAGCGATAGGCGGCTGCCACAGGACTCTCAAAATGGCGGCCGGCTCTTCGGTTTTGGGCCTGGTCCACTAAAATGGCCCTGGGACACCTTGGAACTCGGACGCTTGTCTGCTAGGGCTTGGGTCCCATTCTCGAAAAGCGTCCCCTCAGCCGTGAAGATTCTACAAAAGTCTTGGGGGCCTCCGACTCCCGCAGGCTTCTGGTGGGGAGCGGCTGCCATGATTGCTCGTGGAATGGCCACGACGGAGCTACGAGATGGTAGTGGTCTCATGCTGACGCCAGCTTTAGTGTGAAACATCCAGAAACACTGTAGACTACCAATTCGATCAGTTCCGGTAGCGCCCCAACATGACCCGGAAGAGAAGAACTTGCCCTCCCCTCTTTGACTGATGGTTCTTGTTGCCTGTCCCCTCTGTTGTCATTTAACAGAACTTTTTGGACTGCTGAAAGGGGTTGTGTTCTGAACGCTGGTTGGTGGAGACATTTAGACTATATTCTTGACCTACGTTGTCGCGTAATGCGTTTTATGACACGCCGCGTTAGCGCATCCGGAAGTGATCCGAGGCGCGGCGCGCAGCGCGTAACGTAAGCATAACAGGTCATGTGACTTGTTAATAAAACTTTTCATTGGTTCATTTTACTTTTGTTAATTTAATGATGAAAAGCTTGGTCTTATGACCTAAAAATTACGCTTTTTATTATTTTCGAACAATATTTTTTTTTCAAACATATGTTATAATATTCCAGGCTAATGTACTTTCCCGGAAAATTTACAACTGTCTTGCAAGTAAAATATATTCCTTTTTCGAGAAAAAGGGCGTTTCTTCCTTCCATGACGGAGCCGTTGAGTAAAAGAGATTCGGCCTGCTGTCTTAGTCGCCGATACGCCTGATTATCAGATTCTTATCGATCACTTTATGTTGCAGACATGAAAAACACAACTGCCCTTGACCATTTATCTTTACTGCGTTCCTACATATTATACCTTTTATCCGTCATGTAATTGGACTGCTTTATTTCACTTGCCTTTTACTGATTCCAAAACAGTCACTAAAAGTAAAAACTTTACAAATGAAAATACTACTACCGTGTTTTGTTTTAAAAACCTTTATTGTGAAAATGTCAGTATACAAATACGGGCCTATAACCACGTGGGCCGGCCACGGAGCAAACTCAAATCGTATATGATGAGGAGACATTTACACTGTAGAAGAACGTAACGAGCGGGCCATTAGGTGACAAGAACAAAGGTGTCTAACAGTTGCGGAATCGGTGGACGTACATTTTGTAATTAAAATACGACAGGGCCACTTACAATAACATTTTCTAGATATACATTTGCGGGCAAAGAGTTACGAGTCCCATTTATACCGGCGCCATTTTGGGCGAGGCCGGGCAGGTCCAAGATATAGTCAAAATGTCTCCACCAACCATCGGCCAGACCAGAACCCCTTTCGGCCCTTTATGTTACAAGATGGTGTCTTCTATTCAGAAAATATTGGTGGCAGCATTTTGAAAGGAAACAGAAACAGCCGTTCTCCTAGTGAGTTTCACATTGTTACATTTAGGAAGAATGTTGAAGAGTAGTATGTGGAAAATCTGAAGCCATTTTTCTACAAACTCTCAATCAGACTTAGATGGAAAAAAAACCTGAAGAATGTACAAACTGAAAACCAATTTTTGTCTGTATAGCACCAACAGTAACGCTTGAGTCAGCTTTGTGTCAAGCCGCCATTTTCATTCAATCAATAGCGTCCCCCTGCACACATTCAGGGACCTGGTCGTGTCTTTAGATGAAACGCATTGTAGGAAAAGAAGCAGAAAGGAAAAGGAAAAAATTTCCGCCGGACCTAGTGAAGCTGCAGCAGGTGCAAATAAGCTTCAGACAGTCTTACAAGCACTGCTCAGAACTCTCAACTGAGGCACTCAACATCCAGGACTTGCCATTCGGATCTTAGCGCCTTGTATTTTTGTTTTGTTCTTGATGGAGGGGAAACAACAAAAAACAGGCATTGAAAACGGCTCAACTGGAGCAAAAAAAAAATTACTTCTTGGGTGCATTAGGTCATTTATGATTTTCGAATGCCGTATTCATCAGGTTGATGCTCATGTTGCCATAGGACAGCATAGCACCACAGTGTATACAAGTTAACTTCATATGTTCAGATGAGGCAGGTGGCATATTTAGCATTCACCTTCTTTGATCCAGGAGGGATGGAGAAAAACTGCCAGATGAAACTTGAAACTTGGCCATCCAGATCTCGGCGCGTTCGACTCACTGTACCGCAACAGTGACCGCAATTCAGCTGGACACGCCGTCTTTCGGCGCAGCATTGTAGGATGGCCACACCAGTGCGGCAATTTGCTGGACACCACCTCGGTGCCATCCAGATCTCGGCGCGTTCATTCATTCAATAGCGTCCCCCTGCACACATTCAGGGACCTGGTCGTGTCTTCAGAAGAAACGCATTGTAGGAAAAGAAGCACAAAGGAAAAGGCAACAAGTTCCGCCGGACCTAGTGAAGCTGCAGCAGGTGCAAATAAGCTTCAGACAGTTCTACAAGCACTTCTCAGAAATCTCAACTGAGGCACTCAACATCCAGGACTTGCCATTCGGATCTTGGCGCCTTGTGCTGGTTCCGACCTATTCACACATCGGTCCGCTACTGACATCACCTCATAAGCCAACGGGGCACCCCACGCCGACTTCCGGCGCAGCATTGTAGGATGGCCACACCAGTGCAGCCACTTGCTGGACACCACCTCGGTGCCATCCGGATCTCAGCGCGTTCGAGTCACTGTGCCGGAAGAGTAACCGGAACTCAGCTGAACACGCCGTCTTTCGGCGCAGCATTGTAGGATGGCCACACCAGTACGGCAATTTGCTGGACACCACCTCGGCGCCATCCGGATCTCGGCGCGTTCGAGTCACTGTACCGCAACAGTGACCGCAATTCAGCTGGACACGCCGTCTTTCGGCGCAGCATTGTAGGATGGCCACACCAGTGCGGCAATTTGCTGGACACCACCTCGGTGCCATCCGGATCTCGGCGCGTTGTGCTGCCTTCGGCCTATTCGCACATCGGTCCGCTACTGACGCCGCCTCACGTGCCAACGGATTTTCTACGCTTTTTGTAGCCCTATGTCGCATAACAGGTCATGTGACTTGTTTATAAAACTTTTCATTGGTTCATTTTACTTTTGGTTTCCTAAAGATGGAAGGCTTGGTCATATGACCTAAAAATAACACTTTTCATTGGTTTAGAACATTTTTTTTTCCCAAACGATGAAAGCCCCACCTTGTTTCTGGATCATTCAGACTGAAGCTGGCGTCAGCATGAGAGCACCACCATCTCGTGGCTCCGTCGTGGTCATTCCGCGAGCAATCATGGCAGCCGCTCCCCACCGGAAGCCTGCGGGAGTCGGGGGCCCCCAAGACTTTTATACAATCTTCACGGCTGAGGGGACGCTTTTCGAGAATGGAGCCCAAGCCCTAGCAGGCAAGCGTCCGACTTCCAAGGTGTCCCAGGGCCATTTCAGTGGACCAGGCCCAAAACCGAAGAGCCGTCCGCCATTTTGACAGCCATGTGGCAGCCGCCTATCGCTGCACTGCAAGAGTGGGAGCAACTCCACAACATGGTGAGCGAGACGCTGTGGCCGCAAGAGCGAGCGCAACTCAGCTAGATGGCCGCCACCTGGGGAGACCCGTTCACGCCGCCTCCCCCCCCCCCCCCCCCCCCGGGCCGCCGCACGCCAATTTTCGGAGCAGCATTGTAGGATACCAAAACCAGTGCGGCAGTTTACTGGACATCACCTGGGTGCCTGTCGTACATGTTGTGTCAGCCATGTGACACTGGACACAGACCGCTACTGACGAGGCCTCCCCCCGCACCACCCGGGACGCCCCACGCTGTTTTTCTGTGCTGCATTGTAGGATCCCTAAACCAGTGCGGCACCCAGGCGACATCACCTGGGTGCCGTCCAGAACTCTGCACGTTGTGCTGCCTTGGGACTATTCGCACAACAGACCGCTACTGACGAGGCCTCCCCCCGCCCCACCCGGGACGCCCCACGCCAATTTTCGGAGCAGCATTGTAGGATCCCTAAACCAGTGCGGCACCCAGGCGACATCACCTGGGTGCCGTCCAGAACTCTGCACGTTGTGCTGCCTTGGGACTATTCGCACAAAAGACAGCTTCTAACCATTGTTGCTTTTTGTGTTAATAAATGTTTAAATGTTTTTAGTTTTTGTTCTGTTCATTATCGTTAAAAGTTAATAAAGTTTTATAACCTTAATTTGTTGGAGTGTTATCTATTTTTTGAAAAACGGGTGAATGGGGCCTTGAATCGGGTTATTGTCATGTGTGGGCTTTGGAAGTGTGCTGCTGCAGGATCGGACATTTCAAACTCAAATGCACGTTCTTTTTCTTACCTTTCCGAAGCATGGAGCGCAATAGCAAGCAGAGAAAGGGTGATGCACGTGTTGAACACTACCTGACCTGGCAAGTTGCTGGCAGTGCCCCCCCGCCCGCTCCTGAAAGAGGGCACACACACACCGCCGCCCCGAGTACTTCAGAAATCTTTAAAAGACCATGCGCTTGTTCATGAGGCTTAAATGGTTTATCACCTCTTCTAGAACCCCTACATCGACCCTCTGACGTTTCATGGAAAAATTACCATGTAACACAATACCAAGCCCTATCAGCTGAAACCCCCAAGGAATCGTGGGGCATATTAGCAAGGGGGTTTATCTCCCCTTTTTTGGCTTTAAAAACCATGAAAGCGGAGATAAAATTATTTCCCTATTATCAAGCTGTCGCTAACACCAGTTAGTGACACCTAAAAGGAGATAGCGACCATCTTGGGCCCGGCTTTGCATGTCAGTGATACTTATCACTAATGACATGCAAAGTGGCGTGCCAAGATGTTAGCGACTGGAAACAGTCCCTAACATCGCTACCTTCTATTACCAACTTTTGGAGATATTCGCACTAAGCGCGAATATCTCCAAAAGCTAACACCTGCCCTGAGCAGGTTTTAGCCATGTTATCCAATGGGAGGTGGATAACATGGCTAAGAGCATTAGGTCGATAATACATGAATATCGCTGACTTTTCTGCGATAATAGCAAGGTTTATCTGCGATAAAAATCGCCGATGTGCGGCGATAATTTTTGTCTCTAAACAAGTTATAGACAAAAATTATCGCTAGTTGTTAGTAATATGCCCCCGGGTTTTTGCTTGCAGAAATCGGGAGGCGGGAGACTAGCACTGAAATCAGTACTCACACGCCTGAATCAGGAGGATTGGCATGTCTGAATTCTCTACAGCTGGGGCCATAAACTACATCCGCAGGGGTAGGTGATAGCCTGGGACCAGCCTGGCATCTAAAATGGCTGCCGTGCAAGACAAAATTGTGGCATTCGAAAAAAGGCAAGATGGCGCAGCCGCTGGAAGAGATGTATCAACATATATCAGCCTCCTCAGCCACCCTCAGGAAACATAGGGGATTAGGATACGTCTCCCGCACCCCCTTATACCTAGTAATTTAATTTACGAAGCACAAAATGGTGAATTCCCGTTTCGCTACCAGTTTGCGGCCCAGTTCGCGGCCCGTGAAGCGCTTCTACCGTGAAAAATCATTTTTTTTTTATTTTCCCCACGGGACCCTTTAATAACCCCAACAACATTCCTAGGGGGTCAAGAGGGGGATACCTTGCCCCCTTTCATTAAATTCCCCCTTAGTTTTTCACCTTTTCTTCTCTCTCGATCCTACCGAGAGACAAGATGGCGGCCGCTCCGGACTGTCACGCAGCAAAAAAAAAAAAAAAGCTCACGCACAGCCGCTGGAAGAGATGTATCAACATATATCAGCCTCCTCACCCACCCTCAGGAAACATAGGGGATTAGGATACGTCTCCCGTACCCACTTATAACTAGTAATTTAATTTACGAAGCACACAATGGCGAATTCCCGTTTCGCTACCAGTTTGCGGCCCAGTTCGCGGCCCGTGAAGCGCTTCTACCGTGAAAAATCTTTTTTTTTTTCTTTTCCCCACGGGTCCCTTTAATAACCCCAACAACATTCCTAGGGGGTCAAGAGGGGGATACCTTGCCCCCTTTCATTAAATTCACCCTTCGTTTTTCACCTCTTCTTCTCTCTCGATCCTACCGAGAGACAAGATGGCGGCCGCTCCGGACTGTCACGCAGCAAAAAAAAAAAAAAAGCTCACGCACAGCCGCTGGAAGAGATGTATCAACATATATCAGCCTCCTCACCCACCCTCAGGAAACATAGGGGATTAGGATACGTCTCCCGTACCCACTTATAACTAGTAATTTAATTTACGAAGCACAAAATGGCGAATTCCCGTTTCGCTACCAGTTTCCGGCCCAGTTCGCGGCCCGTGAAGCGCTTCTACCGTGAAAAATCATTTTTTTTTTCTTTTCCCCACGGGTCCCTTTAATAACCCCAACAGCATTCCTAGGGGGTCAAAAGGGGGATACCTTGCCCCCTTTCATTAAATTCACCCTTCGTTTTTCACCTCTTCTTCTCTCTCGATCCTACCGAGAGACAAGATGGCGGCCGCTCCGGACTGTTTAGAATGTTGACAGACACCGGAGAGCCAATCAGCTTTCTGCGCGCAAAGTTCCGATAAGCGAAAAGTAAGCGGACCGGATCGCTGCCCAGAGCGCTGTTACAGATATATATCTTGATTTAAACGTTAATTTCTCAAAAACTACTGGAGCACATATATTGAGACCTAGCAAAGGCACATCGGGCTAACAGTCCCTACAATTTTGCCAAGTTTCGTGCAAATCCATTCAGCCGTTCGAGCTAAAAGTGAGTCCAACCGCCCTATGGAAAACTCAATGCAAAAAACGCGTTTTGGGACCCCCCTTTTTTCTCAGCCCCCCCTTGACGAAACCCCACCAAATTTTCAGGAGCTGCTCAGAAACAAAATGTGCCATTTTCCTGAAAATTTCAGCCGATTCCATCCACAAACGCCAAAGTTATTAGACATAGAATTTTCAAAAGTCCCATAGGGAATTAATCCTAACTATATATACCTACTGGCGATAGCCAGTAGGTAATATATATATATATATATATATATATATATATATATATATATATATATATATATATATATATATATATATATATATATATATATATATATATATATATATATATATATATATATATATATATATATATATATATATTCACTGAAAAAACCATAGGTTTCACACCAGTTATAGTTAGCTGGAAATTTTACTGATATAAAACAATTGAAATTCCCACGTTATAGTTAGTCGGACTCACTATAACTTGCGCGTGCAATGCACTGCTGATGACTTCACATATTACATCACTCATGACATGGTCAGTGACATCACTCATGACATCACTGATGACACCATCCTTGTGACACAGTGACAGACCTCCTCTCACTGTAAAGTAACCTTTGAAACACATATTGAAAAATAGAAACTAACATTTTCAAAAAAGTGCATATACCCATACCAGTTACAACAACCAATTCAGTAATTTCACCATCTATATACAAATTCACACATTCACCAACAGTTTTATGTATTCACTCATACATATACTCATTCATCATATGTAGTGATACCCCTATTCATTCTGTTACACACCGACAGTCATCAAAAACTTACTCATACATATACTCACACATGCAAATAAACTAATAAACATCCATTTATTTGCATATACAACTATACACACATTAGCACATTACTTCTAAGGAAACTTACACATACTTACTCTCTTAAACAATGACTTACAGAAACACATACTTATTTAAACAGGAACTCTTTCAATCTCTCACTCTCACATATACTTACTTATATACATCAATGCTCATATATACAAGATTAAAACATATGTAGTTACTCATAAAGACACTAGTGAGAGAGGCATTCACTCACTAACACACACATATACACACTCATCCACCCATACAGTCCTGCACATATGCTGTCTTCAAAACACATATAAATAATGAGTTTTGCATTCATGCATCTATGTGGTAAGTAACAGCCCCACCAAACCATACAGACACTCATACTGATACTAAAAAAACATCTAATAACCCATATACACACACATGTAGCTACTCACCAACCCATGCAGCCACTTGTACACAAAGTAAAACACTGATACATATATTTAAATATTTAAACATTACTCGCTAATATATGTATTCACTAAGATACACTTAATAAGCCAGTTAACCAATCAATTTTTTTTAAAAAAACATCCATTTAGACACTTATTTAAACATTTATTCTTCCATCGACCTTAACATATACATATATAAAATATATTTATTTTTCAGAAAGATACACATTCACTGGACGATGTCATCAGTGATGTCATTTGAGATGTCATCAGTGATGTCATGAGTGATGTCACTGACCATGTCATGAGTGATGTAATATGTGATGTCATCAGCAGTGCATTGCACGCGCAAGTTATAGTGAGTCCGACTAACTATAACGTGGGAATTTCAATGGTTTTATATCAGTAAAATTTCCAGCTAACTATAACTGGTGTGAAACCTATGGTTTTTTCAGTGAATTTAATAGGTTTTTTAAATGCTAATTCCTAACTATAACTGGTGTTAAACCTATTGTTTTTTCAGTGAATTTCATAGGTTTTTTAAATGCTAATTCCTAACTATAACTGGTGTGAAACCTATGGTTTTTTCAGTGAATTTCATAGGTTTTTTTAATGCTAATTCCTAACTATAAGTCTCACTTTATAAATAAGACTGTTAGCACTCTAGTTGTTCTTTAGAACACTCTGGTACATTCTGTCATTGGGCTACAGTTGGGCTACATCTAGTTGAAATTTGGGCTACATTTACATTTTTTGTTCTCTGGTGGCCATCTTTGGGCTACATTGGGCTACATTGGACTACATTTGGGTTACATTTTGGCATTTTGGCATATATATATAGCCCAATGTAGCACAATATATATTTTATCAAAGTTAATTTTCGTAAAAACCACTTAAGAATAGGGCTACCAGTCCCTACAATTTTTCCCATTTTTTATTTTTTGCTTTGGAGCGCTCCCGGTGCGCTTCCCGGGGAGCGCCCCGAAAAGCGTACTTTTATAAAGCGCCCCCGGGCGCGCTCCGAGGAGCGTCCCGTAAGCGCCAATATCGCGAACGAAAACATGATCATGACGTATCGCGTAGCCGCGTCCGCGTGATACGCACGGCGTAAGCGCACCCGGAAGTACTCGAGAGAATACGATCGCGCAACGTAAACATCCGACGCGCTTACGCTACGCGACCCGAAGCGCCCCCGGGCGCGCCCGGGGGCGCGTAGCGTAAGCGCGTCGGGTCATGTGACCTGAAAATAACACTTTTCATTGGTTCATAACAGTTTTAGTTTCATAATGATGAAGCCCCTGGTCTTGTGACCTGAAAATAACACTTCTCATTGGTTCAGGACAGTTTTTTTTCTAAATGATGAAAGACCCCACCTTTTTTCCTTATTCTGACTTTGTCCTTTGACTGAGGAAGACCTGTTTGTACATCTCTGTACCTTTTTGATATTAATAATGGCTTCAGTAGCAGCAGCAGCTGGTGCTTCTGCCCCACCACCACCACCACAACCACCAAGAGGACCACCTCAAGATTATATTGAGGGTCAAGAACAGGAGGAGGAGGAAGAGGAAGAGGAGGAGGGGAGGAGAAGATGGCTGCCTGAAGAAAATACTCCATACAAACCCAAGCCACACATTGTATGGGAGTTTTTTTCAATCCCAGAGGGCAAGAAAAAAGTGAATGCGCCCAAGGAAACTTGCCTAATCTGCAATGATGAACTTTCACGGGGCAACCCAAACAAAAAATATTCATTTGGTAACTATACCATGATTCGCCATATGACCAGAAAGCACCCAAACAACTACTCTCGTGCTGAGTTCAGGGAACTGGCCAGTAACCTCCCCCAGTTCGCCTACCAGACGCGTAATGGAACTTCGTGAGGAGAAGCAGATTGGCTCTCCGGTGACTCTCAACATTCTAAACAGTCCGGAGCGGCCGCCATCTTGTCTCTCGGTAGGATCGAGAGACAAGAGGTGGAAATAAACGTAGGGGGAAATGAATGAAAGGGGCAAGGTAGACCACTCCTGACCCACTAGGATTGATGTGGGGGCTTTTAAAGGGCCCCGCGGGGCAAAAAAATAAAAAAAAAATCGATTTTTCGCGGTAGCGTAACGGGAGTCCGCCATCTTGTGTTTCGGACGAATTTAGTCACAAGATGGAGGATAAACAATGTTGGGAATGGGTATAAGGGGGTACGGGAGACATATCCTGACCCCCTAGGTTTTCTGAGGGTGGCTGAGGAGGCCCATATATGTAAAAAAAAAAAAACCCCGGTCATCGTACCGGGTAGCGTTCAGGAAAGCGTAACATGGGGAAAACCAAGGGAAATAGTAAAATAATATTTTAGAGTGCTTTGAGGTAGGGTAGCTCTGAATAGAGCTGTTGTGTTGTGTGGGTGATGTAAGTACCAACATGTAGGTACCAATGAAGAGTCTAAAATTCAATGTACACCGTCTCCTCTGTAGATATTTTGCATGTTCTAATATGGGTTATTTAAATGTAAATGTGTGGAAAAGCACTTCATGCTTTATAGCAATTGTATTTTTGAACTGATTGTTCTTTCCTCTTAGTCCTCCTCTTTGTTTTTTTTCCCCACACTCTTCTTCAGCACGATAGTTGATAAATTCGTTCCCTCAAAAAATGTATATACATAAAAAAAATTATATTAAATACATATAAAATATAATTTTCCTTTAAAAGAAGAATACATTTTACAGCTTTTGATATTTGCTATTAAAAAACCATTGAAATTCACTGAAAAAACCATAGGTTATAGACCATATATAGTTAGGAATTAGCATTTACAAAACCTTGAAAATTCACTAAAAAAACGATAGGTTATAGACTATATATAGTTAGGGATTAGCATTTACAAAACCTTATTTTACTCACACAAAACCATTGAAATTCGCATATATAGTTATGTTGCACTAACTATATATAGCGCACCCACAATCAACTGCTGATGATGTCACATATTACATCATTCATGACATGGTCAGTGGCATCACTGATGACATCACTGATGACATCTCAAATGACATCACTGATGACATCACTGATGACAACATCCAGTGACTGTATTTTTCTGTAAAGTTAAAATATGTCTTACATATTGAAGAATGAGTGGATGTATAAGTGTCTGGATGAAGGATTTAGTAGGTGCATGACTGACTGTATGAGTGAGTGATTAAATGTGTCTCACTGAGTGCATGGGTTAGTGACCAAACTGTCTTAATTTGTGCATCATTATGTCTGTTGTTCTGTAAACTGCTGCATGTGTTGATCAGTAGCGATATGAGTAACTATATGGGTTATTGATTGGTTGCCCAAGTATTTGTATGGGAGACTGAGTGTGTGTGTGGGTGGCTGGGAGGTGTATGACTCTGTGCATAGATGGGTGAGCAGTTGATTCACTAGATGTATGGGTTCAAAAGTGCATGTGAAAACAGCTGTATGGGCGGTTGACTGTGTGCTTGAGTGTATTGGTGAGTGAATGGATATCTCAGTGCTACATGTCAAAGTAAGTACATATGTAAAACACAGTACATGTGAGAGTTGACATATATAAATAACTGTGCATAAGAGCCAGTGAATGTGTGAGTGGCTGTATGGATCATTGTGAACTTGTATCAGGGATTGTATAAGAGAATAAATATGTGTTAGTATATGTTTGAATAAGTATGGTGTGTATAACTGTGTAGTTGAGGAAATGGAGGTGTGATTGATTCTTTGCATGACTGACTAGGTGTGTGAGTAACTCCATGGATGAGTGACAGTCTGTGAGTGTCTGTTTACACTGAGTGTATCTAAGGTTATATTAGAGTCTGAAGAGGTTCATCGTATTATCACATGAATGATGTCATCAGTGATGTGATCAGTAATGTCAAATGAGATGTCATCAGTGATGTCATTTGAGATGTCATCAGTGATGTCATCAGTGATGTCATTTGAGATGTAATCAGTGATTTCATCAGTGATGTCATTTGAGATGTCATCAGTGATGTCACTGACCATGTCATGAATGATGTAATATGTGACATGATCTGCAGTGGATTGCGGGTGCGCGATATATAGTTAGTGCAACTAACTATATATGCAAATTTCAATGGTTTTGTGAGAGTAAAATAAGGTTTTATAAATGCTAATTCCTAACTATATATGGTCTATAACCTATGGTTTTTTCACTGAAAAAAACATAGGTTTCACACCAGTTATAGTTAGGAATTAGCATTTAAAAAACCTATTAAATTCACTGAAAAAAACATAGGTTTCACACCAGTTATAGTTAGGTGGAAATTGTACTCGCATAAAACCATTGAAATTCCCACGTTATAGTTAGTTGGACTCATTATAACTAGCGCGTGCAATGCACTGCTGATGACGTCACATATTACATCACTCATGACATGGTCAGTGACATCACTCATGACATCACTGATGACATCTCAAATGACATCACTGATGACATCATCCAGTGAATGTGTATCTTTCTGAAAAATAAATATTTTTTTAAATATGTATATCTAAAGTTTGATGGAAGAATAAATGGGTAAATAAATGTCTAAATGGATTTTTTTTCGTGTAAAATTGATTGGTTAACTGACTTATTAAATGTATCTTAGTGAACACATATATTAGCGAGTAATGTTTAAATATTTAAATATCTGTGTATAAGTGGCTGCATGCGTTGGTGAATAGCTACATGAGTGTGTATATGGGTTATTAGTTGTTTTTTTGAGTATCAGTATCAGTGTCTGTATAGTTCAGTGGGGGATATTACTTAGAGCACAGATGCATGAATGAGTGACTCACTATTTGTATGTATTTTGAAGACAGCATGAGTGCAAAACTGTATGGGTGAATGATTGTGTGTATGGGTGGGTTAGTGAGTATGTGTTTTTATAATTGATTGTTTAAGAGAGTAAATATGTTCCCGTTTCTGTAGGAATATGTGTAGTGGTGTGGATATAGCAGTATAATCAAGTAAATGGTTTTTTGATAGTTTATTTGAATTTGTGAATTTGTGTGTGAGTAACTATATGGATGAGTATTAGTGTGTAACAGGATGTATAGGTGTATAGGTACATATCATGAGTAAGTACATGCATGAGTGACTATATAGAACTGTTGGTGAATGAGTGGATGTGTATGTAGATGTTGGAATTACCTAATAAGTTGTTGTAATTGGTATTGGTTTCTCCTTTTTTAAGGAAATGTTAGTTTCTATTTTTGAATGTGTGTGTCAAAGGTTATTTTATGCTGATAGGAGGTCTGCCACTTTGTCACAAGGATGTTGTCATCAGTGATGTCATTTGAGATGTCATCAGTGATGTCATGAGTGATGTCACTGACCAGGTCATGAGTGATGTAATATGTGACATCATCAGCAGTGCATTGCACGCGCAAGTTATAGTGAGTCCAACTAACTATAACATGGGAATTTCAATGGTTTTATGCGAGTAAAATTTCCACCTAACTATAACTGGTGTGAAACCTATGGTTTTTCAGTGAATATATATATAGATTTTTTTTCAGTAATTTTTTAAAAAATATTCTCTGGAAGAATGTTTTCATTTGGATACAAATTTGAAATTAATCGAGCATGTAAAGCTTCTTTCCCAAGCTCACTTACTTTTCTGATTCTTACATCTTGTAGAATATTTTTATAATCTTCATCCTTTGCCTGTCGCATATTTTGAAGCAGTTATGCATATTCAAAATGTAACCATATATTAACGTTTCCAATGCTTCCAAGGGACTTCCTGGTATCTTCATGCGTGAGCATTTTAAACACTGGTTGTCCTTTTACTGGAGTCAACTGCAGTAGATCTCCAAAAACAATAATGTGTTTTCCTCCAAATAACACATCATACTCTGTTCTAAGAATTTCTTGCATTCTCAAATGCACAAAAGCAAGCATTAGATTTGAGACCATGCTTACTTCATCAATGATAAGAAGTTTCATTTTCTTCAGGACTCTGGAAACTTCAGAACAAGCATCTCCAGATAGCTTGTTGTAATGCAATTTATTATCATGCTCTACTGGCAGCATCAGTAAACGATGTAGAGTAATCCCTTTAATATTATGTGCTGCCAGTCCAGTTGGAGCGGTTACAACACAAGACAGCGGTGATTCAGTCCTTTTCTGCAAATAAGTTGCAATGGCTTTAATCAGAAAACTTTTTCCTGTTCCCGCTTCTCCACTTACGTACAGTCGGACAGGCTTAAATGATGTACATGAGCACTCTTTTTTCTCATGTCTTAATCCATGTTCTATCTGTTCTGTGACTTAGTCATATATCATTCTCTGCTCAACGTTTAGTTGCTTTACCAAATCTTCTAAGTTAACTACATCCTCTTGAGCTTGCTCCATAGCTCTTTCCACCTCATCCATGGCAGTTGCAGCTTCATTTTGGATAATTGGTCATCCCTGTGGATCCTGACTCAATGAAGTAGAACTCTGACTGTCTTGAGAACTGTCTCTAGCAATCTCTTCAGCAATTGTGGTTTCTTGCTCTATTTCTTCGTTTAACATTTGCCGATAATTTGGAAAAACAGGACATTCTATGGTATCCTTAGTTGCATTAAAAGAGTCTTCATAACAGAGAAAATCTCCAAGTAGTTCCTCTTCTGTACGCCATGGCTTAAAGAGTTGCAAAAGAGCTAAATAGTAAAATTATCTTTTGTCTGGAAATTTGCAACTCAATTTTCGATGATTAATCAAATGGCCTTTTCTCTGCTTCACTAGACATCCTGCATACCCAATGACAGCATATTTTCCATTATTGATATCTTCTGTGATGTTCGTCTTATAACTGTAGTTTTGCAGAACTTCATACAAACAAGTGTTCTCAATATCTGTACTGTTTGGTTCTTTCTCTGCCAAATATTCAATTTTTTGTACAGATTTCAAAACTCGGTTTCGTGTTGCAGCAAGACCTATACTCACCCAAATGATTGTTCTTGATTTGGCATAGAGACTTGCTGATGATAACCGATCAGAACATTCATATGATCAAATTTCTCGATGCGACAACATCTTGAGACTGAAAGTGTATAATTTCTTCCTAAGACTCTTTTCATGTGAAATGTCCTCCCACATTTCCTTTAGTTCTGTCTTTTCTTTTTTTGTGATGTAAGATGTCACATATCGAGCCACAGCAATAGAGTTGCCAGCAACGAACTGAATATCCATGTTAGCATTCCACATGGACAAAATCACTGAGTTGTAGTCGTTGATATACTTGGACTCCTCGTTTCTTTTTAAATTGTATGTATTTTTGGGTGATTTCCTCGTCACAGTATGTCGTAGAGATGACATCAAATTATTTACTCTTCCCTTAGAAATCACTGGTCCTGGAAACGCAAAACGACATTTTGTGTAGAACTTTTCCTTGTTTTTGAATTTTCGATGACAGTACTTCCCACAACGATGGGATTGGAAGCGTAAAACTTGTTGCCGTAAATTATTTTCTTCAGTACTTTTCGGAACAGCACAGGTTGAATGCTCTTCAATGAAACTCATCACTGTTTCGTCCGAATCTCATCCACATTTGGGTGCATCTTTAATCCACAACAACAAATGTATATGAGGAGCACCTCTCGCTTGATACTCCTTTCTCCAAAAGAAATCCAAAACCTCTCTAAGAGGAGCATTTTTTTTTTATTGGTAATAACAGACATCATAGCTTCAAATCTATGATTGAAATATCTGCATACATTCACTGGATCCAAAGAACACAGTTCTCCTGGTGTTTTCAATTCTATATTTTGTAAATTAGCATTTGCCTTGCATAGAAATTCAAGTAAGTCGTCCCATGCATACTCAGCACAGCTAAGAGTGAGGAACCATGTAGGAGTTCCTAAGTTTCTTAGCATACATTTCAATTCCCCATGACGACGGTACCAATACTCGTTTGTACCACACTGCCATGAGATTGATTAGATGAGATTCCAAAATATTATCTGGCAGATTGACTTTCTCCATAAAGTCCCTTGCCGAAACATTTTGCAGATGTGCTCCACTTTTCAGTATATGATTTACTGCATATGAAAGTACAGACAAGTCACTGTCATACAGTAGATGAAACAAATATGGAATGCATTGACAAAACCTTGCATCTTCAGCATATAATCTTAAAGTCCGGTATTCAGAAGCAGGAATTTGAACTGGTCGATATCGTCCACCTCGACCTGTTGGAAATAGTTGTGGAAATATCGCTACACTAATTGGACTTCCTTTTGCTGCTTTCATTTGCAACAAGTCAATTGCATTCTCCATTATTTCTTTGGAATGCAAAGGATGAACAGTATAATGTTCATATATTTCTTCACTTCTAGACACATCAACTTTTTCAATTTGGCCGACTGAACAATCACAGTCTTCTTCTGCAACTATGTCCTCTGCTTCAACACATACATGTTTTTAGTACTCATTGTTTTTGACCAAATACAACGTTGCCTTTTTGACTTTCCTAACATCCACTAAATCTTGCCAGATTTTCTTACTCTTTGTTGGAACCCCATTAACTAGAATAACTAAAGGTTCCTTTTCCACTTTTTCTACACCAATTATATCAATATTTTTCTTGAAATCTAGAGGCAAATAAACAACTCTTCCCTTTAATCCTCTCTGTAAATCTGAAGGAGGCAATTTCCCTGTCTTAGGCTCCATGCGAACAATTGCCTGAAAAGGATAGACACATTGAATCAAAATAGATTCATATGTATTTAAATCCATCAATTCAGAAGGAATGTCTACCAACTCCAGATTATTATACCCAGCTCTAGCAGGCATTCTGTTTTCATTTAATTTAATATAACAATATTTACAAATACGCTGATCAAAACTCAAATCAAAAGAATTCTCCCCCTAGAAATAATTTGCAAAATTCCTCCATTCACTATTATTTTCCATTTCGCAATTTTTATGCTGCGGTCAAATGTCAGCTAATTGCAAGTTAGGTGGTCTAGTCAACAAGTAAGTGTCAGCCCCCACGCAGCGCTGGCTGCGCACGCGATGCCGGTGTTGATGTCCACAGTTTTTTGTTATTAATGTTCAGCGGTGCGCTCGTCATGCTCTGGTGCATCAATGCATTATGCCAGCTTGCAATATTGTACAACAGCCAGTTAAGTCAGCCTTGACGCAGCGCGCATCGCACGTGACACGGCCTGTGTCACAGTTCATTTTTATAATGTTCAGCAGTGCACGTCATGCTCTGGTGCACTGCGTCAATGCCATTATGCTTGCAATATTGTCCAACAAGTTAGGTAGAGTAACTAGTGGCAACTAAATGGAAACAAAACCCCTATAATCAGGTAGGTATTGTAGGTTAGGTAGGATTCAGGAATCCAATTTGACTATATAATGTAGTAATTATAGGCGCTGCAACATGTGAAACCAAAAAAAAAAATAACATAATAAAAAGCATCGATCTGCAGGGCTGCTCTGTCTGATCATCCTTCAGGAGTCAAAGAGCCTGCTGCCTGAGTCCTGGTTTAGTTTGTTTACCTCTGCAGCACGTGTTATCACATTATAACTGAAGCTGCTCTGAGTCTCATCTATGGCTGTCCACTCATTCATAGTGGGGGGGTGTATAATTATCATCAAGTCGGATCAGTGCATGGACATAATTTACACTTTCTGCAGTGTTCTTCACATGATCAGTGTCTATTTTTCTGATTTGTGCCCGGTCTGCCCGAAATGTTGTTGACTTCAGACAGTAGCTCCAGCTCACACATTCTGTGGGGGCCTGGACACTCTCTCTGAGAGACCAGCACATCATGAGTCATACTCGAGGCCCAGGCCAGGGGTCCTCATGGCATCTTGTTGCTAGGCATTAGCCCGGCTGCCTCGTGATCATTAAAAGGCAAGGGGAGAAGAGGCATAGCTCAGCCCCAGTGATGTCACCTGCAGCCCCCACCACCAGCACAACAACAGGTGGCCAGCCGGGTTGCTTTCGGTTCATCCACGTGACTTGTGTAATTTCATGGTAATGCATTTGTTTACAGTACAGTCCGATTACAGGGGATCAATAGGGTTACTCTCCTATTTCTGGTGCTCAGCAACAGTTTCAAGAAGTTCTTGGAGCTTCTTGTTGCTCAATTGGCTGTAATTTCTGATATTTAGAAGTTTCCATTGTCTTAATTGTATGATTTTTGCTTGTGAGAAAGTGTCACTCATAGTCGTTGAAATGTCACTTATAATTTCAATCAAATTTTTAAAATGTCACACATAGCAATCTGAAACCTTGGCAGCTATGGCCTAGGGGTAGTGGCACCGTCACACCAGTCGAGGAGCATTGGCACGCCCACGGGCATAGGCACACCCATTGGTATACATTTCCACCTATTCCTGGTCCCTGTTTCTGAAAAACATTGCGCAGTGTAGGTTACTTCCTGGCTAAACGCGCGTGTGGCATATTGTTCCCATAGAATTTGAAACTGAACTTGTCTGTCACCTGCGGTTACCAGCTGAAGCGGATTACTTCCCATCTCCTAACGAGGCCCAAAGAAGAGAGTTAGTCAAAATGTCCCGTGATAGGCACAGGAAGTCTAATCCGTGCTAGAAATGAAAGTGAAGGTACTCACTCCCTTCTTCACCCCCACCACCCCACTGTTTGCTGCTGATTCGTTCTGTGCACTGACTCCCACATTAAAAGTATTGCGCCCCTGCAGAGAAGTGAAAGCAGTGCCTCTTTACACATTTTTTTTTTTAAAGCACAGGTACTCAGCAACTGTATTATTAGGCTACAGAAATACAAGGGATTTCACTGTCCCGGACCCTAGCTCCTCCTGCCATGAGTAAGGCTGCACCAGAGAGATCAGACACAAGTGCAAGTGTTATCCTTCTGTCATGAATAGGCACAGCACAGTTTATGAGCTGGCTGAACTGCCAGGGAGGCTGCTGCCCAGGGCTGAACCTGAAAACTGCGCTTTTGCAGTGATATTATTGGAGTGTATTGAATGAATGAGAAAACTTAAAGGTACTTCAGATCAGTATTTCGCAAGGCTTAGTGACGCCATCTTAGGGGGTCTGTTAAGCTATGCATCTCAAATCGCTGCATCGCGTTACTGTGCCATTGGAAGGCGTCCCAGGGGTGTTGAGTGGCCCTTCCTCTGGTGACTTGATGCTCTGCACTACGTTGCATTACTTTTTGCTAAATATGCCCCTTAGTTCCATTGCAATTTGGTTCCTTCATTTCTAGGTACATCAAGTCACTAGGCATCTGAAAAAACTTTGCACATTTTGAGTAGATTGATTCCATCCCTGGCCTACCTCATGTGAAGGGGATCATACATCTGGACAGCTGTGACATTACACTCAGGTCCTTCTCTGAATTATTAATTAATGTAACACATAATCTAATGTTTCTTAAAGCAACCTCTGTCAACGTAATTATACCAGTGCCTCTCGACAGTGCCATCTGCATCTCTAGGTTACTGTAGTATCATTGAAAGGCAATGTCAGTTCACACCAACCAAGGTCCCAAAACCCTTTAGGACATACAAAATTAAAGCCCACTCCCACACTCACTTTATTGACAGGGATGGTGTTAACATTGATATAAGAAACAGGCATTCTCTTTGGCCACTTAGGTCCTGGGAAGTTAATATGTCCAGCCAATGATGTAGTTTTCAATTGCTTTTATTAATAAACCTCAGGAACAATAAGTAAGACGTTTTGGTACAAGTGCCTGTCCATCTCTACGTGGTGCGTGCTACCGCAACAGGCACGTTTGAGTGTGCCGCCATTGTGGAGGGAGTACATAATTACCAGGTATCTTGCTACAATTGCTAACCACAGACTATTCCTTGCACTTGACGTTGAGCGCACTGCCATCCCACCCGAAGGCTCTGCCATGTGTTGAGTGTGTGATACCCTAACTGTGAGGCCCGTGAATAGAGCTGAGCTGCCTGGAATTAGCCCGAGGCTTCTGCTCCGCCATCGCATCATGGTGTGTGCCTGCCTGCTGTAAAACCATATGTTATTAAGCCTAAAAATAGATGCTATGCTTTGTGTATGTGAGGTTCTCATCATTGTATCTTGAAGTCTGTTATGAAGCTCTGTTGTTATACTGAATAAGCAGCTACCTAGTATGTTATATGACAGCTCTTTAATAATGTAATACCTGCACTTTGACAATTGCTTTATTAACCTTCCTGCTTTCTCAAATTTGCTTGAAAAAGCACAATTTTTCCACTATTTTTTCAAAATTTTCGCGGAGGGAAATCCCCCCGAACCCTCCTTAGGAGGTTTGGGCTTGCTCGCGATGCTCGCTCGCTACGGTGCAGTATGATTATCAGTTTCCGCCCACCACTTTCAAATGTCACCAGCCGCCACTGGGTACCATGAATTATCCATTCAATGACAGGTTCCTCTGAAACTGTTAATGGTAATCTTTCTAGTTTTTCAATGCTCAGCACCGTATAGTCTTCTCCTTTTTGTGCCAAAGAGATTTGTTATCTGTAAGGTTAAAGATAGAAAATAATGACTTTGTGTTGATTAGACGCCAAGGCACGTAGCCTGAACGTAGATTTTGTAACGTCCAGCCTAACTGTACAATAGAACGTAATTGGGATTGGCCATGTTGTAACATTAGCATATCCTGTTCTATTATATCAATAGTAAATGATACATTCCTGTTCAAAGAATAAATTCTGGAGGACAGATTTGTTAACCCATTGTCCACTACAGACAGTGTTTTTTCCAAATTAATACGATCAATTTCTCGTATTTTTTCAGCAGTTTCAATTTGCGTTATTTTCCAAGCTTCGTTGTAAGCAGCATATATACCGGCGTATATGAAAAGTTTTTGACGCTGTTTGCGAGGTCCTAATAAGAAATCCCGCAAGTCAGCACCTTCTTTAAGTAAGGCCAAGTGTTGCTTAATTTCAGGTAGTCTGGATTTCTGTAGCCAGTTGAGGCATAGTTTTCCTACACTGTATGTTGTTAGTATCCCTGGATGTTGTCTCTGGGAATATCTTTGGTCTGGCCTGTTCAGTTTGAACCCCTGTGTTTTGTTCAGGAATCTATCTTGACAGTTATTAGTGTCTGTGGGCCAGATCAACCATTTTTTTCCAATCAGGATTAGTTCTGTTTTGGTGTAAAATATGGGACACATCTAACACTTTATCTGTAGTGCTATTTCTATCAGGCATAGGCTTTGGTATAGACGGGTTGTTTCACCCCTTCGATGCTGATGACAGAACGGTTCCATCATCAGCATCGGCTGAGCTGTGCTGATGACGGAACCGTTCCGTCATGACTCCGGCCGCACAAGGCGGAGTCAGCATGGGCGGGGAATTCGCGCCGCACGGATGCAGTTAAAGCTTATATCTTAGCTAGGCCAAGACCGGTTATTTGTTGAATGGTGTCATTCAGGAACATTATTTGTTCTGGGATCATGTAGGCTCTTAATAATGATTCTAATCCCTGTACTTGTCAATCTTTTAAACCCCAGATTGTTTTTGTTTCAATGTTATTTTTCCAGAATTCAAAACCAAATGTGGACAATTGTTCATAAAATTTTGCAGAATAAATCAGTTTTGTATTGGTTAACATATTTTTCATTCCTGTCTTATTCACATTTTTAAAATAAAATGATTCTGGATTTATGATATTAAACCCTGAAAAGTATGGAAATTTTTCATAAAATGTTTTCGAGCTGCCTTTTGGCGGTGTTGGACAATGTTCCCATTGATTATAAGTTAAAACATTTCTAGGTTTTGCAGATGTATGCAAATAGTGGTGCCCAAAATGATTAAAGCAATACATTTCTCAGATGAACCTTCTGAATAATCATGATTTGTAAATTTTGCTGACATTTCTAAATCAGACGTCATATTATTATTAGTCTCAAAGTCCCAATCATCAGGGAAACTGCTCGGTGAGACAAAGTCACTTAATGAAACCTTGAACTGATGTGGATACTTCAAGAGTTCAAACGGGCCATAGATGTCGTAATCAGTAGCGTCCCATGCTACACCACCAGGTATAGGAATTTCTGTGATGTTTACTGATGACAGGTCTCTTTTTTCAACATGAGATGACTTGTGTGGCTTTAGGACCAAGTTGATGTTCTGACGTGCTGTGTCCATTGTACTGTATTTTCCATCAATCATTCTTCCCAAACTTAAAACCAAAATGAGCCAGAGCAGGAGGAAAAGTACACCTAAGACAATCCACAATTCAATCCATGGTGAAATCAGATATATTTCGCCAAGTTGATGAAAGAGTTCTGTTTTTTTTTTTGAGTGTTTTGTTTGCTGGCTTTTCTTCATTTTCACTAGGATCTTCAGAAAAGTCATAGAAATTGATGAAATAGCTAGAGGCAGTTCTGTCGATTATTGGAATTGCATCAGGATTGTTATTAATCTTTGTAGTTGCTTCTTCCTTTGTCTTATTAGTATAGTCAGAGGCTACATCATTGTACACAGGTGTTTCTTGATGAACTGTTGCAATTTGGGTTTCAAGAGGCACAAGTTCCATGGCTTTGTTGCATAGTCCTTTTTTTATTCACTACAGGTTTATCAAATGTGATTAGTCTTTCAGTTTGAACCCCTTGAATTGTAGCAAGGTTTGGTGTTCTGCTACATCTTGGGAGTCCACTGGGCCTACTACTTATTATTGGCCACATGGTTGTGGTTTTACCAAGTCGATTGATACAACTCTGTTCTCCTTTTTACCAGCAAGGGGCGGTAGTACTACTGATCTTGTTCCGTTGATTGCTAAGACAGGTACTGCTTTTCTGTAAGAAGACCCAAATTCCTTCTCAATGCGATCTTTTCTCTGACCAGATCCCCAATCTTTGGAATCCAGACAGGTCTTGCTGGGACAGGTGGTTTTCCTTCAGTGGCCATTGGCTTTAGCTTTGTGTTACTCAAGTCAAGTCAAGTCAAGTCAGAAGATTAATATAGCGCGCTACATACCCGGAGGGTCTCAAGGCGCTTGAAGAAGGGTGGGGAGTTATTTGTCGAATATCCAAGTTTTAAGTTGCTTTCTGAATGCTAGATGGTTCTGAGTGAGATGAAGGTGAGTGGGGATGTTGCGTGTTTATCTAGGTTCCTGATCGATACTGTGACCTTATGCCCCTATTCGGCTGTAAATCCATTTATTCCCTATATTGGCATAACCGTTCAAGTGCGATTTTCTGAAAAGTCATCTCTGGCCTCACACGAACAGAGCCACATTCCAGCATGACTCTCTGCTACTTCCTTTGCGACCAATTAGTGCAATGACAGTGCAGCAGTCCCTATCTGATATTCCTAGATAACACTCCGAGTTCTTCAACAAGATAAAAACTTAGCAAACCTGGAAATCCCCGCTTGCTATGTTTTGATTAGTAATGGAACTCTAATGAGCAACTGATAACTATCACTTCCTAGTGACATCTTTAATTGACGTCTTATGTCCAGCAAACTTGCGTCAATCCCGGCACCTGTCAGGTATAAATATTACCAACGTTGCCTTAAGCAATGTTCGTTGCCTGTTGCTGATGCCAGCTGCCTGCATGACCCTGTGTTGGTAAATCTAGCACTCTGTCACTGCAGCCTGCTATCCTGTGGTCGTGAAGCTGCTGATTACCATTATCGCCGCTACAGCGCGAACTATGGTGCAGTACGCTTAAGGAGCTGAACAGCCGTCCTCAGCGAAGACACCCAGCAGATTCCAGCTGCCCGCGGACGCTGTCCCCCCTCCTTCCTCGACGCGCTGAAGAGCAGCCGCTGCCTTTCTCGTGCAGAGAAATCCAGTCCCGGCGCTTCCGGTTTACCCTCGCAGGTGACTGGGATATCGAGAGAGCCCCCTGAAGGAGATACCAATCCTCCATCATTCTATTCAGAGGTATGGTGTTGACTAAACCCTTAGACGAGAATTCTTGAAACAAACCTTGGCAAAACCAACTTAACTTAAAGCTACTTACTTGCTCCCCTTTCACGTGTTAGGCTTAGGTCAGGCACACTGGGGTAGGCTTAGTTAGAAGCACCAGTTGAGTATGTTAGCCTAATGTATATATGACTGTATATATGTTTTATTACTTTTAAACCATTGTATGGCTAAGAAACCATATCAATGCTTTTACAGTTCTATTTCGCAATCCTTATCTTACTGTACGTACTTTTTATAATAACAATTATTGCAATTGTGGCAATACATTTCTCTTGTACGAGAAGAAAGACTGTTCAATAAATGTTAACCCTTTATTGATACACGCCCGTCTCTCTATTCTCTACATCTCGTGAAAGTAAACTGCACTAGACTGACTGAGTGAAATGCATATCTATTGTTTCACACGACCCTAGAGATCGACTCTTGATCTGAGGAGCAAAGTTGTCATGTTGCACGGTTGTTGGAAAACTGAATCCCTTCTTGTCTGTGCCAAGGAAGCTGATCACTTCCTATGCAGAGAAGAAAGTTTCCAGTGACCTCTGAGCTAGTTGGTAACACAACCCAATTAAGTTTAGCATAGTCAGTGGAGGCCTGGAATATCCGCAGTTCCACGTTGATACTACTGTTTATGTTATTCCAATGTGCAGGGCCTAGTGGGAAACTAGGAACTACACTACAGGGAGTGAGTTCCAGGTTTTAGCTGCGAGGTAGGAAAAGGATCTACCTCCCTTGGTGGTTTTATTGATGCGAGGTACGGTAGAAAGGGCTTGGTTGGAGGATCGTAGCTGACGGGAGGGGGTGTAGAAGGAAAGACGTGTGTTGAGGCATTCGGGTCCAATTTCATAAAGTGCTTTGTGTGCGTTGGTTAGGAGTCGGAAAGTAATCCTCTTATTGACGGGGAGCCAGTGGAGGTTTTTCAGGTGACTAGAGATGTGGTCTTTACGCAGGATGTCTAGTATGAGTCTGGCTGATGCGTTCTGGATGCGTTGGAGTTTATTCTGGAGTTTTGCGGTGATACCGGCGTATAGGGTGTTTCCGTAGTCCAGGCGGCTTGTAACCAGTGCATGGGTGACCGCTTTTCTGGTTTCGGTGGGGATCCAGCGAAATGTTTTTTTGAGCATGCGAAGAATGTTGAAGAAAGATGATGAAACGGCGTCTACTTGTCTGTTCATAGAGAGTGAGGAGTCCAGGATGACGCCCAGGTTCCGTGCGTGGTCCGTCGGGATGGGTGCTTTTCCAAGGGCCTCTGGCCACCAAGATTCGTCCCTAAGATAAGGACTTCTGTTTTGTCAGAGTTCAATTTCAGACGGCTGTGTCTCATCCATTCGGCTACTTCTTTCATTCCTTCATGTAGGTTAGTTTTGGCAGTGCAAGGGTCTTTAGTGAGTGATAGGATCAGTTGAGTGTCATCCGCGTAGGAGATGATGTTGAGGTTGTGTTGGCGTGCGATGGCCGCGAGGGGGCTCATGTATACGTTGAAGAGGGTGGGACTGAGTGAGGACCCTTGGGGTACGCCGCAGATGACTTCAGTGGCCTCTGAGTTGAATGGTGTGAGGCGGACTCTCTGGGTTCTTCCGGTGAGGAACGAGGTGATCCATTCCAGTGCTTTTCCTTGTATTCCGATGTTTCTGAGGCGCTGTAGAAGGGTGCTATGGCAGACTGTGTCGAAGGCTGCGGAGAGGTCAAGGAGGATGAGGGCGACTGTGTCTCCATTGTCCAGGAGAGTTCGAATGTCGTCTGTTGCTGCGATGAGGGCGGTCTCCGTGCTGTGTTTGGCTCGGAAGCCGGACTGTGAGGAGTCGAGGGATTTGTTTGTTTCAAGGAAGGCGGCGAGCTGGTTGTTGACAGCTTTCTCGATGACTTTGGCTGGGAATGAAAGGAGCGAGATGGGGCGGTAGTTTTTGAGTTCGGTGGGGTCCGCTGTGGGTTTTTTCAGAAGGGCGCTAAGTTCTGCGTGTTTCCAGCTTTCCGGGAAGGTGGCGGAGTTGAGGAAGCAGTTGATGACGTCTCGAAGGTGTGGTGCTATGATGGAGTCTGCTTTGTAGAAGATGTGGTCAGGGCATGGGTCTGTGGGGGATCCTGAGTGGATGGAGTTCATCAGACGGATGGTGTCCTCAGTGGAGATTGGGTTCCAGTCATTAAGGATGTTCAAGGGTGGTGAAGGTCCTGCAGAAGGTTGGGTGGGTTGGTCTCCGGGTCGGTTGTCGAAGCTGTTGTGGATGTCTGCGATTTTGTTGTGGAAGAACGAAGCTAGGGAGTCACAGAGGTCTTGAGAGGGAGTGATGTTGTTGGAGTTGGCAGTGGGGTTGGTGAATTCTTTGACGATGTTGAATAATTCCTTGCTGTTGTGGGCGTTGTTCTCTAGTCGGTCTTTGAATGCGGCTTTCTTGGCAGATCGGATTAGTTGGTGTTGTATGCCGGTGGCGTTTTTGAAGGCGTCCCTGGTGCTGGTGTTTGGGTCTTTTTTCCAGGCCTTCTCGAGGGAGCGACAGAGTTTCTTGGATTTCTTAACATCATCGTTGAACCAGGATGCGTTTTTGCTGCCTAGTTTGATTTGACGTTTTTTCAGCGGTGCTAGGAGGTCGGCGCTGTTGGATAGCCATTGGGTGAGGTTAATGGCTGCTTGGTCGGGGTTTGAGGAGTGGGCGGGGGGGTTTTGGAGAAGCGATGAGGAGATCTGGTTGATGGTTATTTTGTTCTTCGCATAGTAGGTTGAGGATGGTTGTGAGTTGTGGTCTTTTTGTAGATAAAGTGAACGCAGCTGTGGTCCGTACAATGGAGAGTAGTGGTGTGACTGAAGGAGACATGTTTGCTGGAGGTGAAGATAGGGTCGAGTGTGTGCCCAGCGATGTGGGTGGGCGTAGTGACAAGTTGTTTGAGTCCGAGGTTGGCGAGATTGTCCAGAAGGGAGGTGGCGTTGCTGTCATTGCTCTTTTCTAGGTGAAAGTTGAGGTCTCCCAGCAGAATGTATTCCTCGGAAGGGAAGGCGAGTGGGGTGATAAAGTCAGTGATAACGTCGCTGAAATGTGCACGGGGTCCTGGAGGTCGGTAGAGGAGTGTGCCTCTGAGTGTGGTTTTGGGGTCGGTGTGGATCTGGAAGTGAAGGTGTTCGGCGCTGGTAAGGTTGACGTCTGAGGTGGTTGAGATGCAGATGGAGTTCTTATGGACGATAGCGATGCCTCCTCCAGTTTGGTCGGTGCGGTCCTTACGGATGATCTTGTATCCTTCAGGGATGGCTATGGTGATGTCAGGAGCTGATGAGGCGTTCATCCATGTTTCTGTTAGGAAGGCGACGTCAGGAGAAATGGTATCTAGAAGGTTCCAGAGGTGGATGGCGTGTCTGTGAACTGAGCGGGTGTTGAGCAGGATGCATTTTAGGTGGTTGGAGTCAGATCTCGGTTGTGTGATCGTGGATGAGGAGTTTTTCTTGGTGCCGTCGAACTTGCAGGAGTAGCAAGTGAAGGGTCCATGGGTGTGTTCAGGAGCGGCTTGGGCGCAGTTGGAGAGTCGGCCGGGGTTAAGGGCTAGGAGGGTGGAGGCGTCGTAAGTAATGCGGGAGGGCTGAGCATTGCGTGGACCAGGGGGTCTGGCGCTGGGCGCGGTCCAGGCGCGGACGGGCGTAGACGGGCTTACCTTTGGCGCACCTTCGGCGCGGCTGGGGCGCGTCCGCTGCGCGTGAACGCTGCGCGAACCCACAACTGTCAAAAGTGGATGGAGAGGGGGGAGGGGCGAGGGGTGGTCATCTGGGAGGCGGGAGCTGGGCGGGGACTAGTCAGGGAAGGCACAGAAAGCAAACAACAACAACAACAGCAATCACAAAATGGCCTCAGCCGATATCTGACCGGAATGGGGCACAGAAAACGAATAGCGCGATCTTGATAAGAAAGGCACCGGTGAGATCAGGCAGACAATAGTAACAGCAGCGCTGCAATATTCAAAATGCCAGGTGATTAATAGCAGCGTAGTTAGGCAGGCGGAGCGCTATGGCACACTAATGCACAACGAGGTTCCTTCCTTAAGGCACTTCAATTCACACTCTGTGGGTACTTGCGTAAGAGCGAGGTGGGTATGCAGAGAAACGATCTTTGATATCAAAGGTTTTTTGTTCCACCACTAAAGTCTGACTATCGAGGTCTTCGATTATCATTCTAGTACCAAACAAAAGTTCATACAAAGTGATTCCACCCAGAGAATTTAGACTACGTTGGATACTTATTAGATGTTTGACCCACCCATCACCCGAACCTAATACCCTAGCTTTTATAGATTGCTTTATGCCACGTTTTTTTCTTTCCACTACCACATTACCCTCAGGATGGAAGGGACTAGAGTACCGCAATGCAATGCCCAAGCTGGCCATGGCCTCCTTGTAAGCCCGAGAGCTAAACGCAGGACCCTGGTGAGAATGTAGAGTGCCGATTGCGTATGTGCCGATAAAGACTCGCAATTCTTTTATAACAGTTCTGGCGTCGGCCGAGCGCCTGGGCCACTTCCAAATAAATCTGGTGCAGGAATCCACTGCGACCATGATATATTTATAGTTACCGTCCCCTTGTAAGGGACCACAGTGGTACAGGTAAACACACGCTAATGGTTTATCTGAGATCAGAAGAGGCACCTGCGCAGGACGTTTCACTGTTGATACTTTCATTTTTTGGCATATTTTACAGTCTAGAACATAGTTTCTAGTCTGTTTCCTCATGTGCGGCCACCAATATCTCTGTTTCAATAAAGATACTGTGGTGGAAACAACTGCATGTGCAGAGGCGAGCCCTTCGTGCGCTGCTAAGATTAGTCCTAACCTATGTTCCATGTTTGGAATTGCCCTATCCCCCACTCCATGGATTTGAGCAAAAGGAACATTGTTTGCATCAGTTTTATATGAGTACTTTACCGGAAAGCCTTTCGGGAGTGTTTTACTACAGTTTTTAACTGAAGCAGTGACAGCTTGCATGATTTCGCTGTCTATTTTCGTTTCTGAACGAGTGATTGCAGCTACGGAAGCTGAGTGGACGGCTGCCTTTTCGGCTTCATCAGCCAATGAATTCCCTGCAACGTGAACGCCATCACGGTGATGACTCAGTGTATGGATCACGTGAGTCTTTTGTAGTTCTTTCTGTAAAAGAACTACTTGTTCCCAAAGCATGTTATGCTTTATTGTGCCACCTTTCGCATCTTTGAAACCGTTTTGAACCCAGTTCTGCAAGTATTCATTATAAGACTGGACGCAGTAATACAAATAACACACTATTGGCCAGTCCTCCTCAGCTAGAAGAATATCATAGCCTTTAGATAGCTTCTCTCAAAAGAGAGTTCTTATTTTCCTAGTTATGTCCCCTTCTATACACAATGTTATTTCATATAATTTGTGGGGTACACTGACTCTGGTGTCTGCAGTTTCCACCTGAATGTATTTATTCGTGTCCACTGTCTCCAGAAGATTCATCAGGATCTTGCGAGCTATGGTTACTTCTGCTGCGCTGTCTAGCATTGTTTGGGCCCACTCCCCGTTCTTGAGTTGTGTCCTCAGGATCCTCTGCATGTTTTATCTCTATGCTTGCTACCTTCTTTTTGGGAAATTGAGATTTTTTACTTTGGTGAGCGTGTTCCTTGCTTTGGACTTGACGCGCTCTTCATTATGTTCTGAACGTCCCCTTCTTTCCGATTTCTGTGAGGAAGTCTGAAAAGATCAAGAGGGACGTGTATCATTATCTTGATATCTGTCAGGTTTTATCAAATGATCCCTATTTCTGAGGTTATATCTTTTCTCAGAAGGCTCCCGTTGTGGAGACCTACACCCCCGTTCTGGAGATCTATCTCTCAATTGGGGAGACCTTCCTCTAGATTGAAACTGTTTATCTTTCAGAAGAGTCTGTCTGATAGTTTTCCATTTCTTTTTAGAAGTTTTTTTCAGGATTTTCTGTTAGTTGTGGTTTTAGTGGTTTCCCACCCAAACTATCTCTACCTAATTCTTCATAGGATTTTTCAAATATTCTGGCAAGTTCAAAAGGTTGGTCTGCTATTTCTGTTTCTTTTAATTTTTGGCGGATCACCACAGATGCTGCTTCTCCTTTTATGTTGGCTCGTAGTATAGCAGAGACTTGCTTAAAGTCTTTTAGTAATTTCATACCTAGATTTAAAGCAGGCTCTGGACCGTATTCATTTTGAATCTGTCTTAGTATGTCTGGAATAACCGCCATAGACGGAACACCATGTGTTTTTGTGTGGATTGAAGCAAAGTCTGTTCCCCAAGTGTCACAGTCCTCCACATGTGGTGCTTCCCCATTGGTAAACAGATTGGCAGAATTCTGTGTTTTTCATGAGGTGTACTATCAGGGAATACTGCCTCTATTTGAGTAATCTTTTGAGCCAGTCAGAATGGAATTTGTTCCCGTTTTGCAGGTAATTTGCCAATGACTGATTGTATAGTCTGTGGTGTGATGTTATTTTTGTTCCCCTGGTGAGGGTCAGGATGTGGTGTATAGCTGGCTAGAACCGCCCATGTGGCTCCTGGTCTACCTAGTGGACCGAGACTGGTAATGTGATTTTGATGTTTTAGGGCGCCATTAAACCAGAGCTGATGCTCCTGGTAAGTTAGTGGAATTTCGACGTCCTCGAAAAGGAACGTATTCCGCTGGAGTTTCCCCTGCTTTGTAGTAGTGGAACTTGTGTGTTACATCATTTGCTGCTGGAAAGGTTATCCATGAATAGAATACCTCTGTCTACTGATATTCATGTGCCTCTATCACAAATATGACTGTACCACCTCTCGATGATACTCCACTATTTATTAGTTTGTATGTAACACTCTTTCGGAGTCCCTCAGGGTTCGGTGCTGAGCCCGACTCTTTTTAATATCTTAATGACCCCTCTGGTGGTGCTGGCTGAGTCCTTTGGAGCTCAGATCGTGTCATACACCGGTGACACCCAGCTCCTTTTCACTTGTGGTAAGGGGGCTGAGTTTGACGGAGAGAGCATCCGTGGGTGTCTTGGTGCTGTTTTTGAATGGTTTCAGCGAAATAGTCTCAAGTGCAACCCAGTTAAATCCGAGGTGCTTTTCTTCGGGTCTCAGGCTGACCCGAGCTGGCAGGATTGGTGGCCTGTGAATATGTCCCCTCCGGCATCCTCCTCTTAGGCTGCTAAGAACTTGGGGGTCAAAATTGACAACAGCCTATCGCTCAAATCCCAGATCCTTGGATTGACTGGCATGTGCTATGGTCTCCTTAAAATGTTACGCAAGGTTCTTCCCCTGCTCCCGTTGGCGCATATGAAGACTACGGTCCAGGCTCTCATCTGTTCTAGGCTGGACTATTCCAATGTTCTTCATTTGGGTCTTCCTGACTAATCACTACAAAAACTTCAGGTGGTCCAAAACTCGGCGGCACGGGCGATTTTTGGCCTACCTCGCTGAGCGAGAGCCTCTGATCTCCTACACTCCCTACACTGACTCCCTATTCGGAAGTGGATTGTTTTTAAAACACTTACACTGGTGCATAAGGCACTCCATGCTGTGGGAGCTGAATATATTCAGAAATATCTTGCTTTCTATAAACCAACTAGATCCCTTAGATCTGAATCTCTTGGTCGTGCCATTGTCATTGCTGTCAAGAAAGCAAGGCTAGGGGGATGCTCTTTCAAACGCTTGGCTCCCCAGCTATGGAATACCCTCCCTCTGTTGCTCCGCTGCACTTCGAACTTGCTTACTTTCGGAAAGGGCCTTAAGACGTGGCTCTATGGACAGTGATCTGCTTGTTTCTTGTCTCTTTCTTTTCTGCCTCCCATTTGTAGTCTGCTGTGGGTTTGAAAGCGCCGGGACACTCCTTGGAGTAGCCGAGCGCTATATAAGACACCCATAGCATTAACATTAACATTAACATTTCTTACATTTATCGGGATGACTATTGCATTCGTTCATTTTCATTAAACCCTGTAACGTCTAAACCTGGTTGATTTGCATCTAATGCAGCTCCACAGGTTGCGTTGTTGTCGCCGTTAGTTGACATTGTTTAATGAAAGTTTGCAGAGCAAGTTTCAAGGAAACAAAGATTAGGTACACAATATTTTGGAAAACTATATCCTTCAACGTTGAACAAACCAAAATACTAATACATAGGATTGTCGTCCTATTTAGTTCTGGCGGATACTAACCTTTTACCCACTCCAGACGTCTATTGGAGTTTTTACGGAAAAAGGGGTCTGTGTGAAAAGCACGACTGAGTTACTCTAGTATCTAGCGTTAAATTATCGCCTTACCAAACGTTGGGCGCCATGTAGTGTAGTTCCTATATTCCAAATAGCTCTGCGCATTGGAATAACATAAACGATAGTTTAGACGTAGGACTGAAGTCGACTAGGTCTCTATTGAATATGTTAGACTTAATTTGTGAATGCCAGCTAGCTCAGAGGTCACTAGAAATTTTCTCGAATACACAAGAAGGGATACGTTTCTGACAACCATATAACATGACAACTTTGTTCCCCAAGAAAAAGGAATATATCTCCAGAGACGCGGAAACAATAGATGGCTATTTTACTCAGTCAATCGTGCATGCTTCGTTTCACCAGAAGTGCAGAGAAATAGAGAGACGGGCGTTTTCAATAAAAAGGTTATTTATTGAGCAGTCTTCTTTCTCGTGCAAGAGAAGTGAATTGCTACAATCGTAGTACTTGCTATGAAGTAAAGTGCGTACAGTAAAAGGAGTATTATGAAATAATACTGTAAAAGCATTTATATGGTTTCTAAGCCATAAGATACATAAAATAGATAAAATACATACAATGATAAATAATGACTAAAAGTACTCAACTGGTGCATCTAAAATACGCCTAACCCGGTGTACCTAACCTAAGTCTAGTACAAGGGAAGAAGTAAGTGAGGTGTAGCTTGAGTTAAATAGTTTCTGCCAAGAATTTCTTTTTGATCTCTTTTTAGTGATTCAGTGGCGTGGAAAACCCCCTGAATCGTGGAAACAAACCAATATAGCTATTTTCAAGAAAAAGGATAAACCACCCGAATTAACAACATCATATCTGCCAATTTCATTGATCAATTCAGATTCCAAAATATGCGCCAAAATCTTTGCTAACCGCCTGGGCAAGATCGTTGAACATCTAGTGTCTCCCTGGCAACATGGGTTTATAACAGGCAAGAGCACCACAGATCATAAACGCAGAGTAATATCTCTTTTTGACATTATGAAAGTAGAGAGGGGTCAGATGTCGATGATCTTGCTGGATGCCGAAAAGGCTTTTGACCGGGTTTCCTGGCAGTTTCTTTGGGAAATATTAGCCATTAATAACATCGGCCCGGTATTCATAAAATCAATAAAAGCCCTTTACGTTGATCCAAAAGCAAGAATTCTGACTGGGGGCTGCGAATCCGAAAATATAAGCATTCAGAGAGGCACCCGACAGGGGTGCCCGTGCTCTCCATTATTATTCGCACTCTATATCAATCCCCTAATTATTAAACTATTAACATCACCAGCGATCGTACCAATTAAAATCGGCATCTACAACACTAAAGTCCTTGCTTACGCCGATGATGTTGCGGTTGTAACAACTAACCCTACAGAGGCCATAATCGAAATAGAAGAAACCACCAAATCTTTCGGTCTCTATTCTGGATACTCTCTAAACCAAGATAAAACTATGGTTATATGCACCGAGAATACACCATTTATAAGTCAATAGAGAGTAAAAACTGCAAAATACTTAGGAGTGAATATCTCGTCAAACACCAATGATATTAATGCACTAAATTACGATCCTCTAATTAAAAAAATAAAAGCAGATCTACTCAGAGTAAACAACCTTCATCTGTCCATAATTGGTAGAAGTAACTATGTCAAAATGACAATATTCCCAAAGATTCTATATTTGTTTCGAGCAATTCCCCTTTTAAACAATAATGCTTCTATGAAAACGTTGTACTAAGCAATATCCTCCTTTATTTGGAATTAAGGGAAGATAAGAAGAGCCCTACCTAAATTAGTATTACCAGTTTCCAGAGGTGGCCTAGCGGTCCCAAATTTAACATACTATTTATGGGCAACCATCCTACAGCAAATGACATTCCTGCTTACACTTAGCTGCAATGACTATAATGAATCACCACAACACATACCATCCATCTATGAATTAACACTGGGAAGTAAAGCTAGAGGTCTACTATTAAGACGAATCGAACCTTCCTATTTTAAAAAGATTAAATTCAAAATCATTACAGACGCCTTTAAAATTTGGACTAGAACTACTAAAACACTGATAATTCCTAAATATACCAAATATACACCCCATGGCACAGTTCAGTAATACCACATTAACTTAACGATAATATAACTAAACGTTGGGAGAATTTAGGCCTAATCACTATTGGCGACTTCTTAAATCAAGATGGCAGAACAACATTTGACACATTATATGCCAAATATCATATCTACTCTACAGATTACCTAAAGTTTATCCAAATTTACAAATCACTGAGACAATATATTTCAAATATAGACTTAAAATCCATACCATTCATAGATCTCATACAAAAACAAACAACCAGAATAAGCGATATATACGACATTCTCTTGAGTAACCACCCCGACGATCTAGAAACTATCGAAACTAGCTGGGCCAATAAATTAAATAATCCTAATGTCGACATAGATATGTCTTTACAATTATCTTCTAAAGTTATATTAGCAAGTAATCTAAAAGCCCAAATTTACAAAACTATATGCAACTTATATTATACACCCTCCAAACTGTTTACATGGGGTAAGATTGCTCATGATAAATGCCCCAGATGTACACTTGGACCTGCAAATTTGATACACATGTTCTCTGACTGCCCCAAATTAGATCAAATTAAGAAAAGCATTAGAAAATACTGGGCTGAGATTCTTGGCCATGAAATTAGAACATCAACAACTTTGTTCCTGCTAGGTTATGATAGTTCTCTAGATCTTAGTAACCTAGAAATTTTTACTACTTATATAGGTACTGCTATCTATAGAATCATCATAGCAGCCAGATGGAAGGACTCTGAGGCTCCAGCATTTCAGGGATGGCTCAATAGACTTTTAGCAATATATAAACAAGAAGTAGCCATTTATAGAACCAGAGGGAAAAAATCTCGATCATATGGGGAACTAATTTGGTCACCAGTAGCCAATTGGTATGAACAACAGAGGGATTAAAATTAAACTTTAGTCTACGTTAGTACAACACATGTAAATAGAAGACCTCTAGTTTAAGGCTATGCTTCATTTTCATAACATGTTATGGTTTTAAAGACTAGAAAAATGAATGTACTCTTTGCTGATTTTTATATATTTGCCATTATGAATTTTGCAAACTTCTTGCCTTCTGTTATGTATAATACAATATTACATTTTTGTTATGTATCTGATTATGTATTTCTCGAACCTGCTCAATAAAAAATTGAAATAAAAAAAAAAAAAAAGAATTTATCCAAGACTTCTCTAAGGGTCTAATCAGCTCCGTACCTTGGTTATAGAATGAAGGAGGTCTTGTATCTATCTCTCAGGACTCGATCTCCCAGTAACCCGCAATGGTAGCAGGGAAACACTGGATCTGGATTTCTCGGCAAGAGAAAAGACAGCGTCTCTCTCAGTGCGTCAGCTGGAGGGGTCGGCTTCCTTCGGCACTCGCATACAGCAGGGATTCGGGCAAGTAGTTAGTCGATCTGCTCCAAAACCACTGTGTGTTTGCCAGGGCAGATGCTGGCATATTTATACCTGGAAGGTGCTGAGTTTGACGTAAGGGTGGACATAATAGAGTCACTAAGAACTCGAAGTTCTTTACACGCTCCAGGAGTTCTGGGACAAATCCATATTGAAGCAGGGGGAATTCCCGTACTGCTGAAGGCTGGTTGTCTTCAACAACTCGTTGTACTCTAGGAGCTTAGTGGAAGTAGCCATACCATATTTGGACTACATTGGCTGTGTCTAAATATGGTTATGATTCTTATGCCTATATAATGATATGATAAGTTATATCTAGATAAGGGCATGAATCGGGAAAATTACACTAGAGCACTAGATACGTTACAACATCATCTATCAAAGACTGACGGCTAAAATCATGAAAAGCTTCTTTGAAACATGTTAAGAAATCAGAAACCGATTCATCTACCTTTTGTTTGCACGATGCTAAAACAGTCCAATCTATCATTTTAGGGGAATAACTGTTTTAAGATTAGCTAATATAGCTGCTGGGAGATCTAAGATTAATTTATGCGGTTTTTGAGCGGGTTCCCTCTCCATATCCAATTGTTCTAGCTCTTTCCATTCCGCGCCAAAAATGGCACGGTCTTTAATTCGATGAATGGTCCTCCACATATCCGGTGGTAATATTAACCCGAAAAATAAATCAATATCACACAAAGTCATAGTACAGGAATTTATAACGCCTTCAACTTCCTCATAGAAAGCGGCTGGATTTTTACGTGGATCGGGCAATGCTGCTTTAAGCGCCATTACATCTGCCATATTCCAAGGAATATACACCCAATTATAAATAAAAAAACCTTTAGCGTCGGCAGAATCTTTATCTTCATTTTTGTCCGTTCCTTCAGGAGGAACATACAAGGGCGCGGCTTCCCACATGGGCTTCATATAAACCGCCATTTGCTTATCTGTCCCGAACTTAGGCAACTGCGACTCTCCGGTCTGAGATTTCCACGCAGCTTTATCTGCAAGCTTTTTCTTCTCCTTCAAGTGAACCACATCAGTTCGTAATTTAACCAACCGTCTAATCATGTCAGCCACCTGAGAGAAAACAAAAAGACCGTCACACATATTTTTACAATCATTTGCTACATCATCAGGTTCTAAAGTTGGGGAGAATTTTTGAAATGCTTCAACGACTTCTGCAGCAAACGTTTCAGTAAAATACAACTGCTCCCTTTCTGTCCACCCCTGTATACTAGCTAAAAGATCAGAAGCAGGATCATTGATACGTAATGCTTTACAAGCAGCCTGTCTGATATCAGCTGCACGGTGTACAGACAGCATAGAACGGGTGACCCGTGCCTTTCCTTGATCCGAGTCGGAATCCTCACCACCTTTTAACTGAGCAGACAGAATGGGATACGGAGGTGGAGGTCGATCTAGTAACGAAAAATCATCTTGTAGATTATTAAGGACAGGATAGAGAGGCTGTCGGACAGGGTATTGGCCAGATAACTGCAATCTGTGTTCTTTCTCCTCTCTCTCTCTTTCAGTTCTTTCTTTCTCAACTCCAGCGCTTTCTCAAACACATTCTTAAGCTGCTCTTTCTCAATCAATGCTTGCTCACGCTTTGCTCGTTCACGCACTTCTTTTTCCCACAAACGCAGGCATTCAAACATATCACATCTAGCCTTCCGCTCAAACACACATCGCTCCATATACTCAATCTTTTGTATATCAAATGACCCATGCATGGGCCAACGTAACTCAGGATCCTTTTTAGTATATTTATTCCATAACGTGCTGTACATTATGGAAGAAATACCATATTTAATATACATATCCCCATTAGGCCTCCCCTCTGGGGGAGCTGGTTGCGAATCTTCAAGTCTAAGTCAGGCCCCATTACAAAAGCAGCACATCCTTCGAAGTGCGCTGAAAACAGGCATGCCAAAAAAAATGCAAAATATGCAGTATTATACACCAAGTGGCACTTAAAGTACTTCTTGTACGTTGCGCCGTTCAAATTTGACTCATTGATGAAAAATCTCCACATTGCCTTCCTATATGTGTTGCAGCACATATATCATACAAAATCATACAAATACAAATAAGACTAGTCTTTACCAAATACCAAATATGCCACGGTAAGTGTTCCTAAAAATACCTTACCATACAAGGGCATCCAAACCCATAGTATGTGCCGTAAAACGGCCCTTACCAATCATAGGGTGTCCATGTCCAAACTGCCAAGTTCTAAATTCGACCAAACAGCCACTGCACAGCGAATCGACAGAAGAGATCTCAGTCGAGGACTGGCGCCACCTGGATGATCAGATCGGAAAGAAGGGAAAAACGCCTTGGTTTGCCAAGACTCCGGTCTCCTCACGCAATGATCGTCCGCGGCGAGATCCCAATCCTTTGTGGCGACCACACCTTCGGGCATTTGAGTCGCCGATGAGCCCCACGTGTAGGGGGCGCCAATTTGTTGGAGCAGGCCTCAACAAGACCCACTAGTGCAAGGGGTTCGCCCTTCTCTGTCCTCAGACCAATAGATAGAAGTTGTCACAGAAACTGGAATAGAAAAAGATACATTTATTACACCTCATGAGGTGGTGCTATGGTTCAAACAGTACCCTTCGGTATTGCAAGAAGTAGCACCACGAACCAAGAAAGCATGGTTTATTTATACCCGCACAGGGGTTCAAAAGAAGGCGGTACGAACACAAGAGCAAAGTTTTTGTACATATAAGGCAATATCGAAAGGCACAATCGATCAGTGGGAGGAGCTATTAATTTCGAGTGTCGACAAACAGATTCCTATCTGGAACTAATCACTAACAGATGTATACCCTACTTGACATGGGCGAAAGTGAGGGAGGTTAAATATAACTTGTTGCCGGGTAGATTTCAAGCGCCGTGGACAGGAAGATAGGACAAAGCACATGGTCGACACGAGGCAGCATGTAGCAGACAATGGCTGCCATAAATACAAAATGGAGTCCGCTAAATGTCAAGATAATGGCCAGAACTCACAAGTCTTCTGCTAATGCTTCATCTAATCGCTGACAATTTACAACATGCCCTCCTCAGATGTCTTACAACACACACCCTGCTACCCTGCCACCAACTTATACAGTCACTCACACACCCACCTTCTGACCTATGCAGTGACTCACACACACACACTCTCAAAGGAGTTTCAAGTTTCAAGTTTCTCAAAGGTTAGGAAAGAACAGTAAATAAACTTAGAAATTTACTGAAAACACAAAGGTTACAGGGAGGTTATAGTTGGGAAATAATATTGAAAAAACAAAGAAATTCCCTACAAAAAAATTAAAGTTACCCGGATATTATATTCAGGAAATTGAATTAAAAAAACTTAAACATTAGCTGAAAAAAACAAAGTTTACAGGGTCATTATAGCTAGGCTCAGATTTCATTTGAATAACACCAGAGGAATGTTTCAAATATAGTTAGCTGAGCTAATTATAACTTACTCAATTGAAATGCATTGCTAGCAACCTCACATTATACATAATTCATGACATAGTCAGTGGCATCACTGATGACATCACTACCGACTTCTTAAATTACATTACTGATTACATAATTGACTGCATCATCCAGTGAATGTGAGTGTTTTCTTAAAGTTTATGAGTGTTAAAAATATATTTTAAGCTACTCCAAAAGTTAAATTAGTATACTTGTGTACTGCTACATCCACAATCTCATCTGCGGACTCCTAGCTGTGCAACTCATACAAGTTTCACCAAATCCTGGTCCTGCTCAATACTCTCCAGCGCCAGCCGTTGTGTTACACCTCTGAGCTCCAGATTACTACAAGTGGGGGTGTGCAAGGCAATAAAGTCCAGCAGACTTAATGTAGAATCAAAAACAGTCTCTGTTTTGCATTGTTATTTTGTACTTCATCAGGGCTGAAAATGACACATAAAGAAACAACAATCAAAAACTGGACACAAGACAGTTCAATCCAAATTGTGTTAAAAAACGGCACACAACTCTTACTTGTGTACTGCTAATGAGAGACAATCTTTCTAACATATATTATGTGAGTGATTGTAACTGTGTAACTGTGTTTATCGGTTTGGCACATAGATCAGGCTGGGCTGGAACTTCATGTTGGCACCCACCTGGTGCTGTTAATGCTGCTGAAGAGAGGGTCTGGCAGCATAATTCACTGATTTTCTGAGCGGGTGGCATGGTTCTGGAGCCCAAAAGCCTGAATTCAAGAGCTCAAGAGCCACACCAAGGGTCCAGAACCTGAGAGGCACCATTTAAGGGTCAGGAACTTGCTGAAGATGGGTCTAAGAGCTGTTGGGAGATCAGGAGGCCAGAAGATTAGTCTTTTGAGTCATTCTGGGTTCAAAATGAAGTTGCAGGTCTAGTTCTCCTTCCCCATGCAAGAGGGCAGCAGGTTAGTACATCAGGGCAGCAGTGTGGGCCTTACTTTAATAATTTGGTCATGTGTGTGCAAGAATGGTAAGTGTGTTTATAGTCCGATAAATATGTATGTATGAACTTTGTTATGAAATATGCTCTACGGTTCATTTAGTCTAGGCTATCACTATGCCTTTTATAGATTCCACGTAATAGGGAATCTACCCCAGGGAGTGTCTCTAGGTAGTTTGACATTGCACAGCGACAAAAGGTCAATATTATGGGTATCGCACCAATATTCAATGTATGTTTAAAATGTTAAAATGAACTAGAACAATGAAAAGTATATGTTGGATATATATATCTGTTTGATTAGTATTACATATATATAGAACAGAAAAATGAGACCTTTTTGCTTTCTATCTTTCAGATTTTATACTTGTGTCCCTCCCAGTATACTGCCCCTAGCCCTGACGAAGGTGTGGCCTCATCGGCCTGTCACCGAAACGCGCGTCGGCTTGTGTCTCCAGGAATACGGTTCTTTGTTCTAATTATATCAGGACCCGTAGTAAAAGTCATCTGCCTGGATTAACATCCCGATCCATGCAACATACTGACCATCTATGTGTTGCACACGCCAGGATTAGAAGAATGAATGGAAGAATGAAAGTTGAATGGTAGAATATGAGGTAGAGTGAGAATACATATAAGCAAGTGTGATAGTGTGTTTGAAGTGTGGCTGGTACTGGGTAGGTCTTAATGCAGTCCTATTTCCCCTTCCGCTGCTGTCCCCATATCAGTGTATGTCTTTTTTTATGCTCTAAATGTATCACGTGAAACTAAAGTACAACTCACTTTTTATATTTTTGTTACCTCAAAAGAAATAAAAAAATATATATTTCTATTATGTTCTGTAGAGTCTACTTGGATTGACCTTGTGTTTGTTGTGTGCAGTGTCAACTTCTAGGTTAATCACCCCTTCTTATATACCTGTTGGACCCTTCAGCTAAGGCCATTATATCCCTAGGCAGGGTGTTTTCTTTTGTTCTATTCACATCAGGGCAGCAGTCCCTGTAGATCAGCAGCCCAGAAGAGAACTACCTGGTAGAGTATCTACAGGTCCAGAAGTGTACTAAAGGGTTGCTTCCTGAGCTCCTTCTTTTATGTAAATGTGTGCCTTTGAATGGCAAGAAGCTTCTAGAGGCATTCCTTTGAAGTGTACAGATCCCATGTCCTCTCTTCCTTTTCTGCCTGGCTCCAGGAAAGGCAATCTGTGAGATCCCATGTAACAAAATATCAATATGTAGGCTTTAACAGAGTAACAACAATCCTCCCTTAAATGACTATTGACATTAACATATGGTTTTCACAATTAATCTCAGGCTCACTGTCTTATTATAAACAATCAGGCATATGACCTTTATCATTGGCTTGACAGAGGGAGAACAATTCACTGCATAGCTATCCTAGGACACTCTTATCACTAGCTAAGCATGAACCCTGTGTAGGCCCTGCTGCTTGGAAATTATAGGCCTCAGTTACATTGGCCTGAGCACTGCCATTTTCTTTCATCTTAAACAGAAGCAGAAAGCAGGTCTGACCCAGGCTTCTGCCAGCTCCACTTCTGCGAAGCTCAGCACTCCTGCCCCCACCCTACTTTATGCTAGGTTTACGATCATTGAAGGTCAAGTTCCTTCTTTTTCTTGCAACACACCCCAAGCACCCCACCTAAAAGCTGTGAACGGAGATAAGGGAAGTTCCCACCACAAGCTACTTCTCGAGCTTGTCCGATAAATGAGGATAAATGTGGCAAATCAGTATCAGACTGGCACATAAACGCATGAATAGAATCCTTCAAAGCAATAATAACACATTTCTGATTAATGACAAACGTCCAGTCAGAATGGCAGGAACTCATTCTAGACTGGCGTACGTGCCACACAATTACGAGAAGGGGCCACATTTACACTTATGATGGGAAGTCACCAGGCAGGGGCGTGAGAGGCGATAGAAGGATATGTGGTTCGAGGTGACGTGATATGGCGTGACCATAGGTTTCTCACCCCTGAACAATATAAAAGGGTGGTCCGCCAGATTATCGGTGAACTACTCCTCGTTTGCACATAGGGTGTCGGACAGGAGTTTTTCCCAGGGGTAATGTCTCTCAATTGGCTTTTCAGCACTTTTTAATATCTGAAAACATGTGCTGTCTCTAATTGCAATATGCAAAATATACATATTGTATTATAAAAGATGGCTTTTACCATCTTTGTAAAGCACATGTTCACTCAGAATGGTATATTGATGATAAATAGCAGATCCTTATTGTCCACAACTCAAGGTATTCCTTGAAACCACCTTAGAAGGATGAAATGCTCAATAGACCTAGCAGCACATGATCTCGTGACTATCAAGTCAAAGCTCTCACAAACCCAACCCATGTCAATTATGTGTCATGCATGTTGTGTAAACGCGGTATATTCTAGTATTTGGCCTATATTTATCTGAAAAGAAATGTGATGCAACTAGTGCGCATTCCATTCCATCATTTTATCTCTGGCTTGTGCCTGTGTCAGCTGCTGCTGAATTTTGAGACGTAGGAGTAAATCATTCTATTTAGTTGCTCAGTCTTGCAACATTTGGTGAAATATACAGTGTGAATTATATTTGACCATTCACATAACATAACTATCTATTTCTGAATGAAAATGCAAACATAGAATTGACAGTCTGCGTGCACTTGGGAACCGAAAAGGGCATTGTGCCTTTTTCATCGAAATATATTCTCATATTTAATTTGGCCATCAGATCATGTGGACTGTGGTGTATAAAGTAGACGCTCCTCAATACTTTTACCTCCTGTCTCTATTCGTACTTGTTTTGTGAAAGGGACTAATATCGTTCCAGAGAAATCTAGTGTGTTTACACTCTAGTTGGAAATGGGCAGTGCCCTCCCCTTGATACAGGAGAATGTGGCACCCGTGTCAATCAAAAAACTATACGTGTTGTTATTGATCATGACATGCTCAACGGGGTCCTCTCTAATTTGTGAGACATGACAACAAGGGACACACTAGAGTTGTTTGTGGGCCTATCCTAACTTGAATTGCCTCCAGTCTGGTGCTGCTGGATGGTGCCCTGTGAAACCAAATCAATGGGGGGCAGAACTGAAGCTCCTTGTGATACAGGGGCTTGTGTCTGGGGCACCATTTTGTACACAGGCATGTGTTGCTGAGGTACCTGTTGTATCTGATGTTTTGCTACCTGTGTGTTACCGCCTGGCACATTTAAGGCACTTTGTGAAACATTAGCGACAGTAGTCACTTGACTCACTGGTGTAGCTAGCCTAACTGCATCAAGAGTCTTTCTTTTCTTTGATTTCTGCTGTTCTAATTCAGTAGTTGTGTTCTCAATAGCTAATTGCCTTGTTTGTGACATTAGAGATCCGATGTCTGAGACATCTGGAAACTTCCGGCGCAGTTTGTTCCATAGCGCTGATTTTAGTTTATGGAAAGGATCACCATCTAATTCTGAATTAGTGGTACAAAGCCTTGTGTCGATGCGTGAAAACATATCCTCTACATCCTTCCCAATCAGGGATGTGAGTAGGCTTTTCATATCCAAAATAGCCAATGACACACCTGAAGTGTCATTTTCAAAGGCTTCTATCCACTTTCCCGCACCCTCCGTGAGGGGTGGGAGTTCTCTCTTCAAATTTTCTTTGTCCGTTAGGGACCAAGTTACTGAGGTAGGGGGGTAATTGACCTCTTCGGACAGCAGGGGCAGCTGGTGTGTTACCCCTGTGGGTCTTGTGACAATACCTGCGTGCGTATTTCTTCCAGACACTTAGGCCTTGGCGCATGTAGGTGTAGTTCCAATCGTCATTTCCTTCTTCCTGCAAGATACATTCATCAGCAGTGGCCATTTCATCTGGCTCAAAGGAACCCTCTTGAGGCCAAACCTTCATTTGAGATGTAACTCCCTTCTCCAAGTATTACTACCTCATTTGGCGTCTGACCATTGATCAGTGGCGGTCTTGGCCTGTCAAGGGTCATATGGTGCAGTATTCCAGATCTGGTGGTGTGCAGACCTGCTGTACCTGATGCATCATATTCCTGTTGGACGTCATCCAGTCGCCCATAGTTACCTAATACTGCAACTCTTTCTATCTCTCTTCTTCTCTGCCTTCTCCTTTTTTCTGCCTGTTCGAACATTTTTGGCAGATCCAAATTGTCTTGCTCTAGCTGTGGTCTCTCTAGCCCACGTGGTGTAACTACTGGAGGTGATGTCTGAGGCATAGGGGTAGGTGGTCGTGTCACCTGAGTGTTATAATTAATGACTGTAGACGGAGCTTGGGGCACACTTAAGTAGTTGGCAGTGAGAGAAGCTGCTATGTTGATCTGTGGTGGTGATACACTTTGATTTTCCTGATGTAAGTCTATCCATGGCCCTTGCTGTGGCCCAATAGTTGGGACTCCACCACTGTGTGGCTCTACCTCCTTCGGACTGCTAGCTACTTAATTTGGTGCCTGTTTTTTCTTTGCACCCATCTGTTCAGTCATTCTATCCCCTATACTGGCTAGGTATAATGACAGTTGCTGGAGTGCTGCTGTATTTTCTGTAGGGTTTCTTGAGTACTGTTTATGTGACATGTTCCCTTCTTCTTTACCTGTTCTTTGGCATAGGTCACTTTCTGTCCTATTCCTGCTAATGTCTCCCTCAGTTACTACCTCAGAGGGATACTGTTCACTGTATCTCTTTACTTCATTGAACTGTAGCAGGTATTCTTACTCTCTATTACGACCTGTGTTAAGGGGCTGCCACTCATTATACTGACTCTGTGTATTGCAATGCTGGTGGCTCGGGAATCGGAATGGGCCATAATGTCTAGTTCTTGTTCTTGGATTATCGTGATCCTCAGTGAGGGATGTGGGTGCTGGGCGGTCAAGTCTGGGGAATGTCATGTGGGAGCTGTGCTGTGAACCACCAGAGGCCTCATGGCTCTCTTTGTTTTCTTCCTGCTGAGGGCTGCAGAGTTGGACATTTGTCATTTTTATTGTCAATAGCTTGTCAATTTGACCTGGCATTCCTGATGCTGCATCCTGCAGTACTGGGCTTTGCGAACTTAGGGATAGCTGGCCTAATGTACTCTCTGATGTACTATCTTGTGAATTATCTGAGATGTCTGGAGCTGAGGCATTGTCATGGCCTATGGCTGCCTGGACATCTGATAAGAGTTCTATGTCAGCCTTTATACCCTGTCCTAAATTAATGTCATCTGCGTCATAGGCTGGTGGATGTGCTGTGGGTGTTGACATTATCCTTCTGTGTTGTGTGTAGGCTGGCGCAAGTGTGCAACACCACCGGGCGTTATTGTCAGCCTTACCTGCTGTAAGTATGTTATGTCAATTCCTAGGGCTGAGATTAGTGTAAAAATGACTGTACATGTCACGGGTGAGACAGACTCCGGGGATGGTGCTGTATCTTCAGAAAGGGCAACAACACAGCCGTTCACTATGTGTACCGTAATCTGTAGTCTTGGATCTTGTGTGGGCTGTCTGTTCATATCCTAGAGTTGAGTTATCTTTGAGGTGGGCTATCTGTGGCAGTGAATGTGGCAAAACTAATCTCCTTTTAACATGCGGCTTTGTAAATATGCCCACATTTCTGGATAATGTGTTGTACAAGGGTGTCTTTGTAATAGTTCTGTGAGTCTTGGTGATGGCTGCTGCTGCAGCTGGTCATGTAACTCGTGGGCGTGATGCTCACAGCCTAGTGGAGTGAGGGTATCCTGTGAATCTCCCTGCCCCTCCGGGCAGCTGGTGCTTGGAGGAGGAGGTGTGAGTGAACACTGGTGAGCAGTATCAGGGCTTTCGCTACTTACTACACTACCTACTGACTGAAGTGTGAGTTGTGTGTCATCAGTGGGGGATGTATACGTTGGCACTGGGAGGCACAGTCTCACTAGATGCAATGTAGATGCCCTTATCTCAGTACCCTGTGTGAGTGGGATTCCCAATAAGTCCCACGCTCTAGATATTAGGGAAATTTCCTTTCTGTTAAATTTTCTATGAGTTTGTGCGCTAACGTTCTGCACTGATACAATTTTATTGTTCAATATGTGTAGGACTACCTCAACTTGTTGTCCAATATAGCTCATCTGTACTTTCTTTTGTTATATGTACATATATGTACCGGACATCTGGCTGACCTCCTGTCAGTTGTTTCCTGGGGTGGGGCTGTTTACCACAAGCTCATCACCCAATGCTTCTATAAGGAATAAAATGTCTCTCTAATTTCATCCTTTTCTGGACCGTTGTAAATACCTTCTGGGGAACTGCCAGGGAATTGCAGGGCAGTAGGATGGTTAGCAAAACAAGCCTCAAGGACCTTGCTCTGCAAAGGGTTGCGAGGCCACAATGATGTCACAATAACTGGTATCTCTAATCCCGGTATTGTCATAAAAACCTGCACGTGTATGGCGTGTGTCGTTTTGTATGTCCTATAATCATGTATCCTATTAATTTGTGTGTAATGTAGTTAAAAAAAGAAAAATGTCATGCTATACTAAATGACACCCAGTCATCCAGAAAGTGCAGAGTACTTCTCTGTGTCCTCCCTCGTGAAGCCTGCAGTGCTCGCGAAGGGAGGGGGCTATCCTGAATGCCAAGTGTGCACTCAGGAGAGTAGCAGCATTAAAAAAACAATATATCTGTGGTAATTGTGGTGCTCAATATGCTGTATCTTTACAGAAACTCCTCAGTTATCAGTGGCAGATCAATACACATGGGGATACATAAAAGTGCATTTACAATCTCCCTAGTTATTGAATCTCACTAACAACCCAGTCTTCAAATGATGTTCACAAAATATTTGCAGCAGTATCTACTTAGCGGGCCCTTACTCGTAAGTGGTAGTATTGGTATTGGGCCAGGCGCCACAATGCACCACAATATATACAGAAGTCAATGTACACAGTTTATAATCAATCAAAGAATCAAAAAAAAAAAGAAAAAAGACCTCTATATATCTTAGCACTAGATGCTAAGCAATAACATACAATTTTGTGATTGAAACTCCTAAAGATAAAATCACCTACATTCGTACCTCGTATTGAAAAAAGAAGAGCTAAATGCAAATACTTGTACTATTTGAATTTTATATTACAAAAGATTGCGCACTGTGGCCACTAGAGTGCGTTAGAATGTTCCCGATACACGTGGTGTACACCAAAAAAAGTAAATAATAAGACACGTTTAACTGGCGAATATACAATGGCTAAAATGATAAATGTTTCCTGATCACACAGCTGGAATTTCCCTGATCACACAGCAGGGAGAAGCGACATCTGAGAATACCGTTAGCTACGTGGATTTCAGACTAGCTTCCTCTCCATAAGTACTGATATGGAGGCCCCCTCTTTTCCTTATATAGAGAGGCACATTGACTTGATTAAATACTGGAAAGGCGACTGCTCCAACCTATTCCCTTCGCTGCGGTAGTATATTCCACAGAGGATCCCTTAAAACATTTCACTTGATTAAATATTGGAAAGGCGACGGCTCCAACCTATTCCCTTCCCTGTGATGGTATATTTCACAGAGGAACCTTTAAAACACTTCACTTGATTAAATACTGGAAAGGCGACTGCCCCAACCTCTCCCTTCCCTATGATGGTATATTTCACAGAGGAACCTTTAAACCGCTAAATAAAAATGCTGAATAAAAAAGCTAAATGTAAAAAATAAGTGTTACAAGATGACAGAAACAATCCTTCTTTGAACTTTGTAGACACACGAGGTTTGGCAATAACATGCGACTATTTATAAAGCAAAGAGAAACACATAAATCTCAATATTGACCCAACTGTCAGGCTCAGTCTCCACTTAGCACACAATCCCTCTGCGCGAGATCAAATGGCGAAGTCGACAGACAGCAAGCATGGAAAACCAGACAGGAGTACTGCTGTGTTATAATAATACACCTTTCCTCCGCACTCAAAGAGAGAGAACAATAGCAGCAGGGGGGGCAGTCAAATGATATGATGCTTACCCGTGCGCCGTGTTCTTCCCAATGGTCCGGTCAGAGAGTGGTGCAGAATCGTCAACAGCTTCGTACTTCCTCCCTTCAGTCCAGATGCATCCTGTTCAGTTAGCTTTCGCCATCGCGTCGGAGGTCACCAAGATGTCAGAGGGAAAATTAATTGTGGGCAGGAGGGGCCAGGGGACTCGGTGCAGCAGCTCAGAAGCCGCGCTGGGGAGACCAGTGCGAGAGAACTAAGGGAAATGGGACAGCTTAATTTGCACCGGGGTAGTCCTGGTACTCTTGCTCTAAAGACAGGAAAAAATGGATATATGAGCCTTGGAGACTGTTTCTGAGAGTTGTACAAGTTTTATTAGAAGACACAGCTTCTTGAAATATACAATGATATCATGAAAACCACATAGTGCTTGGTCCAGCTCTTAGCATTCTCTTGAAAGTCACTTGGACCAGCTTGGATTTACAAAGTACAGTTCACAGCTGCTATGAGAGAGAGAGACTTATACTTTAAGAACACTAGTGAGTTCTGAGGCGTATTGCATAGAAAAGGTCTAAGCACATATTATTGGGCACACTCACCACTGTATGTAAGATATCCTGAAAGAACAAGTTTAAAGACCTTCAATGCAGTGGGGATAAAACAAAGTCAGATAAAACATAACATTTCAAATATTGAATATAACTTTAAATTCTTAAAGTCTTACTCTATGTGTAATGTACAGCACACATGCAAAGTCAGAAAAGAGATGAGGAATTACCCCTTTTAACATCTGCTTACAAGTGGAGTTAATTTTGAAAGCGGCGCTTCTCATGATGTTGTGTTACTTTTAGGCAACTTTCCAACATTAAACAAACTTTGCGCGGAAAAGTACTGTTCATGTCAATTTTGTGACAGGAATACAGCACAAAATGTTTGTATATCCGGTCCTAAGTTCAATAAATAAATAAAAAAACATAAACAACCTATATACAAAGTCCCAAGTGCCACGATAAGGTTAATGGTTATGATCAAGGATAATGACCAAATATGGCATGTCAATATGGGTAGGAAAAGGGATGTGGTGGGGCTTAGATCAATGGTTATAGCTGTTTAGGGCTGAAAGAGGACGACCTACAGGTAAAGGCTTCCGTTTAAGGTTAACGTAGGAGGAAAAGGCCAGGGTTCCAGAAAGAAAACATACTAGAAATAGTAAAGGGCAAAGATTGTTACATTTCTCGATCAAAATTTTAGTTTTTTCACATCGAAATGTATAAAAGTCAGAAATTGTTGTACCTCACAGTATTACATTCTTCATTTTCCATTTTATCATTTGAAATATATTGTTTTTATTCGTGCAATCTCTAATTTTCAGAGCCCTACTTTTCATGATATTATTTTTTCCAGATCAACGAGCATAACTTTAAAAAATGCCTGATGCTTATTAACGTGGGCTTCGGGGACCACGTCCTGCGGGAGGCGCAGCTAAGGTAGGAGAAGTGGAGCTTTATAAAAGCATGGAACCGTAAAAGATCTCCCGGTGTATGCATGAGCCCTCTCTGCCTCTCTCAGCTCATGTTTGCTCTATCTCCACTCCTGCTCCATCATTTTATCCTGGAAGAAAAGTTAAGGTCCTGTCGTGTCTGTGCTTCTGCTCTGGCTGCTTTCTCTTGTCTCTGAAGCCAGATGTTGCCCCGCTCTCTGCACCTCTGTCGCACCTCACCACATCTCTTACCTCAGTGATAACACTTTGCAGCTTTTATGTTTCTCCTCTTTCAGGTGCGACTTGTGTTTTATCAAAGGTAAGGAGACCTTGTTCAAAGGAAACGTAGATATGGAAAGTTTTCCGGTTCTGTCACCGTGACCCATTTTCTTCTCATCATGAAGCCACAGACGGATTTGTCTCTGTTATTTTCCTGACTGCGTCACACCGCTTAAACACATACACAATATTTAACAAAAGTATTAAGAAAATAACAAGTAAAAACTCCTACTGCTCCCTGTGGCTTGTCAAGAGCACGACAGGTGCTGGGGAAGAAAGCGATGGCGGCATAATATGTTTAACTTATTTATTTTAGTGTATTTTACTCAATATAATATTTTATTTTCTGTAACTGGCTTCCATCCTATCACTCAGTCAGGCCTTTATCTCTCCCTAGCAGGACACATTTTTGTCCAACATATGACGCTCACAAAATAGTTGTATCTACCAGCAAAGCTCTGTTTGCCAAGAGCTCCTGGTGTATGTGAAGAGATCTTGGTGCAATTCACAGCCCTGCACATAAAGGCTTTGCTTTCTGGGGTTCAGGGCCACAGTGAGCCTCGTTCACGTGCAGCACTGTCCACACAATGGGTTCTGCCTCTTTTAGGATGATGTGTGGCACAAAGTGGGCAGGCAGAGGGCGCGCAGAGGGCAGACAGAGGGCAGGCAGAGGGCACACATTGGGCATGTAGAGGGCATGCAGAGGGCCCACAGAGGGCACGCAGAAGGCACGCAGAGTGCCCACAGAGGGCCCACAGAGGGCACACAGAGGGCACACAGAGGGCACGCAGAGGGCACACAGCCTTTCTAACATATATTATGTGAGTGATTGTAACTGTGTAACTGTGTTTATCGGTTTGGCACATAGATCAGGCTGGGCTGGAACTTCATGTTGGCACCCACCTGGTGCTGTTAATGCTGCTGAAGAGAGGGTCTGGCAGCATAATTCACTGATTTTCTGAGCGGGTGGCATGGTTCTGGAGCCCAAAAGCCTGAATTCAAGAGCTCAAGAGCCACACCAAGGGTCCAGAACCTGAGAGGCACCATTTAAGGGTCAGGAACTTGCTGAAGATGGGTCTAAGAGCTGTTGGGAGATCAGGAGGCCAGAAGATTAGTCTTTTGAGTCATTCTGGGTTCAAAATGAAGTTGCAGGTCTAGTTCTCCTTCCCCATGCAAGAGGGCAGCAGGTTAGTACATCAGGGCAGCAGTGTGGGCCTTACTTTAATAATTTGGTCATGTGTGTGCAAGAATGGTAAGTGTGTTTATAGTCCGATAAATATGTATGTATGAACTTTGTTATGAAATATGCTCTACGGTTCATTTAGTCTAGGCTATCACTATGCCTTTTATAGATTCCACGTAATAGGGAATCTACCCCAGGGAGTGTCTCTAGGTAGTTTGACATTGCACAGCGACAAAAGGTCAATATTATGGGTATCGCACCAATATTCAATGTATGTTTAAAATGTTAAAATGAACTAGAACAATGAAAAGTATATGTTGGATATATATATCTGTTTGATTAGTATTACATATATATAGAACAGAAAAATGAGACCTTTTTGCTTTCTATCTTTCAGATTTTATACTTGTGTCCCTCCCAGTATACTGCCCCTAGCCCTGACGAAGGTGTGGCCTCATCGGCCTGTCACCGAAACGCGCGTCGGCTTGTGTCTCCAGGAATACGGTTCTTTGTTCTAATTATATCAGGACCCGTAGTAAAAGTCATCTGCCTGGATTAACATCCCGATCCATGCAACATACTGACCATCTATGTGTTGCACACGCCAGGATTAGAAGAATGAATGGAAGAATGAAAGTTGAATGGTAGAATATGAGGTAGAGTGAGAATACATATAAGCAAGTGTGATAGTGTGTTTGAAGTGTGGCTGGTACTGGGTAGGTCTTAATGCAGTCCTATTTCCCCTTCCGCTGCTGTCCCCATATCAGTGTATGTCTTTTTTTATGCTCTAAATGTATCACGTGAAACTAAAGTACAACTCACTTTTTATATTTTTGTTACCTCAAAAGAAATAAAAAAATATATATTTCTATTATGTTCTGTAGAGTCTACTTGGATTGACCTTGTGTTTGTTGTGTGCAGTGTCAACTTCTAGGTTAATCACCCCTTCTTATATACCTGTTGGACCCTTCAGCTAAGGCCATTATATCCCTAGGCAGGGTGTTTTCTTTTGTTCTATTCACATCAGGGCAGCAGTCCCTGTAGATCAGCAGCCCAGAAGAGAACTACCTGGTAGAGTATCTACAGGTCCAGAAGTGTACTAAAGGGTTGCTTCCTGAGCTCCTTCTTTTATGTAAATGTGTGCCTTTGAATGGCAAGAAGCTTCTAGAGGCATTCCTTTGAAGTGCACAGATCCCATGTCCTCTCTTCCTTTTCTGCCTGGCTCCAGGAAAGGCAATCTGTGAGATCCCATGTAACAAAATATCAATATGTAGGCTTTAACAGAGTAACAACAATCCTCCCTTAAATGACTATTGACATTAACATATGGTTTTCACAATTAATCTCAGGCTCACTGTCTTATTATAAACAATCAGGCATATGACCTTTATCATTGGCTTGACAGAGGGAGAAAAATTCACTGCATAGCTATCCTAGGACACTCTTATCACTAGCTAAGCATGAACCCTGTGTAGGCCCTGCTGCTTGGAAATTATAGGCCTCAGTTACATTGGCCTGAGCACTGCCATTTTCTTTCATCTTAAACAGAAGCAGAAAGCAGGTCTGACCCAGGCTTCTGCCAGCTCCACTTCTGCGAAGCTCAGCACTCCTGCCCCCACCCTACTTTATGCTAGGTTTACGATCATTGAGGGTCAAGTTCCTTCTTTTTCTTGCAACACACCCCAAGCACCCCACCTAAAAGCTGTGAACGGAGATAAGGGAAGTTCCCACCACAAGCTACTTCTCGAGCTTGTCCGATATATGAGGATAAATGTGGCAAATCAGTATCAGACTGGCACATAAACGCATGAATAGAATCCTTCAAAGCAATAATAACACATTTCTGATTAATGACAAACGTCCAGTCAGAATGGCAGGAACTCATTCAAGACTGGCGTACGTGCCACACAATTACGAGAAGGGGCCACATTTACACTTATGATGGGAAGTCACCAGGCAGGGGCGTGAGAGGCGATAGAAGGATATGTGGTTCGAGGTGACGTGATATGGCGTGACCATAGGTTTCTCACCCCTGAACAATATAAAAGGGTGGTCCGCCAGATTATCGGTGAACTACTCCTCGTTTGCACATAGGGTGTCGGACAGGAGTTTTTCCCAGGGGTAATGTCTCTCAATTGGCTTTTCAGCACTTTTTAATATCTGAAAACATGTGCTGTCTCTAATTGCAATATGCAAAATATACATATTGTATTATAAAAGATGGCTTTTACCATCTTTGTAAAGCACATGTTCACTCAGAATGGTATATTGATGATAAATAGCAGATCCTTATTGTCCACAACTCAAGGTATTCCTTGAAACCACCTTAGAAGGATGAAATGCTCAATAGACCTAGCAGCACATGATCTCGTGACTATCAAGTCAAAGCTCTCACAAACCCAACCCATGTCAATTATGTGTCATGCATGTTGTGTAAACGCGGTATATTCTAGTATTTGGCCTATATTTATCTGAAAAGAAATGTGATGCAACTAGTGCGCATTCCATTCCATCATTTTATCTCTGGCTTGTGCCTGTGTCAGCTGCTGCTGAATTTTGAGACGTAGGAGTAAATCATTCTATTTAGTTGCTCAGTCTTGCAACATTTGGTGAAATATACAGTGTGAATTATATTTGACCATTCACATAACATAACTATCTATTTCTGAATGAAAATGCAAACATAGAATTGACAGTCTGCGTGCACTTGGGAACCGAAAAGGGCATTGTGCCTTTTTCATCGAAATATATTCTCATATTTAATTTGGCCATCAGATCATGTGGACTGTGGTGTATAAAGTAGACGCTCCTCAATACTTTTACCTCCTGTCTCTATTCGTACTTGTTTTGTGAAAGGGACTAATATCGTTCCAGAGAAATCTAGTGTGTTTACACTCTAGTTGGAAATGGGCAGTGCCCTCCCCTTGATACAGGAGAATGTGGCACCCGTGTCAATCAAAAAACTATACGTGTTGTTATTGATCATGACATGCTCAACGGGGTCCTCTCTAATTTGTGAGACATGACAACAAGGGACACACTAGAGTTGTTTGTGGGCCTATCCTAACTTGAATTGCCTCCAGTCTGGTGCTGCTGGATGGTGCCCTGTGAAACCAAATCAATGGGGGGCAGAACTGAAGCTCCTTGTGATACAGGGGCTTGTGTCTGGGGCACCATTTTGTACACAGGCATGTGTTGCTGAGGTACCTGTTGTATCTGATGTTTTGCTACCTGTGTGTTACCGCCTGGCACATTTAAGGCACTTTGTGAAACATTAGCGACAGTAGTCACTTGACTCACTGGTGTAGCTAGCCTAACTGCATCAAGAGTCTTTCTTTTCTTTGATTTCTGCTGTTCTAATTCAGTAGTTGTGTTCTCAATAGCTAATTGCCTTGTTTGTGACATTAGAGATCCGATGTCTGAGACATCTGGAAACTTCCGGCGCAGTTTGTTCCATAGCGCTGATTTTAGTTTATGGAAAGGATCACCATCTAATTCTGAATTAGTGGTACAAAGCCTTGTGTCGATGCGTGAAAACATATCCTCTACATCCTTCCCAATCAGGGATGTGAGTAGGCTTTTCATATCCAAAATAGCCAATGACACACCTGAAGTGTCATTTTCAAAGGCTTCTATCCACTTTCCCGCACCCTCCGTGAGGGGTGGGAGTTCTCTCTTCAAATTTTCTTTGTCCGTTAGGGACCAAGTTACTGAGGTAGGGGGGTAATTGACCTCTTCGGACAGCAGGGGCAGCTGGTGTGTTACCCCTGTGGGTCTTGTGACAATACCTGCGTGCGTATTTCTTCCAGACACTTAGGCCTTGGCGCATGTAGGTGTAGTTCCAATCGTCATTTCCTTCTTCCTGCAAGATACATTCATCAGCAGTGGCCATTTCATCTGGCTCAAAGGAACCCTCTTGAGGCCAAACCTTCATTTGAGATGTAACTCCCTTCTCCAAGTATTACTACCTCATTTGGCGTCTGACCATTGATCAGTGGCGGTCTTGGCCTGTCAAGGGTCATATGGTGCAGTATTCCAGATCTGGTGGTGTGCAGACCTGCTGTACCTGATGCATCATATTCCTGTTGGACGTCATCCAGTCGCCCATAGTTACCTAATACTGCAACTCTTTCTATCTCTCTTCTTCTCTGCCTTCTCCTTTTTTCTGCCTGTTCGAACATTTTTGGCAGATCCAAATTGTCTTGCTCTAGCTGTGGTCTCTCTAGCCTACGTGGTGTAACTACTGGAGGTGATGTCTGAGGCATAGGCGTAGGTGGTCGTGTCACCTGAGTGTTATAATTAATGACTGTAGACGGAGCTTGGGGCACACTTAAGTAGTTGGCAGTGAGAGAAGCTGCTATGTTGATCTGTGGTGGTGATACACTTTGATTTTCCTGATGTAAGTCTATCCATGGCCCTTGCTGTGGCCCAATAGTTGGGACTCCACCACTGTGTGGCTCTACCTCCTTCGGACTGCTAGCTACTTAATTTGGTGCCTGTTTTTTCTTTGCACCCATCTGTTCAGTCATTCTATCCCCTATACTGGCTAGGTATAATGACAGTTGCTGGAGTGCTGCTGTATTTTCTGTAGGGTTTCTTGAGTACTGTTTATGTGACATGTTCCCTTCTTCTTTACCTGTTCTTTGGCATAGGTCACTTTCTGTCCTATTCCTGCTAATGTCTCCCTCAGTTACTACCTCAGAGGGATACTGTTCACTGTATCTCTTTACTTCATTGAACTGTAGCAGGTATTCTTACTCTCTATTACGACCTGTGTTAAGGGGCTGCCACTCATTATACTGACTCTGTGTATTGCAATGCTGGTGGCTCGGGAATCGGAATGGGCCATAATGTCTAGTTCTTGTTCTTGGATTATCGTGATCCTCAGTGAGGGATGTGGGTGCTGGGCGGTCAAGTCTGGGGAATGTCATGTGGGAGCTGTGCTGTGAACCACCAGAGGCCTCATGGCTCTCTTTGTTTTCTTCCTGCTGAGGGCTGCAGAGTTGGACATTTGTCATTTTTATTGTCAATAGCTTGTCAATTTGACCTGGCATTCCTGATGCTGCATCCTGCAGTACTGGGCTTTGCGAACTTAGGGATAGCTGGCCTAATGTACTCTCTGATGTACTATCTTGTGAATTATCTGAGATGTCTGGAGCTGAGGCATTGTCATGGCCTATGGCTGCCTGGACATCTGATAAGAGTTCTATGTCAGCCTTTATACCCTGTCCTAAATTAATGTCATCTGCGTCATAGGCTGGTGGATGTGCTGTGGGTGTTGACATTATCCTTCTGTGTTGTGTGTAGGCTGGCGCAAGTGTGCAACACCACCGGGCGTTATTGTCAGCCTTACCTGCTGTAAGTATGTTATGTCAATTCCTAGGGCTGAGATTAGTGTAAAAATGACTGTACATGTCACGGGTGAGACAGACTCCGGGGATGGTGCTGTATCTTCAGAAAGGGCAACAACACAGCCGTTCACTATGTATACCGTAATCTGTAGTCTTGGATCTTGTGTGGGCTGTCTGTTCATATCCTAGAGTTGAGTTATCTTTGAGGTGGGCTATCTGTGGCAGTGAATGTGGCAAAACTAATCTCCTTTTAACATGCGGCTTTGTAAATATGCCCACATTTCTGGATAATGTGTTGTACAAGGGTGTCTTTGTAATAGTTCTGTGAGTCTTGGTGATGGCTGCTGCTGCAGCTGGTCATGTAACTCGTGGGCGTGATGCTCACAGCCTAGTGGAGTGAGGGTATCCTGTGAATCTCCCTGCCCCTCCGGGCAGCTGGTGCTTGGAGGAGGAGGTGTGAGTGAACACTGGTGAGCAGTATCAGGGCTTTCGCTACTTACTACACTACCTACTGACTGAAGTGTGAGTTGTGTGTCATCAGTGGGGGATGTATACGTTGGCACTGGGAGGCACAGTCTCACTAGATGCAATGTAGATGCCCTTATCTCAGTACCCTGTGTGAGTGGGATTCCCAATAAGTCCCACGCTCTAGATATTAGGGAAATTTCCTTTCTGTTAAATTTTCTATGAGTTTGTGCGCTAACGTTCTGCACTGATACAATTTTATTGTTCAATATGTGTAGGACTACCTCAACTTGTTGTCCAATATAGCTCATCTGTACTTTCTTTTGTTATATGTACATATATGTACCGGACATCTGGCTGACCTCCTGTCAGTTGTTTCCTGGGGTGGGGCTGTTTACCACAAGCTCATCACCCAATGCTTCTATAAGGAATAAAATGTCTCTCTAATTTCATCCTTTTCTGGACCGTTGTAAATACCTTCTGGGGAACTGCCAGGGAATTGCAGGGCAGTAGGATGGTTAGCAAAACAAGCCTCAAGGACCTTGCTCTGCAAAGGGTTGCGAGGCCACAATGATGTCACAATAACTGGTATCTCTAATCCCGGTATTGTCATAAAAACCTGCACGTGTATGGCGTGTGTCGTTTTGTATGTCCTATAATCATGTATCCTATTAATTTGTGTGTAATGTAGTTAAAAAAAGAAAAATGTCATGCTATACTAAATGACACCCAGTCATCCAGAAAGTGCAGAGTACTTCTCTGTGTCCTCCCTCGTGAAGCCTGCAGTGCTCGCGAAGGGAGGGGGCTATCCTGAATGCCAAGTGTGCACTCAGGAGAGTAGCAGCATTAAAAAAACAATATATCTGTGGTAATTGTGGTGCTCAATATGCTGTATCTTTACAGAAACTCCTCAGTTATCAGTGGCAGATCAATACACATGGGGATACATAAAAGTGCATTTACAATCTCCCTAGTTATTGAATCTCACTAACAACCCAGTCTTCAAATGATGTTCACAAAATATTTGCAGCAGTATCTACTTAGCGGGCCCTTACTCGTAAGTGGTAGTATTGGTATTGGGCCAGGCGCCACAATGCACCACAATATATACAGAAGTCAATGTACACAGTTTATAATCAATCAAAGAATCAAAAAAAAAAAGAAAAAAGACCTCTATATATCTTAGCACTAGATGCTAAGCAATAACATACAATTTTGTGATTGAAACTCCTAAAGATAAAATCACCTACATTCGTACCTCGTATTGAAAAAAGAAGAGCTAAATGCAAATACTTGTACTATTTGAATTTTATATTACAAAAGATTGCGCACTGTGGCCACTAGAGTGCGTTAGAATGTTCCCGATACACGTGGTGTACACCAAAAAAAGTAAATAATAAGACACGTTTAACTGGCGAATATACAATGGCTAAAATGATAAATGTTTCCTGATCACACAGCAGGGAGAAGCGACATCTGAGAATACCGTTAGCTACGTGGATTTCAGACTAGCTTCCTCTCCATAAGTACTGATATGGAGGCCCCCTCTTTTCCTTATATAGAGAGGCACATTGACTTGATTAAATACTGGAAAGGCGACTGCTCCAACCTATTCCCTTCGCTGCGGTAGTATATTCCACAGAGGATCCCTTAAAACATTTCACTTGATTAAATATTGGAAAGGCGACGGCTCCAACCTATTCCCTTCCCTGTGATGGTATATTTCACAGAGGAACCTTTAAAACACTTCACTTGATTAAATACTGGAAAGGCGACTGCCCCAACCTCTCCCTTCCCTATGATGGTATATTTCACAGAGGAACCTTTAAACCGCTAAATAAAAATGCTGAATAAAAAAGCTAAATGTAAAAAATAAGTGTTACAAGATGACAGAAACAATCCTTCTTTGAACTTTGTAGACACACGAGGTTTGGCAATAACATGCGACTATTTATAAAGCAAAGAGAAACACATAAATCTCAATATTGACCCAACTGTCAGGCTCAGTCTCCACTTAGCACACAATCCCTCTGCGCGAGATCAAATGGCGAAGTCGACAGACAGCAAGCATGGAAAACCAGACAGGAGTACTGCTGTGTTATAATAATACACCTTTCCTCCGCACTCAAAGAGAGAGAACAATAGCAGCAGGGGGGGCAGTCAAATGATATGATGCTTACCCGTGCGCCGTGTTCTTCCCAATGGTCCGGTCAGAGAGTGGTGCAGAATCGTCAACAGCTTCGTACTTCCTCCCTTCAGTCCAGATGCATCCTGTTCAGTTAGCTTTCGCCATCGCGTCGGAGGTCACCAAGATGTCAGAGGGAAAATTAATTGTGGGCAGGAGGGGCCAGGGGACTCGGTGCAGCAGCTCAGAAGCCGCGCTGGGGAGACCAGTGCGAGAGAACTAAGGGAAATGGGACAGCTTAATTTGCACCGGGGTAGTCCTGGTACTCTTGCTCTAAAGACAGGAAAAAATGGATATATGAGCCTTGGAGACTGTTTCTGAGAGTTGTACAAGTTTTATTAGAAGACACAGCTTCTTGAAATATACAATGATATCATGAAAACCACATAGTGCTTGGTCCAGCTCTTAGCATTCTCTTGAAAGTCACTTGGACCAGCTTGGATTTACAAAGTACAGTTCACAGCTGCTATGAGAGAGAGAGACTTATACTTTAAGAACACTAGTGAGTTCTGAGGCATATTGCATAGAAAAGGTCTAAGCACATATTATTGGGCACACTCACCACTGTATGTAAGATATCCTGAAAGAACAAGTTTAAAGACCTTCAATGCAGTGGGGATAAAACAAAGTCAGATAAAACATAACATTTCAAATATTGAATATAACTTTAAATTCTTAAAGTCTTACTCTATGTGTAATGTACAGCACACATGCAAAGTCAGAAAAGAGATGAGGAATTACCCCTTTTAACATCTGCTTACAAGTGGAGTTAATTTTGAAAGCGGCGCTTCTCATGATGTTGTGTTACTTTTAGGCAACTTTCCAACATTAAACAAACTTTGCGCGGAAAAGTACTGTTCATGTCAATTTTGTGACAGGAATACAGCACAAAATGTTTGTATATCCGGTCCTAAGTTCAATAAATAAATAAAAAAACATAAACAACCTATATACAAAGTCCCAAGTGCCACGATAAGGTTAATGGTTATGATCAAGGATAATGACCAAATATGGCATGTCAATATGGGTAGGAAAAGGGATGTGGTGGGGCTTAGATCAATGGTTATAGCTGTTTAGGGCTGAAAGAGGACGACCTACAGGTAAAGGCTTCCGTTTAAGGTTAACGTAGGAGGAAAAGGCCAGGGTTCCAGAAAGAAAACATACTAGAAATAGTAAAGGGCAAAGATTGTTACATTTCTCGATCAAAATTTTAGTTTTTTCACATCGAAATGTATAAAAGTCAGAAATTGTTGTACCTCACAGTATTACATTCTTCATTTTCCATTTTATCATTTGAAATATATTGTTTTTATTCGTGCAATCTCTAATTTTCAGAGCCCTACTTTTCATGATATTATTTTTTCCAGATCAACGAGCATAACTTTAAAAAATGCCTGATGCTTATTAACGTGGGCTTCGGGGACCACGTCCTGCGGGAGGCGCAGCTAAGGTAGGAGAAGTGGAGCTTTATAAAAGCATGGAACCGTAAAAGATCTCCCGGTGTATGCATGAGCCCTCTCTGCCTCTCTCAGCTCATGTTTGCTCTATCTCCACTCCTGCTCCATCATTTTATCCTGGAAGAAAAGTTAAGGTCCTGTCGTGTCTGTGCTTCTGCTCTGGCTGCTTTCTCTTGTCTCTGAAGCCAGATGTTGCCCCGCTCTCTGCACCTCTGTCCCACCTCACCACATCTCTTACCTCAGTGATAACACTTTGCAGCTTTTATGTTTCTCCTCTTTCAGGTGCGACTTGTGTTTTATCAAAGGTAAGGAGACCTTGTTCAAAGGAAACGTAGATATGGAAAGTTTTCCGGTTCTGTCACCGTGACCCATTTTCTTCTCATCATGAAGCCACAGACGGATTTGTCTCTGTTATTTTCCTGACTGCGTCACACCGCTTAAACACATACACAATATTTAACAAAAGTATTAAGAAAATAACAAGTAAAAACTCCTACTGCTCCCTGTGGCTTGTCAAGAGCACGACAGGTGCTGGGGAAGAAAGCGATGGCGGCATAATATGTTTAACTTATTTATTTTAGTGTATTTTACTCAATATAATATTTTATTTTCTGTAACTGGCTTCCATCCTATCACTCAGTCAGGCCTTTATCTCTCCCTAGCAGGACACATTTTTGTCCAACATATGACGCTCACAAAATAGTTGTATCTACCAGCAAAGCTCTGTTTGCCAAGAGCTCCTGGTGTATGTGAAGAGATCTTGGTGCAATTCACAGCCCTGCACATAAAGGCTTTGCTTTCTGGGGTTCAGGGCCACAGTGAGCCTCGTTCACGTGCAGCACTGTCCACACAATGGGTTCTGCCTCTTTTAGGATGATGTGTGGCACAAAGTGGGCAGGCAGAGGGCGCGCAGAGGGCAGACAGAGGGCAGGCAGAGGGCACACATTGGGCATGTGGAGGGCATGCAGAGGGCCCACAGAGGGCACGCAGAAGGCACGCAGAGTGCCCACAGAGGGCCCACAGAGGGCACGCAGAGGGCACACAGAGGGCACGCAGAGGGCACACAGCACTGCAGGGGGAGCAGTGGATCTGCCGAGGCGCTGTTGCAATAAAGTGCATGGACGGCGGAGAGTGGAATGTGGCTCAGTTTAATAAGCTGAATGGTTTCCAGGGCACTCTTCAGCTATTTAAAGTCAGTACATAAAAGTGCACAATTCTCATAAATGAGGAGTCACTCGCTTCCCAAGGAGCATGCGCGACCCAGTGACAGTTCATAGAGTACATTGTCTCTTTAACACTACAGTCGCAGCTGCCTTGGGGTGTTTTGATATAGCCGGGGGTGTATCTTCCTGTGGTACAGCTGGTGCAGTGCACCGGGCCCAGACTTGGGTGGACGCCCATCTACAACACCCCACTGATCCCTGAAAGGGCACTCAAATAATTATGATGAAGTTCAAGAGGTGAACGAGCATTAAATGTGACTTGTCACATTTGCTGTGTTTTCCAAGACAGATGTTAGTCTAATCTTCTGACAAATTGCTTTCATCTTCTTGTAACATAGTGACTGATGTTTACTTTTTTCTCGATTACTGAAAGTCTGAACTATTTTAAAATCTTCTTGGTGTGAAAGAAAGGCTGTAAGCTCTCTTTTTCTTTTGACACACAAACCAATTTAAAAAACTATACATGAACTGCACATACATATATAAAATTTTAAAGTGTGAGGAAAATAAAGATTTTAATAGGAACAACCTATCAACACACTTTACTTGGCTATGTGCAAATGATAAACATTCGCCGAACACCCAAGTTCCACAGGCCATTGTTTGAGCTCTATTGTTTTTCTAGGTTAAATTGTATGTGATGCAAATTAGGTGATCATTTCAATGGAAATGTGCTCCATGTACACAACAGTGGCTACCACAACACGCCGTAGTGACATGCTTAGTGCGGTGTGCACTTAAATGCAAAACATGCTACATACTACACCCATAACTTTCTCCTGCTAAATTGGGCGTGGCTCGGTAGTGGCAAGGGCTCTGCACAGGCCTCATTACATGCACTGAATGGCTGAGAAGTGCGCATGCTCACTCTTGTAAATGTAGAGTACGCCATTCGGTCGCAGACATCTGAAGTCAACAGAGATCAATGAAGAAGTGATGCTCATGCTGCTTGTGACTTCTGAAGACACGACAGTGACAGTAATCACTGTGTTCATCCTCACAGGTGGAGGGAAGACTATGGCAGTCAGGAAAAGAACATAGGGCCGTATGTATGAAACTTTGAACTAACGTGTTGCTGATTGCGATTTCCTGTGAATCGTAATTAGAAAGTTGCTACTTGAAATGTATCAAACTAATTTTAGTTTAATTTGCGATTCTCTGATCAGGGCCGGCTCTAGGCTCATGGTGGCCCTGTGCAGGAAGCGTAGGTGGGGGCCCCGGAACAGGGGGTCCAGACGAGGCAGAGCCAAGTCTAAATATGGTTATAATTGCTATGCCTATATACAGTGGCGTCACTAGGGTTGGTGTCACCCGGTGCGGGTAACTCATGGTGTCACCCCCTCACGACTTACCGCATGGACCAAGGATACCAGTAAAAACCCTGGGGCTTATTTTATTTACAACCCCTTGCGCCGCTGGTGCGCCACTTTTTCCCCATATTAAAAGTGATGCACTGGTCGCGCAAGGGGCTTGTAAATAAGCCCCCCTGTTCCACTCACTAATCATAACTGCCACCAGCTAGCTGCCTGTCTCCATTAGACTAGTGAGAGGGCACTGTACCAATACCCCAGAAGGCTTCAAAAACAACAAGGAGCACGTCCAGTGAGATCCAAGATAGGAAGCCTTTCGTCCTTACAAAAAATCTGCTCTGCCTTCCCCCCCCCAAAAAAAGACCTAATCTAGTTGGCTCTGAAATGTTATGTGTTTTGGCATAGGAACAATGCCAGCAGCGGTGTTCTAACAATGCGCCATTTTCCTGTTGTTTTTAAGCAATCTATGGTTTGTGCACTCATATAATTCACACACATAGTCACACTTGCCATAAGCTCTAGCTTTCCGCTCAAATCATTTTTTTAATTGTTGTTTGCCCCTGAAAAAAGCCTTCCTGTTTGAAAAAAAAGCGAAAATGCGGGCACGCGCGCTGCTAGGAACAGTAGTGAAACATGAGGAGAAAATTACAAGTGAACAAATTACAAAAGCAAATGTTAAGTTACAATTGGCAAACGTGACAATTGTGAACAAACAAAATACATGAAGTTGCACAATGTGCATTACAGGAGGAAAAAGTGACATGTGTGCATGTTACACAAGTCCTTAAAAGATGACTGAAGGCAGCCAGGTTTTGAATTTTCCAATCCCTGAATATAAGAGCTTCACATCCACTGTCTGAATGCTAGATGAATTATCTACACAAGTAATTAAACTAATAACAGGCTATAAAAGCAATTACTACTAATGCGTCTTTATTAAGGAACACTTTTGGGAAAAATTTGAATAATGAAATACTGAGCAAAAAGCACTGTTTCTAAACTTATACCTTGCAGTTACCATCCATGCAATTCCTTAAAGATGGTTCATAATTATTTGAGCAGGTATATTACAAGGTGGTAACCTGAGACCTATCTCACTAAAGAATGTCTGCAACTTCGCCTACTCCTTCCGTGAGTCGGCCAGTGGCGGTGCGTCCATTGGGTGAGCCGGGGCATTGCCCCTAACCTTGTCCCATCTTCGAGAAAATACAGTCACCTAACATTCATCAATAATGAAAAATACATTAACTTGCGCCTGGAGTCACGGCTGTGGCTCACTGATGCTGCACGCCTGAGGCAATCGGAAGCTAAGGGGGTAGGACTCGGGTGGGGCTGGTGTTTGACTGAGTGACAGCCTGCAGGTCAGGGTAGCATAGTGCAGCAGCAAATAGTGCACATGTTATGTTGTGGGCTGATCATTGTTACGATCAGCCCGAACATGCACACTACTAGCCTTCCCTTAGGAGACCAAGTGTTGCTTCATGCAACAAACTCCGATCTTCTATGGGCAGAGAGTATCCTGGCCCTGCTAATGCAGAGTCTGGATTGGCTGAGTCTCCAGACACCGCGCAGGACTGGGTTATTCATGTCACTGTTCCAGAACTTAGAGGCGCCAACGTGGGACCCTGGACCAGTAAGGTAGGTTTGTATTTTATTTTTAAACTCCCCCACCCCAGGCTGACAGCTGGAGCAGAGGTATTGGCGGGCATTCCTCTGCTGTTTCCAGAACAGCTGCAGTTTATCCACGAAAGCAGAGAACACAGCCTGTGTCCCGAGCAGTGGAGTGGGAAAAGTGCTGACTGACTGGGGCCGGCAGGTGAAACTGAGTCAGTGAAAACAAGTAACAACAACGCTCACGCATTGCCCGGAGGCCGCCAAATCCTGGCAGGGGGCCGCCAGTGATCCTTCGGATCCGATCCTCGTCGTGGCCGCCCCTGGGGTTTGGCGGCCCTGTGCAGCTGCACAGTTTGCACATGCCTTGGGCCGGCCCTGCTCTGATGGTCGTGAAAGGACCTACCTCATGAATATTAAAGTCAATTTTCCTCAAAGAAGAATGGGATGCATTTTTTTAAAAAGTGCTGAAACATTTTCTTTTCATTTGTTCAGTGTAGGTAGTATTGCGAATGTTTTGCAACAGCATTTCAGTTGAAAAACAATCGCACATACCACTGCGATTTGGTAATAGGTCACCGAATTGCAAATAGGGCTTTCTACATCCCACAAAGCCATTTTGCATTTGGAAATTGACCACTTCGGGGAATCGGCTCATTTGCGACCGGCAAAAACGTTTGTCCTTGTGGCCCATAGACTTCCTTAGTAAAGAGAGCTGGGACTGGGAACATGAATGACTGGAGTGGTCTTTGTTTCATTTTATGCTAAAGAAAAAAACAGGGGTAACTTTAACAAACCTCTTGAGGTCACTAATGAACAAACGATCTTCTGAAACCCCTAGAAACCAGCCAGAATCTCAGAAAATGATATGTTGCCCCGCAGTGAGACATTGAGAAAGGGTAAACTTGGGTAACCATTATACGCAGTACTGTAGTAGAAGTAAGCGAGCCAACAAATTAACATGGAGAGCCAAGGAAAGTTGCTGCCTTAGCTCTATGAGTCAAAATACAAACTGAGCTTTGAGATCATTTGGTACGGAATGGTACAACATATATGTTTAAAAATATAATTTTTGACAAGCTTTTCACCTTTGTACATCAGATTATAGCACTGCATTTAGAGGTGTTTAGTAAAAGTGATTTTTTTATACATTAACATAGACACTTTTTTGGCCCTATTCTCCACTCTGATGACAAGGCCATCAGTGAACTAAGAGGCAAGTCAGTTGTCATGTGCACCCTATATGTGGGCTATATTCTTATTTTATACAAAGCGACATTAAAGTTGATTAAGTCAAACACATTCTGTGTTCCACGTCTTTCATGGAGACTTTTGTACATCACTCAGCCTCACATATCTCAAGGTTTTCTAACATGAAATAAAAAATAAAATTAGAGGCACAATAAAATCAAAGAATGACCTAAGCTCAAACAATTTGTCAAATTCACATGGCCAAACCAGGATTGATCCTAGATTTTCTGTTCTCAAATTGAGCAACTCAGTCACTAGACTGGCACCCCTCTTCTCCTCCTGTCTGACATCAAAGTTAAATGGTTTGTCTTTCATTCTTAGAGCATGAAGTCTGAGCTTGCGCTGCAGGCAGAAGGCACAAAAAAGCTCAGCTAATCTTGGAATTGAGTGCTCAGGAAGACCTCACACTGAACAAGATCCTACTACCAGGTTTGAACCTTCAGTGGCTCACCCTTCCCTATATTTTACTTTGGGTATCCTGTGCTTGACGCAGTCTTTAATACTGCTGCCTGTTTTATATGTGAGGAAATCTTAGCTTGCACTCCTGATGACCCTCTTTACCCATGCTGAGTGTGAGGGAAATGTTCACTGCTGTCAAACTCTGCACACTGTGTGTATTTGTGTGTTTACACATACTTCTAGATTGCTGCAGCACATTCTGTCCATGTTATGTGCATGTGAGGAACATTTGAATTGTTTTTGACTGGATCACAATGTGTTCTGTGGGTGTCAGGGAAGCCTCTACTCCTGCCTGATGCTGTGTCTATTTTCTGTGTGGAGGGTTTACTGTGAGTTTGAATCAAGCTTGTGCTCACACACTCCAGTGTTGTTCCTTACACTTCTACCAAATATGAAATTCTGCTTCGTTGTTGTGTAGGAGAGAGGAACTAAATGGTGCATCCCAGTGTCTTTGCCACACCTTTATTATGTATTTTAAGTCAGCTTACACAGGCTGGCCCTGCAGTACCACACTTGTTCCATGTCCTTGAATACACCTTGCACTGCCCTGCAGTATCACATGTGTTCCATGTCTTTCAGGGAAGATGATGATTCGCTTGAGCAGTGCGCTATGTCTAATGTGTGTGATCAAAACAGCATCTGCACTCCTGACCCCGTACCTTTAATATTTCTGTGTGTTTTAGGTCTGAAAAAATATTGTTTTAACTGTCTCACCAGCTTCATGTTTTCTCACGAACATTATAGAATACTGATTAAAATAAAGTTGGCTTTAGATAAGCCAACTACTGGCCCTTTATGGTGTCAGATATTCTGATTTACAGTATTTTCATTACTTACTCTGTGTCACTCTGCATTCAGAGAAGTCCGACCTCAGTTCAAACCCAAACACAGGCTTGTGTAATTGAGTAATGAGAGTACAAGCAGCTCTTCTGCCATTGCTACTGGACAACAATTTTCTTTTGCAGAGCACCAAGCATCATTACCAGAAGGTTCTAAACCATGCCACCATCTTGAAAAGTATTCTGCATACTTCATTACATTTTACTGTTCCAAGACAGCAGACCAGTGAGAAGCATTAATTTAAAAGAACAACACACCCTGCACATTTAGTTTAGTTATTTTTGTTTTGTTTTACTTTCTTTCTTTAATGATTTTAGTTTATCCTTACACTGCAAAAAGAACAGTACCTTCTTTTTTTTCAGTAGGCACATGGGGATTTTTTGTTGCCATTACTCATCCTCGCAGAAGTTCACCAAGGCCAGACTCATAAAGTCTGCAGTGTTGGTCAAAGTATGGCAAATGGGAGAATAAGATAACCTTAGTGGGCATACAGGCTTCCGTGTAGCTCACTTCAAGTTCTTTGAACTGTACTAGTGGACTGATGCACTAGAATCTAAATCTATTTTCCTATGCCACCCCCTCTCCAATCTCAAATCCTTCCTAATGTGCACTATTTCTGTGTGAGCAGGGTGCATATTTGAATGCAGAATAGCCTCCATGTTTTGTGAGTGTATTGAGAGGGGTGTTTTTGTGAGAATGAAGGATTAACCATGTCTTTAATAAGTGCACGGTAAGCAGTCTACAGTTTGAAAGTTGTCCATGTGTGGGTGCAGTGTTGCATAAGCCTGTATGAGTGCAGCAAGGGGAATCTACCTGTGTGAGGGTAGCAGTGTGAGTGTGTAGGGTTTCCGCGTGTTATATATTTGTGTGCATGCACTTACAAGAGACAAATCTGTTGGCTTTGACAATGCTTTTTAGGTTTATGGTTCACTTGCAAGGAGTGAAAATCTAGTAGAATGTGCATAAGAGTGGCAGTGAGTTTTTATGTGGCAAAAGTAGACTTGGTCGAAGAAGATTGAATAGTGTCAGGGGCAGCTGAATGTCAGATATATCACTATGCCACTGAGAAAGGCACGTTTTATGCACCTCACCATAAATTTAGTTTCATCCATTGCTCACACCGAATAAAGTGGCTACATTTCACAGTGCTAGATTGGGGCCAAAAAGAACATTGTCAACATTGTTCAGGCCTATTCCCTCTATTGCACTGTGCAGGGAGAATAGTGGGCATACCCAGCCCTGTCTAATGGGTGTTCATATTGCAACACATTTCTTCAACATATTATTTAAGAGTTTTCAGTGCATAGGAACAAATTCCCTGTCCAGCCCTAAAAGTAGTACCCCAGTTTGCAGACTACCTGGGAAATGCCAGAATGCCCAACTAGACAGCCTCGTTGATATTGAAGTGGCAGTGGTTCATCTGTGTACTTCGTTGTGCTGTTGATGGAAATTGAGTAACATTTACACCTAATCCTAATCAATACAATTGAAAGTGAAGATGAAAGAAGTAACCCAAAGGCATGTCATTTTGAGGGTGCAAATATTATAATCTGGGGTTGGGAATCCACCACATATTTGTTATGTCAATTAACTCAAGTCTGTTCCCAATTTTGCCAGTTATTCAAAACAAGGAAAGGTATGTAATGTGAATATCCCCACGATCACACATTGTGGCCAAGTAAGGGAAGCTAAGATTTCAGCTCATATTTCCTGTCCAGATTCTGCTGCCTGTAATTGGAAGAGTGAGTCCTTTGTCTTTGTATCTTTACTTCAAGGTTGGATATCAATGTTGACAGATGGGCCTTGACAGCAAATCCAAGAAGTGGGTGGGGCCACTGCAGCAACTCTTGGTGCAATTAAGTGGCCTAATATAGTAGCTTGTCACTTTAAAACCCACTCTTTTCACATTGTTTTTGCTCTTCACAGCCCTGGAGAGCATCATACATCATGTGGGTAAAAGAAACATCATTGCAGTCCTTGGAAATTGGCATGTAAAAGAGCAGTGTTCTCATAATCTTTGCAGTAGTTTTTTATTGAGGTACAGCTTCGAAGCACAAACTTCAACACAACGTCTGTAGAGTGAGTTCAGCCACAAAATCAAATCAAAATTACTTTATTTGGTTTCATTTAAGAAATACCATATAAGTACATAAATAAACTGGTTACATTTATGACAGTTAAAAAAGTTTTCTAAAAAAGACACCATGATTCCAGTAAAAATCTTAAAGTGCAGGTTTATTATACATCAAAACGGAGTTGAAAGTGCATCCTGCTGGTGTTATAGGTTACTCCTATGATGAATACAAAATTAAAAAAAGTCTGCAATATTTAGTGCAAACCAATCAGAATCCATAAGTTGAAGGACCATGAAGGCAGAGCGGCATTGGCGTAAACCTAAACCTTTTAAAATTGGAACTAGCCAATTCTTTCTCAGTTCTGTAAAAAATGTACAAAAAAGGGTCAAATGAATTAAAGATTGGGTTGACATGTCACCACAGGGGCAAGGAGGTAGCAACTTTGACAAATCGTTAATTTTTGGAAAGCAGACCAAGCGATGGAAGATGTTAAACCTGAATCGGGTCAACAGAAACCTGTCATAACCATTCAAATTCCAAACTAAATAGGGCTGAATGGCCTGAGAGTATTGAATCAACCAGCAGTGTTGCACCGAGGGTTTGTTGGCTTCAGAAGCCAAACGTAGATCCGCTAGATGACACAGGCACTGAGCTTTCAACTTTTTTCTTGGCAACTCTGCAATTAGAGGGGGATTATGGTAATATTTTTCTAGGCCTAATTCGTACTAGAACTTCTTAACGTACCGGAGCCAACCAATCTTTACAGAGTTTTCAAGAGTAAGGCAGTCCTTCAAAAGACTTTAATAGAGAACTAACTTAGTTGATGACCAAAGACGGTGCCATAACAGGATTGGCTGCATCTTTATGATGTCAGTAATAAAAGGCAAGCCTAATTCTGAGTGGTAACCGAAGGTCGGAATGCCTTTTGGGACAGCAAGGATAAACCTCAGGAAGCTATTCTCCACTTTCTGAAGAGCATCTGCTTGTACGTAGCCCCATACTCCTGATCCATAAATAGCAGTGCTGATGCATTTTGCCTGATATATATACAGATCATTTCAGCGGGAGGTCTTTTTCCTAGCCTCTGGGTAAAACTAACTAACGCCATAGTTGACCTTAAAAACAACAGCTTTCTTGCTTCAATTGCATTTCTCCATGAACCTGTATCATCTATTAGGATTCTAAGATAGGGGTAAGAAGTCGTCTTTTCCACCCTGTAATTGTTGATAAAGATGTCTCTCCTTTTTTTATGCCTAAGCCCAATACTCATTATAAAAGTTTTGTTGATGTTAATTTTTAAATCGAGGTTGGACATGAAGGTGTTATATCTGTTGAGTGAGTTTCAGGGGGATGCGGCCGATGATCACGGCGTCGTCCGCGTAGAGGAGAGCGGGAATCAGATGGTTTTGAAGTAGAGAAAGGTCCTGGCACCCCTCCAGCATAGCTTTTTCTAAACCATTTGTATAGAGAGTAAAGAGGTAAGGGCCAGGACCCAACCCTGCCTGACACCCCGCTCTACCCTAATTGGCGCTGTCAATTCAGTTCAGCCACAGTGATAATTTCAATTAGTAGTGGATGCTCGGCCAACAGTCCAGAGTAGCCGGGATTGGTGGAGCAAGCTATCAGTCTACATCACGATGGGACCTCCTTGGCAGCCAGATTAACACTCGTATAGAAGTCTTGCTACCACCATTTTCAGCCTGACTGACACTTATGGCACTGTTCTTGGCTCTCTTAGCCATACAGCAGCACAGCCAGAGACAAATGGGTCCTGTCTTTGTCTACTGTCACTGAGACAGAGCCAGTATCACACAAAGTGAGAATTGGAAGTACTAATTTAAGGCGTGGCCTCAGCCAGAGGTTTGAGCAGACAGGTGTCTGAAATAGTTAAAAATGTGGAGCAGCTAATGTGATTTGGTCTTTCTCTGACTCATCTTGAAATTTACTTTGGACTTGTCTGTGGTTTCTTTTGTTGGTCTGGGTGATGAGGAGGTGTGGGGGAGGAATACTCTTGTTGTAAATCGTGCAGATGTCTCTGGAGCCAGGGCAAGACACTGGAGCCAGTCACTCTTAATTCTGAGAGCAACCACATAATGTTGAATTGTTGCACCCAAGGACACCATGTGGAGCAAAGATTAACAGTGACGGACTAAAGCTTCAGGGGGACAGACCTGGCAGAGTATAAACAAAGTTCTTGTCTTGACTTTAACATCTAAATTTTTATGTTCTGATGGGGATTTGATGAGCAGACACTTGGCATGAGCTTGTTCCTTCAGGAGAATCAATGGAGGTGGAGGTCATGGCAGCACATGTAGGCTGAGAGCCACTTCACCACAAGTGTGGAACTGAATTCAGTTTCCATTTGTAATTCTCACTCTAGATCAAAGACATTGAAGATGTAGTACCCTGCTCTCATTGATTCAAAGAGTAGAAAACTCCATACAGCTTACTACCCAACTTCACATGGTTCTATCTGACTTGGATCGAGTGGAATACATCTGTCATTGAATATAATGAAACATGGAACAATCCAGTACCCCCATTTGGCTACTATTATTTACTTGCAATAGTCACAGTGAGTACATACTTCTTTAGCAACTGAGGTATAGCTTTGATCTGAGCAATATAGTTTCCAAAAGAAGCAATCAACATCTCTCCTTAAATTCCAGGAATGAGTGTGCAGTGTTCCTGGGGTAACATAAATTGTGTAGTTTATTGATAGTGCATCTTTCTGCATGAGTTGGACTACAATGAGTCTGCTTCCTCCCATTTTTCATAATTACTCTATTTTTAGCTTTGAGAGGCCATACTCTCCTTTGATGGTGGTGAGGGATCGAGAGTGAAATTTTAATTTATAGCATTTTACAATGATGGACTCTCAGTTGATATTCACAACATGATTAACTCCTAAATGAAGCTGCCAACCTGCTCTATTCATCTCTACATTGTTTTCTATTTGGGCTGCATCTCACATCTTCTTTCCCCTCAGCCAATATTATCTCTGAAAAAAAAATGGATTCCGGGTTGTCCAAGATAACTCCTGATATGGTCTCTTAAGTGTGTAGATAATACAATGAAACATATATTTTCCATAGTTTCATTGCAGGAACTCTTCGGTCACATTCTTAGGTCAGTGATATAGCTAAACTGTCTTCCGTTGCCCCAAACATCACAAAACTGCAGACAGCTTACTGCCCGCCTCCACATGGTACTGTCTGGCGTGGATAGAGAGGAATTCAAATGTCGTTCAACATAATGAAAATGTGGAAAAATACAGTACAGTCATGTAATGAGACACTACTAATTGCCTGTAACAGGTAAAAGGAACATACATCCCATTTTACATGCACCTCGTTGCAATATAGTTCCTGAAACAGGCAGTCAACATCTTTCCTTAAATGCTGGAGATGAGTGTGCGTGTTCCTTGAGGACCATAAATGGTGGGTATTGCTGAGATTTGACCTTTATGATTGAGTTAAGTCACAATGAGTCACTTAGTCAACAAGACATTGAGTAAGACAGGGGCACAACAGATCCTGAGATCATCAGTAGCAACGAGCAGAGCGGTCACAGGACTGTGGCAGAAGACCAACTGCAAGATGTCAATTTAGAATTGATTTCCAGGTTGTATGAAATCAATTGATTGATAGATTTCTCCATGAGTTTACAGAACAGGAGTGAGATACAACTATGACAATTAGGAGGTTCTGTAGAGTCTGCAGTATGATTGTTTAATAGAGGTAACACCCGTTTCCAAAACTCAGGACTGATGACGGGAGAAAAGAGGCATTGCAAAGGGTCATCAAGAGAAGAACAAAGTTGTCTAAAACTAATACAAATTAAAGTGGGAACCCAATTGCATCATTCAGAAAGGTTGTAATATTGTCACATTCAGATAATAAATTCAAAGCTGCTAAGGAAGGGCCTTTAGAATCAGCATAGATGCAATAAAAAATGCCTAAAAAGGTTGCTACTGGTTGAGCCACAAAATTTACATGTTTCTCATTTCTCAATGAGTCTTACAAACATGCCTATAGGTGGTGGTTATGATGTTGCTGGCAAGCAAGCCATGTAGATCAAATGTGAATCTTAACGTCGGATAGATTGTATTGACAAAGGTGCTTCTCTGATTTTGCTGCAGGTGTAAGTTCATAAAAACTTCCCTGTTGTTGTGTTCCTCTTAGCACTATTTTTTCACATCCATAAACATATGCAGGAGTTTCTTTCTGAAAAAGCAAACACAAAGAATTGGCCTAAACATGGAGAAGTTTATTTTTGTATTGTCCCTGCCCACTTCTGCCATGTCTTACAGATTGCCCTATACATGGTTGCCAGTAGCTGTGTGCAGAACAAATGTCCATCATCATTTAGAGGCATGTAAGCTGCCAGTGTGGTTAGTAGGAGTGCCGACACTTTAGGGCAGAACACTTGCTCCAACAAACCTTAGTCAGGCTTTGTGTTTTATTGAACAGTCTTAGAACACAGCTCTGTACATTTGAGAGACATTTGTTTTAGAGTTGCATATAGCTCTAACTATTTGCATACAGAATGATATTAAAGGAAGTGTCAGAGATTGCAGAGTATTTTATTACTGAAACGTGATGAAACGAGGCACTGCATAAGTTACTGATTGTTCTGATTCATTGAGGGAAACATTTGTACTTACTCTAGCAATCAGTACTTAAATGTCACAATTAACTGTTAGTGTTAATACAACATTTTCTGGTTGACCTCTGGTTGAATAATACTAACTGTCGTACCATGTTTTAAGAATGGCACTTCCAGTGATTCAGGTATAAGAAGAAAACATGTCGAAAAAATAAATTACACTTAAAATTAGAGGAGACCAAACAATAATATACATGTTAGAATAGTAATTCTGTGCTCACAATGTTTCATTTGTTAATGCCAAGTAATAATCAATCAAATCAATTAACTTCACATTATTTTATCCACAGATTATCTTTCATTTCTAGCATTGCTGCATTGCTTGATAAATGAATAAAGAAAATCTGAGCTCCCCTGAATATTTTTTAATTGTTGGATTTTCGGATATTCCGCAGTTGCAAATTCCACTTTTTGTTGCATTTTTAATAGTTTACCTTTTAACTTTAGCAGGAAATCTTCTTATCCTGACAACAATTTACTTAAACGCACATCTGCACACACCTATGTACTTCTTCCTGACACATTTGTCCTTTCTTGATATCTGTTACGTTTCAGTACTTTTTCCAAAGCTTCTGGCCAACTTCTTTCTGGAGGGCATACTGGTATCTTTTACTGAATGTCTTCTACAGCTTTTTTTTTTCCTAGACATGGTAGCAGTTGAGTTCCTTCTCCTCACAGTCATGGCTTATGATCGGTATGTCGCTATCTGCAATCCCCTGCATTACATGACCATCATGAACAAGGCTGTGTGCATGTGGTTGGCTGCTGGAAGCTGGGGATTTGGTCTTATAATTGCAGTTCCACACATTGTGCTATTGTTCAAGCTCTCTTTCTGCGAATCCCACACAATTAACCACTTTTTTTGTGATTTAACTGCCTTGTTAAAGATTTCTTGCAGTGACACTTTCTTCAATGAGATATACATTTACATCTGTGGAGCTGTAATAGGAATGATGTCATTTATTTTAATCATCATATCTTATAGCAAAGTTGCTGCTTCAATTATGAAAATTAAATCCAAGAGTGGGAAGGACAAGGCCTTCTCCACGTGTGCCTCCCACCTCACTGTGGTTGTTTTATTCTTTGCATCTCTCTGTTCAACTTACATCCGGCCGATATCCACATATTCAACTAAGGACAACAAGATAATGTCTATGTCATATGTCGCTGTTAATCCACTGTGTAACCCAATTATATACTGTTTGAAAAATACAGAGTTTAAAAAGGCTCTAAGCAAATCGAAGAAAGCAACGTAATGTATGATACTGCAAGAAGGCTGCATAATGTTAAAGGTGCCAAACCAATTTAGAAGAAAGTCAATTTCCAAACTACTATTGTAATACAATTACATTCACTGATGTATTGATCCGGAACTTCTTGTGATGTCTTTCCAAAGTTCAATCTAGTTGCTATTGTTTTAGAAGAATGCTATTTAAAAAAAATATTTCCAAAGAAAAAACGATTTAATTATAGTACTTTTCCGAAAGAGGAATGCTTTCAGAAATGTTAATAAAAGCAGCATATTTACATTAAAACCTGAATACATAGATTTGAGTGTCTCAGCAAATTAACATTTTACAAAGTAAGGGGCATATCATCAAGGGCCTTATCTCCGCTTTTTTTGCTTTAAAAGCCAGAAAAGCGGAGCTAATGATTTCTCCCTATTAACAAGAGGGTGCTAACATGCATAATCGCATGTTAGCACCCTTTTTTCCTACGCCTCCCTTTGCTTCTCTAATGCGATGCAAAGTGGATGTTCTGTCCCAAAATAACTGGAGAAATGTCGCTAACCGACATTTCTCCTATTATCAATGGGCACGCTAACAAGCATAGCGATAAAAAAAGTAGCGCTAATCGCTGTTATCGCTACTTTCCTTATGCCTGATTTTAGTTTGAATTAGCCATGATATCCAATGGAAGGTGGCTATCATGATTAAGTATGTCCTGCCCTATCAACAACAACGTAGCGCCAAAAGTTGTGCGATTATCGCTGGAAACCGAACAATAATTGCACATTCGGCAGCTAACTCGGTTATTTTTCTCGCTCAGCGATAAAAACAAGCGATTGCCAGCAATGATTATCCTAGCGCTAGTGCGTTTAGCGATAATTATTGCCGGTTGTTGATAATATGCCCCTAAGTTTTGAAATACAAATTTGTTTTGGGGTATTTAAATGTATTTTGCATGTTTAACTTTAAGCACATAGGAACATGTGAATATATGAACATAAGGTAATTTATTTGTGTGTAAAATTTACATTTTTAAGAGGTTTAGGGGATCAGGGCATTCCTTCTCCACCACCTTCTCTTGGCTGAATATAAGGCCCAAGATGGCTGCTAACACTTCTTGGTTTGAAGTGTTGGCTGCCAATCAGATCTGAAAAGACAATCAAAAGACACACAAGACAGAACAAATAAAAACATTCACCCCAGTCAAGAGATAAATATTTGGCTCATCATGCTACCCCAGTTTAGACACATCCATATGCAAATCAGTCTTGACCATGTTCTTCATGGGAACAATCAAGACCAGACTGCCAAGCATGGCCCTCCCTGGTTGAGAAACAAACATCCTAAGACCGGTTTCGGGCTTTCACCCCTCATCAGCCTGGCTTCAATACAGTGGCACAGTGAGCACGGGACCCAAGTCAGGCATGCAAAAAAAAAATGTATTAACCCAGATCTGTGAATGGGGGTAAATGTTTGATTTGTGCAGTATTCCATCTGTCTTCTGTTCTTTTTGCATTCGTCGCCCAAGAGGGAGGGGTATGCCCAGACGTGGGTCCCCTGCTCACTACGCCACCAGAATCAAGCTAGCCTGACTGATGAGGGGAGAAACCCCGAAACTGATCCCAGGATGCTTGTTTCTGGTCCAGTGAGGACCTGTTCTGGTATTTAGGGCTTGAATGTTCCCATGGGAACAGGGTCAAGACTGATTTGCGTATGGCTGGGTTTAAACTGGAATGGCATGGCGTGCATAAAAATAATGGATTTAACCCAGATCTGTGACTGGGGGTGAAAGATTGATTGGTTCAGAATTCGGTCCATCATCTGTTCTTTTTGCACCAATCAGATCTCAGCATCAGATCGGGAGGGTTTGCTTCCCAATATATACAAATTGGAATTTCTTGTAATAACTCTTAAACTACTGAACAGATTTACATCAATCAGGGAATTGTTAAGCATGCTACTCACCCATAAGGGTCTCAAGGCGCTGGGGGGGAGCAACTGCGGTCAGTCAAAGAGCCAGGCCTTGAGGGTCTTCCTGAATATGTGCAGAATGGGTGTGTGTCTAATGTTAATGGGGAGCTTATTCCATGTCTTTGCTGAAACTGTTCTGGCTCTGCAGATGCACAGGGTTTTGGCAAGGGCAAGGTTGGCAGTCCAGAGGTTTCTCTTGGGTACATGGAAGGCGATTCTTTCATTGAGATATTGGGGACCCATGTTGAGGAGCCATTGGTAGGCATGAGTGAGCATCTTGAAGGTTAATCTTTTCTCAATGGTGAGCCAGTGGAGGTCTAGCTGGTGTGAGGTGACGTGTTCATGTCGAGGGATGACCAGCACGAGTGTGGCTGCGGTGTTCTGTACAGTCTTGAGATTGCCGGGCAGCAGTTTGTTGATCCCAGCGCAGAGAGTGTTTCCGCGGTCCAGTCTGATGGTAGTGAGAGCATGGGTGCCTGTCTTTCTTTATTAGGGGGGAGATCCATTTCTAGGTCTTGCGAAGGATGCAGAGTGTGTTGAAGTAGGTGGAGGTGATGGCGCTGATCTGTCGGGTCATGTAGAAGGGTGAGTCAAGTATGAAGCCAAGGTTCTGGGCATGGTCCGTGGGGGTGGGAGGGCTGCCGAGGGCGATGAGCCACCAGGTGCTGTCCCTTGAAGAGGGGGAGGGTCTAAGGATGAGGACTTCTGTCTTCTCCGAGTTGAGCTTCAGGCAGCTGCTGCTCATCCACATTGTGACATCCTTTATCCCTTCCTGGAAGCTGAGTCTGGTGGCAAGGGGGACCTTGGTGAGGGAGAGGATGAGCTTGGTGTCGTCGGTATAGGATACTCTGCTGAGTCCATTCTGTCTGAATATTACGACATTGTCGATGAATATGTTGAAAATCATGGGGCTGAGAGAAAGGGTGGAAGTATGATTATTTGCGGTCTGCCGATTAGGAAGGAGCAGATCCAGTCGAGGGTTGTCCCCTGTATGCCAGCTTCGTGGAGTCTGAAAGTGTGAGTGCTGTAGGAGATGGTCTTGAAGGCTGCAGATAAGTAAAGCAAAATCAAGGCTACGGTGTGTCCCTGGTTGAGGAGCGTGCGGATGTCATATGTAGCAGTGAGTAGGGCAGCCTTGGTGCTGCGGTTGCTGCAGAATCCGGATTGGGAGGGATCAAGGATGGAGTTCTCTACCATAACCTTCATTAGTTGGACATTGATGATCGTTTCAGTGACTTTGGACGTTAAGGGGAGGAGAGAAATGGGATAGTAGTTGACTTCTACACTCTTCCAGTCATCCAGGAAAGTGCCAACTTCGAGGGAGGTGTTAATGGTGCGTCATAGCTCCGGTGCAATGGTGGCAGCAGCTCTGTGGACGATGTGCGGAGGTCAGGGGTCCGTGGGGGCAACTGAGTGAATGCCTTTCATGGTTGATGCGGTGTTTTCGGTGGAGACTGTGGTCCAAGATGAGATGGTAGTCTGACTTTCTTTTCTCGGGGCTGGAGTGGGTCTGGTGTCCTGAGTATGTTGTTCAAAGTTGTCATAGAGGGATCTTAATTTCAGGTGTATTTGGAGCCGAGTTTGTTGCAGAGGTTCTGGGAGGGTGTGACGTCCGTGGCTTCATTGGGCAGCTTGGTGAAATTCTGGATGATGAAGAAGAGTTCTTTGGCCTTGCTGGTGTTGGCATGGATTTTGCTACTGATGAAGGTCCTCTTTGTGGATCTGATGAGTTGGTGGCATTCTGTCATGGCTTTCTTGTAAGTGGAGTGGTCTGTTTCTCCAGTTCTTCACAAGGGGTCTAGCTTCTTGGAGGTCAATGGTGAACCAGGAGGCCTTCCTGGGTCGCTATTTGTTGGGGTTCTGGAGGGGGCTAGCTCGTCTGCAAAGCTGGTTATCCGTATGTGAAGTTATTTGGCTGCGGAGTTGGCGCCTTGGTGGTGGGGGGGCTTCCCGATAGAGGTTGGAGTTGTTGTGGTCCTTGGTGATCTTGTTCCAGTTACTGCATGGTGGGTGGGGTGCCAGTTTGGGTGCAGTGGGTTTTTTGACGTGGAAGGGAATGCAGTGGTGGTCTGTCCAGATGGGTTGAGTGGTGTGGCTGAAGTTGATGTTGTTGCCTCAAACCAAATCAAATCAAGAAAGCCTCTTCTCTTAACCATTACTATGTATCTGGTAAATGTGGTGCAATTATGCTCAGCTTTTCGACCTCTAGCTGTGTCTAATGTCCCAATGGGACTTAACATTGGGGAAAACATGTTACAGGATCCTCCCCGTTTCTTTGCCCTCACTTGACTGATCACCCCTAAACTTTCAAAACAGCAGCTGAAGTCAGCATCACACTAGGTATGAAAAACTTTCTAGGATTCGTCAAACAGGTCTAAACTTATTCATAAAACAACAAACATGCTTCTTCTGGATAGCCCTACTTATAACTACCTACTTGTGACTGCCAGAAGGTAATATATATATACATATATACATAAATATATACAGATATTCCCTTATCGACCCTAAAGCCACCATCCTTAAATCCTAAAAACACCCTTACAAACCAATATCCTTACCCAACCCTAAACCCTAAAAATATACTTACCACCCAATACCCTTACTCACCACTAAGCCCTAAAAGCACCCTTGCCACCCAATATCGTTACCTACCTTAAAACCTAAAAACATCCTTCACATCCTTAAACCCTGTAAATACCTTTAACACACTATACCCTTGCACACACCTAAACCCCAACCTTACAACCTTACAACTCAATAACCTTGCCCACTCCTAAATCGTAAACATATTCTTATGATCCAATATCTTTACTCATCCCATAACCCTAAAAAACACCCTTACCCTTTGCTGACCGCCAGTAGGTGATATATATATATATATATTACCTACTGGCTATCGCCAGTAGGTATATATAGTTAGGATTTTTTCCCTATGGGATTTCTGAAAATTCTATGTCTAATAACTTTGGCGTTTGTGGACGGAATCGGCTGAAATTTTCAGGAAAATGGCACATTTTGTTTCTGAGCAGCCCCTGAAAATTTGGTGGGGTTTCGTCAAGGGGGGGCCGAGAAAAAAGGGGGGTCCCAAAACGTGTTTTTCCCATTGAGTTTTCCATAGGGCGGTTGGACTCACTTTTAGCTCGAACGGCTGAATGGATTTGCACGAAACTTGGCAAAATTGTAGGGACTGTTAGCCCGATGTGCCTTTGCTAGGTCTCAATATATGTGCTTCAGTGGATTTTGAGAAATTAACGTTTAAATCAAGATATATATCTGTAACAGCGCTCCGGGCAGCGATCCGGTCCGCTTACTTTTCGCTTATCGGAACTTTGTGCGCAGAAAGCTGATTGGCTCTCCGGTGTCTGTCAACATTCTAAACAGTCCGGAGCGGCCGCCATCTTGTCTCTCGGTAGGATCGAGAGAGAAGAAGAGGTGAAAAACGAAAGGGGAATTTAATGAAAGGGGGCAAGGTATCCCCCTCTTGACCCCCTAGGAATGTTGTTGGGGTTATTAAAGGGTCCCGTGGGGAAAATAAAAAAAAAATGATTTTTCACGGTAGAAGCGCTTCACGGGCCGCGAACTGGGCCGCAAACTGGTAGCGAAACGGGAATTCGCCATTTTGTGCTTCGTTAATTAAATTACTAGGTATAAGTGGGTGCGGGAGACGTATCCTAATCCCCTATGTTTCCTGAGGGTGGCTGAGGAGGCTGATATATGTTGATACATCTCTTCCAGCGGCTGTGCGCGAGCTTTTTTTTTTTTTTGCTGCGTGACAGTCCGGAGCGGCCGCCATCTTGTCTCTCGGTAGGATTGAGAGAGAAGAAAAGGTGAAAAACTAAGGGGGAATTTAATGAAAGGGGGCAAGGTATCCCCCTCTTGACCCCCTAGGAATGTTGTTGGGGTTATTAAAGGGTCCCGTGGGGAAAATAAAAAAAAAAAGATTTTTCACGGTAGAAGCGCTTCACGGGCCGCGAACTGGGCTGCAAACTGGTAGCGAAACGGGAATTCGCCATTTTGTGCTTCGTTAATTAAAGTACTAGGTATAAGGGGGTGCGGGAGACGTATCCTAATCCCCTATGTTTCCTGAGGGTGGCTGAGGAGGCTGATATATGTTGATACATCTCTTCCAGCGGCTGTGCCATCTTGCCTTTTTTCCAATGCCACAATTTTGTCGTGCACGGCAGCCATTTTAGATGCCAGGCTGGTCCCAGGCTATCACCTACCCCTGCGGATGTAGTTTATGGCCCCAGCTGTAGAGAATTCAGACATGCCAATCCTCCCGATTCAGGCGTGTGACTACTGATTTCAGTGCTAGTCTCCCGCCTCCCGATTTCTGCAAGCAAAAACCCGGGGGCATATTACGAACAACTAGCGATAATTTTTGTCTCTAACTTGTTTAGAGACAAAAATTATCGCCGTACATCGGCGATTTTTATCGCAGATAAACCTTGCTATTATCGCAGAAAAGTCAGCGTTATTAATGTATTATCGAGCAAATGCTCTTAGCCATGTTATCCACCTCCCATTGGATAACATGGCTAAGAACTGCTCAGGGCAGGTGTTAGATTTTGGAGATATTCGCGCTTAGCGCGAATATCTCCAAAAGTTGGTAATAGAAGGTAGCGATGTTAGGGACTGTTTCCAGTCGCTAACATCTTGGCACGCCACTTTGCATGTCATTAGTGATAAGTATCACTGACATGCAAAGCGGGGCCCAAGATGGTCGCTATCTCCTTTTAGCTGTCACTAACTGGTGTTAGCGACAGCTTGGTAATAGGGAGATAATTTTATCTCCGCTTTCAAGGCTTTTAAAGCCAAAAAAGCGGAGATAACCCCCCTTGATAATATGCCCCACGATTCCTTGGGGGTTTCAGCTGACAGGGCTTGGTATTGTGTTACATGGTAATTTTTCCAGGAAACGTCAGAGGGTCGATGCAGGGGTTCTAGAAGAGGTGATAAACCATTTAAGCCTCATGAACAAGCGCATGGTCTTTTAAAGATTTGTGAAGTACGCGGAGCGGCGGTGTGTGTGTGTGCCCTCTTTCAGGAGCGGGCGGGGGGGCACTGCCAGCAACTTGCCAGGTCAGGTAGTGTTCAACACGTGCATCACCCTTTCTCTGCTTGCTATTGCGGTCCATGGTTCGGAAAGGTAAGAAAAAGAACTTGCATTTGAGTTTGAAATGTCCGATCCTGCAGCAGCACACTTCCAAAGCCCACACATGACAATAACCCGATTCAAGGCCCCATTCACCCGTTTTAAAAAAAATAGATAACACTCCAACAAAGTAAGGTTATAAAACTTTATTAACTACTAACTTTAACGAACGGAACAAAAACTAAAAACATTTAAACATTTCTCAACACAAAAAGCAACAATGGTTAGAAGCTGTCTTTTGTGCGAATAGTCCCAAGGCAGCACAACGTGCAGAGTTCTGGACGGCACCCAGGTGATGTCGCCTGGGTGCCGCACTGGTTTAGGGATCCTACAATGCAGCACAGAAAAACAGAGTGGGGCGTCCCGGGTGGTGCGGGGGGAGGCCTCGTCAGTAGCGGTCTGTGTCCAGTGTCACATGGCTGACACAACATGTACGACAGGCACCCAGGTGAAGTCCAGTAAACTGCCGCACTGGTTTTGGTATCCTACAATGCTGCTCCGAAAATTGGCGTGCGGCGGCCCGGGGGGGGGGCGTGGGGGAGGCGGCGTGAACGGGCCTCCCCAGGTGGCGGCCATCTAGCTGAGTTGCGCCCGCTCTTGCGGCTACAGCGTCTCGCTCACCATGTTGTTGAGTTGCTCCCACTCTTGCAGTGCAGCGATAGGCGGCTGCCACATGGCTCTTAAAATGGCGGACGGCTCCTCGGTTTTAGGCCTGGTCCACTGAAATGGCCCTGGGACACTTTGGAACTCGGACGCTTGCCTGCTAGGGCTTGGGCTCCATTCTCGAAAAGCGTCCCCTCAGCCGTGAAGATTGTACAAAAGTCTTGGGGGCCCCCGACTCCCGCAGGCTTCCGGTGGGGAGCGGCTGCCATGATTGCTCGCGGAATGACCACGACGGAGCCACGAGATGGTGGTGCTCTCATGCTGACGCCAGCTTCAGTCTGAATGATCCAGAAACAAGGTAGGGCTTTCATCGTTTGGGAAAAAAAAATGTTCTAAACCAATGAAAAGTGTTTTTAGGTCATATGACCAAGCCTTCCATCTTTAGGAAACCAAAAGTAAAATGAACCAATGAAAAGTTTTATAAACAAGTCACATGACCTGTTATGCGGCATAGGGCTACAAAAAGCGTAGAAAATCCGTTGGCACGTGAGGCGGCGTCAGTAGCGGACCGATGTGCGAATAGGCCGAAGGCAGCATAACGGGTCGAGATCCGGATGGTACCGAGGTGGTGTCCAGCAAATTGCCGCACTGGTGTGGCCATCCTACAATGCTGCGCCGAAAGACGGCGTGTCCAGCTGAGTTGCGGTCACTGTTGCGGTACAGTGACTCGAACGCGCCGAGATCCGGATGGCACCGAGGTGGTGTCCAGCAAATTGCCGCACTGGTGTGGCCATCCTACAATGCTGCGCCGAAAGACGGCGTGTCCAGCTGAATTGCGGTCACTGTTGCGGTACAGTGACTCGAACGCGCCGAGATCCGGATGGCACCGAGGTGGTGTCCAGCAAATTGCCGCACTGGTGTGGCCATCCTACAATGCTGCGCCGAAAGACGGCGTGTCCAGCTGAGTTGCGGTCACTGTTGCGGTACAGTGAGTCGAACGCGCCGAGATCTGGATGGCCCCGATGTTGTGTCCAGCAAGTTGCCGCACTGGTGTGGCCATCCTACAATGCTGCGCCGAAAGTCGGCGTGGGGTGCCCCGTTGGCTTATGAGGTGATGTCAGTAGTGGACCGATGTGTGAATAGGTCGGAACCAGCACAAGGCGCCAAGATCCGAATGGCAAGTCCTGGATGTTGAGTGCCTCAGTTGAGAGTTCTGAGCAGTGCTTGTAAGACTGTCTGAAGCTTATTTGCACCTGCTGCAGCTTCACTAGGTCCGGCGGAACTTTTTGCCTTTTCCTTTCTGCTTCTTTTCCTACAATGCGTTTCATCTGAAGACAAGACCAGGTCCCTGAATGTGTGCAGGGGGACGCTATTGATTGAATGAAAATGGCGGCTTGACACAAAGCTGACTCAAGCGTTACTGTTGATGCTATACAGACAAAAATTGGTTTTCAGTTTGTACATTCTTCAGGTTTTTTTTTTTCCATCCAAGTCTGATTGAGAGTTTGTAGAAAAATGGCTTCAGATTTTCCACATACTACTCTTCAACATTCTTCCTAAATGTAACAATGTGAAACTCACTAGGAGAACGGCTGTTTCTGTTTCCTTTCAAAATGCTGCCAACAATATTTTCTGAATGGAAGACACCATCTTGTAGCATAAAGGGCCGAAAGGGGTTCTGGTCTGGCCGATGGTTGGTGGAGACATTTTGACTATATCTTGGACCTGCCCGGCCTCGCCCAAAATGGCGCCGGTATAAATGGGACTCGTAACTCCTTGCCCGCAAATGTATATCTAGAAAATGTTATTGTAAGTGGCCCTGTTCTATTTTAATTACAAAATGTATGTCCACCGATTCCGCAACTGTTAGACACCTTAGTTCTTGCAACCTAATGGCCCGCTCGTTACGTTCCTCTACAGTGTAAATGTCTCCTCATCATATACGATTTCAGTTTGCTCCGTGGCCGGCCCACGTGGTTATAGGCCCGTATTTGTATACTGACATTTTCACAATAAAGGTTTTTAAAACAAAACACGGTAGTAGTATTTACATTGGTAAAGTTTTTACTTTTAGTCACTGTTTTCGAATCAGTAAAAGGCAAGTGAAATAAAGCAGTCCAATTACATGGCGGATAAAAGGTATAATATGTAGGAACGCAGTAAAGATAAATGGTCAAGGGCAGTTGTGTTTTTCATGTCTGCAACATAAAGTGATCGATAAGAATCTGATAATCAGGCGTATCGGCGACTAAGACAGCAGGCCGAATCTCTTTTACTCAACGGCTCCGTCATGGAAGGAAGAAACGCCCTTTTTCTCGAAAAAGGAATATATTTTACTTGCAAGACAGTTGTAAATTTTCCGGGAAAGTACATTAGCCTGGAATATTATAACATATGTTTGAAAAAAAAATATTGTTCGAAAATAATAAAAAGCGTAATTTTTAGGTCATATGACCAAGCTTTTCATCATTAAATTAACAAAAGTAAAATGAACCAATGAAAAGTTTTATTAACAAGTCACATGACCTGTTATGCTTACGTTACGCGCTGCGCGCCGCGCCTCGGATCACTTCCGGGTGCGCTAAAGCGGCGTGTCATAAAACGCATTACGCGACAACGTAGGTTAAGAATATAGTCTAAATGTCTCCACCAACCAGCGTTCAGAACACAACCCCTTTCAGCAGTCCAAAAAGTTCTGTTAAATGACAACAGAGGGGACAGGCAACAAGAACCATCAGTCAAAGAGGGGAGGGCAAGTTCTTCTCTTCCGGGTCATGTTGGGGCGCTACCGGAACTGATCGAATTGGTAGTCTATAGTGTTTCTGGATGTTTCAGACTAAAGCTGGCGTCAGCATGAGACCACTACCATCTCGTAGCTCTGTCGTGGCCATTCCACGAGCAATCATGGCAGCCGCTCCCCACCAGAAGCCTGCGGGAGTCGGAGGCCCCCAAGACTTTTGTAGAATCTTCACGGCTGAGGGGACGCTTTTCGAGAATGGGACCCAAGCCCTATCAGGGAAGCGTCCGAGTTCCAAGGTGTCCCAGGGCCATTTTAGTGGACCAGGCCCAAAACCGAAGAGCCGGCCGCCATTTTGAGAGTCCTGTGGCAGCCGCCTATCGCTGCACCGCAAGAGCGGGCGCAACTCAACTACATGGTGAGCGAGACGCTGTAGTCGCAAGAGCGGGCGGTAAACAGCTGAATGGCGGAAGAGGCACAGTGTAGCAAAAGCGGGCGGAATGGCAACTAAAACGATAAAGGGGCGCCCCACTACAGCTTGTCTTCAGGTCAAACGGATTGTGGGACAAGGTCCAGAATTGAAGAGTCATCAAAAGGCAAAAAGTTCCGCCGGACCCCGGGAGCCGGCCGCCTATGTCGGGGGCGATCTCAGGCTACACCAGTGCTATAAGACTTGGGGAGGGTGTCGGAGCCAAGCGTCTTCTCCGAGTCCATGGCCATCACACCGCCCCTCAGGGGCCTCCGTCAAGCTGTTTAGGAAGGTAACATATCACATTGTTTTCTAATGCAGTCAGGTCCACAAACGACACTCACTTACTTTGAGAATAGTGAAGCTGCAGTAGGTGGAAATAAGCTTCAGACAGTGTTACAAGCACTGCTCAGAACTCTTAACTATGGCACCCAACATCCAGAACTTATGCTATTTGAGAATGGCAGTGACATCGAAGCATCTCAGGGACCAAAACCATTAACGTACTTTCACGTATGAAAATCTTACTTGGGGAGGGGGCAGGAGCGAAGCGCCCCCTCCCAGTCAGCGCCACCACACCGTATGTTGAAAATCTGAAGCCATCGTTCTACAAAGTCAACCAAACTTGGATTGAAAAATCTAGAAAAATGTACAAACTGAAAACCAGTTTTGGTCTGCATAGCATCAGTAGCAACGCTTGAGTCAGCTTTGTGTCAAGCCGCCATTTTGATTCAACAAAGCACAGGCATTGAAAAAGGCTGAAATTCAGAACTCTAAACTATGGCACCCAACATCCAGGAGCTTGCCATCCGGATCTTGGAGCCTTGTGCTGTTTTCGATCTATTCACACATCGGTCCACTACTGACATCATCTTATAAACCAACGTTATGTAAATAGTTTTTTAATAAAATGTTTTACCCTGTTTCTTTGCTGGTGTGTTGTCTATATTTTTAATATTTGCATAGGGTTTGTCGTTATTTTGTGCGGGATGGGTGATGGAGCCGAGCTGTCTTGCAGCCCTCATGGTGTGGAGCTCAGTTCATCTCACTATTTTCGTATTTCTCATGAAGGGTTGTTCCTAATATTTCTATTTTAGCGAGGTCAAAAAGAGATCCAATTAGTTGCCTACTGATTTTGCTCGATTACTTTTATTTTTTTTACACGATTTTTCACTATCTGCAAAGACTAAACAGAGTATTGCGACTTTGTGCTTGTTTGTAAATAGAGAATGATCCAAAGAGAACCAATTCTAAAACAGTAAATGCTTGGACAACAATCAATCAAATGGAGAGACAAGCAGGCACGACGGATTACAACGGGGGCAAAGGCTTGCGTTAACTACCGTTCACTATCTGCAAAGAGAGAGTACTACTAAGACAAAAGAGGGGAGGGGGGGGTGCAGCGTTCAAAGCACATCAGCGTGCATAAATACGAAAATGTTTTTATCTATCACGTACTTGACATTTTAAAGCTTTTCATATTTGCTATTAAAAAACCAATGAAATTCACAGAAAAAACCATAGGTTATAGTGGATATATAGTTAGGAATTTGCATTTACAAAACCTTGAAAATTCAATGAAAAAACCATTGGTTTTAGGCCATATATAGTTAGGGATTTGCATTTACAAAACCTTATTTTACTCGCATAAAACCATTGAAATTCCATATATAGTTATAAGCGCTAACTATATATCGCGCACCCGCAATCCACTGCTGATGATGTCACATATTACATCATTCATGACATGGTTAGTGACATCACTGATGACATCACTGATGACATCTCAAATGACATCACTGATGACATCACTGAAAACATCTCATTTGACATGACTGATAACATCACTAATGATATCATTCATGTGATAATACGATGAACCTCTTCAGACTCTAATATAACCTTAGATACAATCAGTGTAAACAGAGACTCACAGACTGTCACTCATCCATGGAGTTACTCACACACCTAGTCAGTCATGCAAAGAATCAATCACACCTCCATTTCCTCAACTATACAGTTATACAAACTTTACTTATTCAAACATATACTAACACATATGTACTCTCTTATACAATCCCTGATACAAGTTTACAATGATCCATACAGCCACTCACACATTCACTGGCTCTTATGCACAGTTATTTATATATGTCAACTCTCACATGTACTGTGTTTTACATATGTACTTACTTTGACATGTAGCACTGAGATATCCATTCACTCACCAATGCACTCATGCACACAGTCAACCGCCCATACAGCTGTTTCCACATGCACTTTTGAAACCATACATCTAGTGAATCAACTGCTCACACATCTATGCACAGAGTCACACACCTCCCAGCCACCCACACACACACTCAGTATCCCATACAAATACTTGGGCAACCAATCAATAACCCATATAGTTACTCATATAGCTACTTATCAACACATGCAACAGTTTACAGAACAACAGACATAATGATGCACAAATTAAGACAGTTTAGTCACTAACCCATGCACTCAGTGAGACACATTTAATCACTCACTCATACAGTCAGTCATGCACCTACTAAATCCTTCATCCAGACACTTATATATCCACTCATTCTTCAATATGTAAGACATATTTTAACTTTACAGAAACATACAGTCACTGGATGTTGTCATCAGTGATGTCATCAGTGATGTCATTTGAGATGTCATCAGTGATGTCATCAGTGATGTCACTAACCATGTCATGAATGATGTAATATGTGACATCATCAGCAGTGGATTGCGGGTGCGCGATATATAGTTAGCGCTTATAACTATATATGGAATTTCAATGGTTTTATGCGAGTAAAATAAGGTTTTGTAAATGCAAATCCCTAACTATATATGGCCTAAAACCAATGGTTTTTTCATTGAATTTTCAAGGTTTTGTAAATGCAAATTCCTAACTATATATCCACTATAACCTATGGTTTTTTCTGTGAATATATATATATATATATATATATATATATATATATATATATATATATATATATATATATATATATATATATATTCACTGAAAAAACCATAGGTTATAGACCATATATAGTTAGGAATTTGCATTTACAAAACCTTGAAAATTCACTGAAAAAACCATAGGTTATAGACCATATATAGTTAGGGATTAGCATTTACAAAACCTTATTTTACTCGCACAAAACCATTGAAATTCCATATATAGTTAGTTGCACTAACTATATATCGCGCACCCGCAATCCACTGCTAATGATGTCACATATTACATCATTCATGACATGGTCAGTGACATCACTGATGACATCACTGATGACATCTCAAATGACATCACTGATGACATCACTGATGACAACACCCAGTGACTGTATGTTTCTGTAAAGTTAAAATATGTCTTACATATTGAAGAATGAGTGGATGTATAAGTGTCTGGATGAAGGATTTAGTAGGTGCATGACTGACTGTATGATAGAATGATTAAATGTGTCTCACTGAGTGCATGGGTTAGTGACTAAACTGTCTTAATTTGTGCAACAATATATATGTTGTTCTGTAAACTGCTGCATGTTTAAATCAGTAGCTATATGAGTAACTATATGGGTTATTGATTGGTTGCCCAAGTATTTGTATGGGAGACTGAGTATGTGTGTGGGTGGCTGGGAGGTGTATGACTCTGTGCATAGATGTGTGAGCAGTTGATTCACTAAATGTATGGGTTCAAAAGTGCATGTGGAAACAGCTGTATGGACAGTTGACTGTGTGCATGAGTGTATTGGTGAGTGAATGGATATCTCAGTGCTACATGTCAAAGTAAGTAGATATGTACAACACAGTCCATGTGAGAGTTGACATATATAAATAACTGTGCATAAGAGCCAGTGAATGTGTGAGTGGCTGTATGGATCATTGTGAACTTGTATCAGGGATTGTATAAGACAGTAAATATGTGTTAGTATATGTTTGAATAAGTAAGGTGTGTATAACTGTATAGTTGAGGAAATGGAGGTGTGATTGAATTTTTGCATAACTGACTAGGTGTGTGAGTAACTCCATGGATAAGTGACAGTCTGTGAGTGTATGTTTATACTGATTGTATCTAAGGTTATATTAGAGTCTGAAGATGTTCATTGTATTATCACATAAATGATATCATCAGTGATGTCATTTGAGATGTCATCAGTGATGTCATCAGTGATGTCATTTGAGATGTCATCAGTGATGTCATCAGTGATGTCACTGACCATGTCATGAATGATGTAATATGTGACATCATTAGCAGTGGATTGCGGGTGCGCGATAATATATAGTTAGTGCAACTTACTATATATGGAATTTCAATGGTTTTGTGCGAGTAAAATAAGGTTTTGTAAATGCTAATCCCTAACTATATATGGTCTATAACCTATGGTTTTTTCAGTGAATTTTCAAGGTTTTGTAAATGCAAATTCCTAACTATATATGGTCTATAACCTATGTTTTTTTCAGTGAATTTCATTGGTTTTTTAAAAGCTAATATCTATAGCTGTAAAATATATTCTTTATTACGTGACGTATCACATAGCCCGTGAGACGCCTCATGATGCATCGCATAACTGTGACGTATCGTCTCTGCAGCGCAAACAAAACCCGTAACGTAAGCGCGCCGGAGCACGCTTACAGATATATATATATTTTTTTAACCTTAATTAGACAAAATCCACACGTGCACATATCTTGAGGCCTTGCAAAGGCACATCAAACAAACAGTCCCTACAATTTTGCCAAGTTTGGTGGAAATCTACTCCTTTAAATTTTATTTTACTGTTTCTCTTGATTTTCCCCTTGTTACGCTTACCGGAACGCTACCCGGTATGCAAACAAACGCTCCAAAAACACAATATGTCGGACTCCCGTTACGCTGCCGGTTAGCTGCCCAGTTAACGTACCGGGAAGCGCCTCTACCGGGAAGCGCCTCTACCGTGAAAAAATCGCAATTTTTTTTTCTTTTGCCCCGCGGGGAACTTTAATAGCCCCCTCATCAATCCTAGGGGTTCAGGAGGGGTCTACCTTACCCCTTTCCTTCATTTACACCTTTTTTTTTCCACCTCTTGTCTCTCGATCCCACCGAGAGACAAGATGGCGGCCGCTCCGGACTGTTTACAATGTTAACAGCCAATCAGCTTCTCCTCAGACTCCCGTTACGCTGCCGGTTAGCTGCCCAGTTAGCTGCCCGGTTCGCGTACCGGGACGGGCCTCTACGGCGAAAAATTGCATTTTTTTTTTTTTTGCCCTGCGGGGCACTTTAATATCCCCCTCATCAATCCTAGGGGGTCAGGAGGGGTCTACCTTGCCCCCTTTCCTTCATTTCCCCCTTCGTTTTTCACCACCTCTTGTCTCTCGATCCTACAGAGAGACAAGATGGCAGCCGCTCCGGACTGTTTACAATGTTGACAGCCAATCAGCTACTCCTCAGACTCCCGTTACGCTGCCGGTTAGCTGCCCGGTTAGCTGCCCGGTTAGCTGCCCGGTTCGCGTACCAAGACGCGTCTCTACGGCGAAAAAATCGCATTTTTTTTTTTTTTGCCCCGCGTGGCTCTATAATATCCCCCTCATCAATCCTAGGGGGTCAGAAGGGGTCTACCTTGCCCCCTTTCCTTCATTTCCCCTTTGTTTTGGCCTCCTCTTGTCTCTCGATCCTACCAAGAGACAAGATGGCGGCGGTTCCGGACTTTTTAGAATGTTGACAGACACCGGAGAGCCAATCAGCTTCGCCTAACAAAGTTCCGTTACGCGTCAAGTACGCGAACCGGAGCGCTGCCCGGAGCGCTGTCACAGATATATATCTTTTTTTTGAACGTTAATTTCTCAAAATCCACTGGAGCACATATATTGAGACCTAGCAAAGGCACATCGGGCTAACAATCCCTACAATTTTGCCAAGTTTCGTGCAAATCCATTCAGCCGTTCGAGCTAAAAGTGAGACCAACCGCCCTATGGAAATTAACATGGGAAAAACACGTTTTGGGACCCCCCTTTTTTCTCGGCCCCCCCTTGACGAACCTTGACGAATTTTCAGGGGCTGCTCAGAAACAAAATGTGCCATTTTCCTGAAAATTTCAGCCACTTCCGTCCACAAACGCCAAAGTTATTAGACATAGAATTGTCAAAAATCCCATAGAGAAAAAATCCTAACTATATATACCTACTGGTGACTGCCAGTAGGTAATATATATATATATATATATATATATATATATATATATATATATATATATATATATATATATATATATATATATATATATATATATATATATATATATATATATATATATATATATATATATTATATATATATATATATATATATATATATATATATATATATATATATATATATATATATATATATATATATATATATATATATATATATATATATATATATATATATATATATATATATATATATATATATATATATATTACCTACTGGCGGTCGCCAGTAGGTAGTTATAGTTAGGATAATTTTCAATGTTAAATCTCAACATTCTATTTTGAATAACTTTGGCGCCGGTTGACGAATCTGCCTGAAATTTTCAGGAAAATGGTCTCATGGCGGTCCGGTCCTTCCCTGAAAGTTTGGGGGGGATTCGTCAAGCGGGGGCCGAGATAAAAGGGGGGTCCGAAAACGCGTTTTCCCCATGTTAATTTCCATAGGGCGGTCGATTTCACTTTTAGCCCGAACGGCTGAATGGATTTCCACCAAACTTGGCAAAATTGTAGGGACTGGTAGCCCGATGTGCCTTTGCTATGTCTCAAGATATGTGCTCCAGTGGATTTTGAGTAATTTAGGTTCAAAAAAATATATATATCTATAGGCGCTCTCCCGTGCGCGCACCGGAGTGCGCTCCAGGCGCGACACGCGACTTGCGCGCAGGAAGCTGATTGGATCTCAGTTGTCTGTAAACATTCTAAACAGTGCGGAGCGGCCGCCATCTTGTGTCTCGGTAAAATCGAGACACAAGGGGTTTGAAAAAAAAAGGGGCAAATGACCATAAGGGGGAAGAGTAGACCCCCTCTGACCCCCTAGGTTTGATGTAGGGACTAAAATAGGGTCCTGCAGGGCATTAAAATTTTTTTTTCGTTTTGCGCGGGGGAAGCGCATGGTACGCGCACCGGCGAAGCACGGGGAAAATCCAGGACCATATTTATGAAGGCCTTGCGCTGTTAGTTTTGCGCTTCCTGTGCGTCAATTTTTGTGACGCACCAGCGGTGTAAAAAAATGCGCATTGTTATGCAATATTTAAAAAGTGACGCATCTATCTAGATGCGTCACTTTTTAAATATAGTGCAACGAGGTACATTTTATTACACTGCTGGTGTTATGCGTCACTTTTCTGTGCGCACTCCTTATGACATTCCAGATGTGTCATATTTAATGTATGACGAATCATGTTGCAGATACAATATGGCGCAGAGTTTTAAAAAGTGACCCATGTACCTAGATGCGTCACTTTTTAAAAATAGCGTCAGGTATAATGTATGCAGAGGGGGTGTTCTCCCGCAAAAAGCTTTGTAATAGCGACGCAGTGAAATCTTTGAGATTTCACTGCGTCAGTTTTAGGATGCTGTTGCGTCAAAATCTTGTGCCTGCTTTACAGCAGGTGTTAGACTGAGGCAAGACCTTTCATATGCTGCTTTCCCCATTTGAAAGGACACATTACTGGAGTTGCGTCACTTTTGTGACGCACTCCAGCAATGCGTTACTTGGAATGTCATAAGGAGTGCGCACAGAAAAGTGACGCATTGCACCAGTAGTGTAAAAAAATGTGTTGCGTTGCGTTATATTTAAAAAGTGAGGTATCTAGGTAGATGGGTCACTTTTTAAAATCAAGCGCCACATTATATCTGCGTGAGGTATAATGCATGCAGAGGGGGTGTTCTCCCACTAAAAGCTTTGTAATAGCGACGCAGTGAAATGTTTGAGATTTCACTGCGTCACTTTTAGGATGCTGTTGCATCCTTTAAATATAGTGCAACGAGGCACATTTTATTACACTGCTGGTGTGATGCGTCACTTTTCTGTCCACAGTCCTTATGACATTCCAGATGTGTCATATTTAATGTATGACGAATCATGTTGCAAGGAGTTACAGATACGTCAGTATTTCTGACATATGTGTAAACATAAAAGTGATGCGAGGCCGGCGCAAAATTTTGACGCAATAGCATCCTAAAAGTGACGCAGGGAAATCTCATAGATTTCAGTACGTTGTTATTACCAAGCTTTTTGCGAGGGATTGCCCCCTCTGCATACATTATACCTGATGCAGATACAATATGGCGCAGAGTTTTAAAAAGTGACCCATGTACCTAGATGCGTCACTTTTTAAAAAATAGTGTCAGGTATAATGCATGCAGAGGGGGTGTTCCTTGCAAAAAGCTTGGTAATAATGACGCAGTGCGTCACTTTTAGGATGCAGTTGCGCCAAAATCTTGCGCCTGCTTCACAGCAAACCTTTCACATGGTGCTTTTTCCATGTGAAAGGACACATTACTGGAGTTGCGTCACTTTTGTGACGCACTCCTGCAATGCGTTACTTTTGTGTTTACAGATATGTCAGAAATACTGACATATCTGTAACTCCTTGCGAATTGATTAGTCATATATTAAATATGACATATCTGGAATGTCATAAGGAGTGCGTCCAGATAAGTGACGCATCGCTATTTTCACGTAGCGATGCGTCACTTTTCAGAAATGAGGCCTCCAGTTTATTCACTGTGTCATAACTTTCTTTTCTAACACTCACCTTCTTTCAGTCCTCCTACTTCACTTTCTTTCACCTCTCATACCTTTCTGTTCTTTCTTACTCATTCTCCTTTCAATTATCAATGCACTATATTTCACTTACTCTTCATTTTTTAAGATTATAGCTCTTTGATGAGAATTGGAGGTAGTTCTGAAAAGAACTTTTGGTTTTCTTCTTTTAACTGAAGAGGAACAAAAACAGGGAATAGAAACTGCTCAACAGGAGCAAAAAGAAAAGAAAAAAATTAGGGGTGAGAAGGGCAGTGATGGTTCTCCAATGCCCGAACCATGAGCAGGACACTTTGCTCCCCATAGGTGAGGAGTTGATTGCAGTATCTGCATCTGACGACCCCATGGTTGAATGCAGGTTGAATGTTTGCTACCTGCCCCTGAGATTGTTCTCTTCCAGAAGAAGTTGCTCCTCCTGTTGATGTAGAGGCCCCATCTCTGGGAACCTCCTGTGCCAGAGCCCTGACACTTTCCCGGGCAAAATTCTGGGGGTGCCTCCTCTCCACATGGCGAATCATGGTGAAGTTGCCAAAAGAGTATTTTTTTGGGGGGTTACCCCGTGACAGGACCTGTTTGCAGATCCTGCACTCTACTTTTGGTGCATTCACCTTCTTCTGGCCTTCTGGAAACTTAAAAAATTTCCAGATGAAATGTTCCTTCACCTTTGGGGTAGGAGGCTCTTCATCAATGAAATCATTGGAGTCATCTTCACTGCTGGATGGTCTGGCAGCCATGATGAATCCAGGAATATGGAGCAGCAAAAAAGGCAGGTCTTTCAGTCACAAAAGTGAAAGAAGAAGTGAAGGAAATGGGTGGGGATTTCATTCATTGTAAAAAAAAACTGTTAGCAACCAATGAAAAGTGTTATTTTAGGGTCACATGACCCGACGCGTTTACGCTGCGCGCTCCGGAGCACTTCCGGGTGCGTTTACGCAGCGCGATCGTAGGCGCTTCCGGGGCGCAAACGTGGCACGATCGTAGGCGCTTTTCCGTGCGTTTATGCGCCGCGCACGTATGCGCTTCCGAGGGCACTTACGTTGCGCGCCGAAGTGACGTCATCAATCTTTTATAGAAATGCATAATCATTTTCCATATTAAAAAAAACAAATTTTATTTGTATGGTACGAAATGTTTTGCATTATTATTAACTTTTCATTCATATTTTTTTTCACGAACGACAGTTGCGCTCTGGGTGCGCTTTCAGATGAGCTCTCGGAGAAGCTTACAGGAGAGCTTAGCTGAAAGCTTCCCGGAGCGCGCACCCAGAGCGCAAAAGAAAAAAATTATAAAAAAAATGAATACTTAAAAAAAAACAGCAAATTGTAAAAAAAAAAAAAGGTTAGAAACTCGATATACAAAGGAATTAGCATTTAAATAACTATGAAATTCACTGAAAAAACCATAGGTTTCACACCAGTTATAGTTAGGAATTAGCATTTAAAAAACCTATGAAATTCACTGAAAAAACCATAGGTTTCACACCAGTTATAGTTAGGAATTAGCATTTAAAAAACCTATTAAATTCACTGAAAAAACCATAGGTTTCACACCAGTTATAGTTAGCTGGAAATTTTACTGATATAAAACCATTGAAATTCCCACGTTATAGTTAGATGGACTCACTATAACTTGCGCGTGCAATGCACTGCTGATGATGTCTTAATAAGCCAGTTAACCAATCAATTTTTAAAAACCATCCATTTAGACACTTATTTAAACATTTATTCTTCCATCAACTTTTACATATACATATATAAAATATATTTATTTTTCAGAAAGACACACATTCACTGGATGGTGTCATCAGTGATGTCATGAGTGATGTCACTGACCATGTCATGAGTGATGTAATATGTGATGTCATCAGCAGTGCATTGCACGCGCAAGTTATAGTGAGTCCATCTAACTATAACGTGGGAATTTCAATGGTTTTATATCAGTAAAATTTCCAGCTAACTATAACTGGTGTGAAACCTATGGTTTTTTCAGTGAATATATATATATATATATATATATATATATATATATATATATATATATATATATATATATATATATATATATATATATATATATTCACTGAAAAAACCATAGGTTATAGACCATATATAGTTAGGGATTAGCATTTAAAAAAACTTATTTTATTTGCACAAAACCATTGAAATTCCATATATAGTTAGTTGCACTAACTATATATCGCGGACCCGCAATCCACTGCTAATGATGTCACATATTACATCATTCATTACATGGTCAGTGACATCACTGATGACATCACTGATGACATCACTGATGACAACATCCAGTGACTGTATGTTTCTGTAGAGTTAAAATATGTCTTACATATTGAAGAATGAGTGAATGTATAAGTGTCTGGATGAAGGATTTAGTAGGTGCATGACTGACTGTATGAGAGAATGATTAAATGTGTCTCACTGAGTGCATGGGTTAGTGATTAAAGTGTCTTAATTTGGCAATCATTATTTATGTTCTTCTGTAAACTGCTGCATGTTTAAATCAGTAGCTATATCAGTAACTATATGGGTTATTGAATGGTTGCCCAAGTATTTGTATGGGAGACTGAGTATGTGTGTGGGTGGCTGGGAGGTGTATAACTCTGTGCATAGATGTGTGAGCAGTTGATTCCCTAGGTGTATGGCTTCAAAAGTGCATGTAGAAACAGCTGTATGGACAGTTGACTGTGTGCATGAGTATATTGGTGAGTGAATGGATATCTCAGTTCTACATGTCAAAGTAAGTACATATGTAAAACACACTCCATGTGAGAGTTGACATATATAAATAACTGAACATAAGAGCCAGTGAATGTGAGAGTGGCTGTATGAATCATTGTGAACTTGTATCAAGGATTGTATAAGAGAGTAAATATGTGTTAGTATATGTTTGAAAAAGTAAGGTGGGTATAACTGTATAGTTGAGGAAATGGAGGTGTGATTGATTCTTTGCATGACTGACTAGGTGTGTGAGTAACTCCATGGATGTGTGACAGTCTGTGAGTGCCTGTTTACACTGAGTGTATCTAAGGTTATATTAGAGTCTGAAGATGTATTATCACATAAATGATATCATCAGTGATGTAATCAGTAATGTCAAATGAGATGTCAGTGATGTCATCAGTGATGTCATTTGAGATCTCATCAGTGATGTCATCAGTGATGTCATTTGAGATGTCATCAGTGATGTCATCAGTGATGTCACTGACCATGTCATGAATGATGTAATATGTGACATCATTAGCAGTGGATTGCGGGTCCGCGATATATAGTTAGTGCAACTAACTATATATGGAATTTCAATGGTTTTGTGCAAATAAAATAAGTTTTTTTAAATGCTAATCCCTAACTATATATGGTCTATAACCTATGGTTTTTTCAGTGAATTTTCAAGGTTTTGTAAATGCAAATTCCTAACTATATATGGTCTATAACCTATGGTTTTTTCTGTGAATTTCATTGGTTTTTTAAAAGCTAATATCTATAGCTGTAAAGTATATTCTTTATTAAGTGACGTATCACGTAGCCCGTGAGACGCCTCATGATGCATCGCATAACCGTGACGTATCGTCTCTGCAGCGCAAACCAAACCCAAAACGTAAGCACGCCAAAACACGCTTAAAGATATATATATTTTTTTTTAACCTTAATTAGACAAAATCCACACGTGCACATATCACAAACGTTCAAAAAACACAATATGTCGGACTCCAGTTACGCTGCCGGTTAGCTCCCCGGTTAACGTACCAGGAAGCACCTTTACCGCGAAAAATCACATTTTTTTTTTTCAGGGAACTTTAATAGCCCCCTCATCAATCCTAGGGGTTCAGGAGGGGTCTGCCTTACCCCTTTCATTCATTTACACCTTTTTTCCACCTCTTGTCTCTCGATCCCACAGAGAGACAAGATGGCGGCCGCTCCAGACTGTTTACAAAGATAACAGCCAATCAGCTTCTCCTCAGACTCCCGTTACACTGCCGGTTAGCTGCCCGGTTCGCGTACCAAGACGCGTCTCTACGGCGAAAAAATCGGATTTTTTTTTTTGGGGCCCAGCGTGGCTCTAAAATATACCCTCATCAATCCTAGGGGGTCAGAAGGGGTCTACCTTGCCCCCCTTCCTTCATTTCCTCCTTTGTTTTGGCCTCCTCTTGTCTCTCGATCCTACCGAGAGACAAGATGGCGGCCGCACCGGACTGTTTAGAATGTTGACAGACACCGGAGAGCCGATCAGCTTCGCTTCGCAAAGTTCCGATAAGCGAAAAGTACGCGAACCGGATCGCTGCCCGGAGCGCTGTTACAGATATATATCTTGATTTAAACGTTAATTTCTCAAAATCCACTGAAGCACATATATTGAGACCTAGCAAAGGCACATCGGGCTAACAGTCCCTACAATTTTGCCAAGTTTCGTGCAAATGCATTCAGCCGTTCGAGCTAAAAGTGAGTCCAACCGCCCTATGGAAAACTCAATGTTAAAAACGCGTTTTGGGACCCCCCTTTTTTCTCAGCCCCCCCTTGACGAAACCCCCCCAAATTTCCAGGAGCTGCTCAGAAACAAAATGTGCCATTTTCCTGAAAATTTCAGCCGATTCCGTACACAAACGCCAAAGTTATTAGACATAGAATTTTCAGAAATCCCATAGGGAAAAAATCCTAACTATATATACCTACTGGCGACCGCCAGTAGGTAATATATATATATATATATATATATATTCACTGAAAAAACCATAGGTTATAGACCATATATAGTTAGGAATTCGCATTTACAAAACCTTATTTTACTCACACAAAACCATTGAAATTCCATATATAGTTAGTTGCACTAACTATATATCGCGCACCCGCAATCCACTGCTGATGATGTCACATATTACATCATTCATGACATGGTCAGTGACATCACTGATGACATCACTGATGACATCTCAAATGACATCACTGATGACATCTCAAATGACATCACTGATGACATCACTGATGACATCTCATTTGACATTACTGATCACATCACTGATGATATCATTCATGTGATAATACAATGAACCTCTTCAGACTCTAATATAACCTTAGATACAATCAGTGTAAACAGACACTCACAGACTGTCACTCATCCATGGAGTTACTCACACACCTAGTCAGTCATGCAAAGAATCAATCACACCTCCATTTCCTCAACTATACAGTTATACAAACTTTACTTATTCAAACATATACTAACACATATTTACTCTCTTATACAATCCCTGACACAAGTTCACAATGATCCATACAGCCACTCACACATTCACTGGCTCTTATGCACAGTTATTTATATATGTCAACTCTCACATGTGCTGTGTTTTACATATGTACTTACTTTGACATATAGCACTGAGATATCCATTCACTCACCAATACACTCATGCACACAGTCAACCGCCCATACAGCTGTTTCCACATGCACTTTTGAAACCATACATCTAGTGAATCAACTGCTCACACATCTATGCACAGAGTCATACACCTCCCAGCCACCCACACACACACTCAGTCTCCCATACAAATACTTGGGCAACCAATCAATAACCCATATAGTTACTCATATAGCTACTTATCAACACATGCAACAGTTTACAGAACAACAGACATAATGATGCACAAATTAAGACAGTTTAGTCACTAACCCATGCACTCAGTGAGACACATTTAATCACTCACTCATACAGTCAGTCATGCACCTACTAAATCCTTCATCCAGACACTTATACACCCACTCATTCTTCAATATGTAAGACATATTTTAACTTTACAGAAACATACAGTCACTGGATGTTGTCATCAGTGATGTCATTTGAGATGTCATCAGTGATGTCATCAGTGATGTCACTGACCATGTCATGAATGATGTAATATGTGACATCATCAGCAGTGGATTGCGGGTGCGCGATATATAGTTAGTGCAACTAACTATATATGGAATTTCAATGGTTTTGTGTGAGTAAAATAAGGTTTTGTAAATGCGAATTCCTAACTATATATGGTCTATAACCTATGGTTTTTTCAGTGAATTTTCAAGGTTTTGTAAATGCTAATTCCTAACTATATATGGTCTATAACCTATGGTTTTTTCAATGAATTTTCAAGGTTTTGTAAATGCTAATTTCTAACTATATATGGTCTATAACCTATGGTTTTTTCAGTGAATATATATATATACATACATATATAAACATATATCATCTGTATATCTATATAAATACAAACATAAATGCATGCATACATATACTTATATGCATACAGATGCATGTTATTTACATGAAAGTTGAAAAAACACTAATAAAAGCAAAGCTAAAAAGCCACCTCATTACAAACAGAATGGCTTTAACTTAAACGAGGGCGAGATCTATTGCATTTTCAATGCTTGTTTACTTTGGTTCCATCAAGAAGGCATTCAGATGTGTCACACATTTGCCATAAATTCTGAATGTTAGCACTCTAGTTGCACATTAGATCACTGTAGTAAAACTACTGGTCACCAGGGACGTCTGCTGCTGGTATTCAAAGTGCATGTTTCAGTCTGCATGTCAGAATTTTTTTAATGAAATTGAAGAGGATTTGAAAAGTCACTCAAAATGTGCCCTAATTTTTCTTTCTGCAGCACTAATCATAATTCACATGTCAAAATATACCCCCTCATTTTGTTCCTTTTTAAATTAAATGTTTTAAGAGTTACCACTTTATTCCAATCAAGATGGCTTCAGGTGTGCCATACCTTTGTAATAAGTAGGACTGTTAGCGCTCTAGTTGTTCTTTAGAACACTCTGGGACATTCTGTCATTGGGCTATACTTGGGCTACATCTGGGTGATATTTGGGCTACATTTGGGCTCTTTTGTCTCTGGTGGCCATTTTGGGAGACTGCATGTCAGACGTGAAGTAGTGTGGCTCACTGGTTAGAGGCGGCAGACCCGAGAGCAGAGGACGGCCCGGGACCAGGGTTCGATTCCCGACGCGGCAGGTTTCTGGACCAGGGTCAGCGGACTCGATAATTCTCTCGCCTCGGTGCCCACTCTGATCAGCGATCACACTCGGCAACTCTGGGCATTAGCTTGCCTCATCTTCACTAACGGCCCCACCAGACCGCCGGGGATGCCTGGTCTCACCCTGGAGATACCCATTAAGGGACCATCTCTCAGGGAAGCCAGGAAGGGTTTCGCAGCGGTCGAAGCGCGGAGATACTCCCCCGGGAGTGATTCTAGCGCTATATAAACACGCAAATTAAATAGAAGAGGATTTGAAAAGTCACTCAAAATGTGCCCTAATTTTTCTTTCTGCAGCACTAATAATACCTTCTATTGCATAATATACCCCCTTATTTTGTTCCTTTTTAAATTAAATGTTTTAAGAGTTACCACTTTATTCCCATCACGATGGCTCCAGGTGTGCTATACTTTTGCAATAAGTAGGACTGTTAGCGCTCTAGTTGTTCTTTAGAACACTCTGGGACATTCTGTCATTGGGCTATACTTGGGCTACATCTGGGTGATATTTGGGCTACATTTGGGCTCTTTTGTCTCTGGTGGCCATTTTGGGAGACTGCATGTCAGAATGTTTTAATGAAATAGAAAAGGATTTGAGAAGTCACTCAAAATGTGCCCTAATTTTTCATTCTGCAGCACTAATCATACTTTCTATGGCAAAATATACCCCCTCATGTTGTTTCTTTTTAAATTAAATGTTTTAAGAGTTACCACTTTATTCCAATCAAGATGGCTTCAGGTGTGCCATACCTTTGTAATAAGTAGGACTGTTAGCGCTCTAGTTGTTCTTTAGAACACTCTAGGAGGCTGCAGTAGAACACAAAGGAATCAACTGACAGTCTCTGTCCTTGTTGGATGTACATGTTTTACTGAGAATGTCAGACTTCATTTTCACATGACTGAGAAAGATAATGTGAATTTACAGAAAATATGCTTTCAGTTTAGCTTATAGATCCCCTTCCAAACCACTGTGGGAAAATCATGAGATATTAGATTTCTTTCAAACAATATTCATGATATCACAGCAGAAGGTTTTTTCACATGGTAAAATCACCTTAGAACCCACCACAATTCCTAAAACGAGTATGGTACCATCAACAAATGATTTATAATGTAACTAAAGTCCTAAAACCCTCTATTAACTACAATGCTTTTTAATGAGGTGCTATCATGTATATTGGTCCCAAGATGGCTGCCAACACGTCTTGGATGAAGTGCTGACAGCCAATCAGATCAGATGTGTGGTTAGGCTCCGCCCAGATATATATCTTTTTTTGAACCTAAATTACTCAAAATCCACTGGAGCACATATATTGAGACCTAGCAAAGGCACATCGGGCTAACAGTCCCTACAATTTTGTCTGCGCCATCTTGCGTTTTGTCCAATGCCACAATTTTGTCGTGCACGGCAGCCATTTTAGATGCCTTGACCAGGGCCACTCTCTGCACGCCGCCGATTCTCAGCATGGCTCCCCACCCTCGCACGCATCTCCCCCACGCAATGGTCACCCCCGCTCTCTCTCTCATGCATGGGCCATATACTTCCCCCCATCTGCGCTGCTCTTCTCTGAGAATCACACCCTGTGCCCGCCCGACACCTCCCTTTCACCCTATTCACTACCGCACCCTCTGACACTCCTCTTCCTCTGTGTCCGATTGTCCAGGCCGGACCTAGGCTATCACCTAGCCCAAATGAGATGTTATCAGTGATGTCATCAGTGATGTCATTTGAGATGTCATCAGTGATGTCATCAGTGATGTCACTAACCATGTCATGAATGATGTAATATGTGACATCATCAGCAGTGGATTGCGGGTGCGCGATATATAGTTAGCGCTTATAACTATATATGGAATTTCAATGGTTTTATGCGAGTAAAATAAGGTTTTCTAAATGCAAATCCCTAACTATATATGGCCTACAACCAATGGTTTTTTCATTGAATTTTCAAGGTTTTGTAAATGCAAATTCCTAACTATATATGGAGTATAACCTATGGTTTTTTCTGTGAATATATATATATATATATATATATATATATATATATATATATATATATATATATATATATATATATATATATATATATATATATATATATATATATATATATATATATATCTGGAAACACTCGAACCACTTCCTGAATTCACCAGCGGCAAACAGGCGAGGAAAGAGATGCAGACCTCCAGAGCTTCAAGTGGGCAATATTTTATTTCAGTGACCCAACACAACGCGTTTCAAGCCCGTAAGCCCTTGATCACGTGTCACAAGATTGCATACACCATGGTATTCAATTTAAAGTGCAAAAAGCGCCCCTCCTACTGTTTACATCACAGACCACATGTGTAAGAACATGGAAAAAATACTGTGCATTGTAGCTTTCTTTTTTTGTGTGTAACAATGTAACTGCTTGTAAAATGAAACGGAATATCACATTTGGCATATTAAACACATTTATACAAGTAATCTAAAACTTGAATTTCATTAGTTAAAATATGCCACAGAACTTATAAAAAATAAATATAGTTATAGTTCTTTATATTTTAAAATTTTCTTTTTACAAAAAGGTAAAGCAACCTTTATCTATTGCCGTATTTACAAGCAGTAATTCAGGGAAAAATAAATAACCGGTTAAATCCGTTTTATCAAAATACCCTGTACAAAAGCTAAACTGTTATCCGTTGAAATCAACCTCTAAAACAGTTTTTTTAAAGTTTGTACACATATATAGTCTATAGTTATGGAGAGGGTTCAAAAAAGTGCTTATAAGTGCATCCCTTACAAAATAGTAAAGTGCAAGTGCAAAGAAAATGGTGCAAATTTCTCTAAATAATCAAATTTGGATCGAAGGGTCTGTTTTGCCATTGACCACAAGAATACATGTAAATAAATTCAAGGCAAATATAGGTATTCGTAAAAACATCCCAAAACCATTTGATTATAAAAACAGTGATGTACACTTCATTGTTTTTTTAAAAGAGAGAAATTCTACATGAGGGAAGAATATGTGCATGCTATATACATGTATTATATTTACAAGGACAAATCTATATATATACACATATACACACACAAGACTGGGGTACAAGAACCAACGGGATTAAGACCATGCTGTAACTAGTTTGTTATTACAGAAAACTCCGCATGTCTTCCGTCGTGTTCAACCCATTGGGCCATTTGCAATCTAAGTCCAAGATATACTTGGTCTCTAATTGCCGGAGTTGGCGTTCTCTATTGCCCCCTCTTCTCTTTTTATTTACAGCGTCAATTACATAATAAGAAAGACAGTTTATGTTGTTTGCGTGCACTTTCTTAAAATGTCTTGCAACAGGATATGTTGCATCGCTGTGTAAAATGGCCCTAATATGCTGCAAAATCCTGACGTGCACCTGTAGCTTCGTGCTACCCACATAGCGTAGCCCACAGGTGCACGTCAGGACATATACGGCATATTCAGTCTTGCACGTGTAATTGCCAGTTATAGGGTTGGAAGTAGTCTTGAAGGGCGTGTGATATGAGGTCATGTTGCATCCAAATTTGCACGCTCTACATGTGAAACATTTAGTGAACCCTTTCTTTGTAGGCATCCAAGTAGTGACTTTTTTAATCTCAGGGGATACTTTGTCCAGTCTACTGCCCATAGTGCTGCTCCTTCTAAAGGTGATTGTAGGTTTGGCAGCTATCCTAGTTTGCAGGATGTTGTCTGTCAGAACTACAGGCCAATGCCTATTTATGATGGACCTGATCTGACGTTCCTCTCTGTTAAAAGTAGTAATTAACCTAGGAGTGTCTAGCGTCTGATCTGGGCTGGTAACACCGGCTGAGTTGGGGCATTGTTCCTCTGTGAAAAGACTGCTTCTAGGTCTAGTTTTGGCCTTTTCTTCTGCCTCCCTAATTATTTTGGAAGAGTATCCTCTGTCTTTTAATCTGATTATTAAATCAGATTTACACTTTTCAAATTGTTCCTCATTGCTACAGATCCTTTTTATCCTTAGGATTTCTCCATAAGGAATACTAGCAATGAGGTGCTTTGGATGCGAACTGGTCGCGTGCAAAGTGATGTTACCTGAAGTCGCCTTCCTGTGTAATGTACTTTCAAGGGTATTATTGTGTACAAAAATCTTTACATCAAGAAACTCGATTTCCTTTCTCTCAATGTGGGAAGTAAATCTTAAATTTAAGTCATTTTTGTTTATCTCATTTACAAACAAAATAGCTTCCTCTTCTGTACCCTCCCACAGAATGAACACATCATCTATATACCGCAGGTAAGATCTAATGTGGGTGTTATATTCCCTTAGAAAGGCGGTTTTGAGGACCCGCTCCTCCCACCAGCCAACATGCAAGCATGCATAGCTGGGGGAGAAGCAGGCCCCCATCGCCACTCCTCTCATTTGTTTATATAGATCCTTGTCGAACAAGAAACAATTATTGTTCAGACACCAACTGATTAACTGCAGTAAGATTTTGTTATGCTCATAGAGCGTGCTGGACCGTGTCTCCAAGAAGTGTTTGACTGAAGCGAGCCCTTGTGTATGGTCTATTGATGTATATAGAGCTTCTATATCTAAAGTGATAAGAAGTAAATTATTAGACCATGGTAGCTTCTTGATTTTCTGTAGAAAATCACCAGTATCCTTAACATAGCTAGGCAATGACATTACCAAGCCCTGTAGGAAAAAGTCAAGGTATTGGCCCACATGTTCACCTATGCTATTAATGGCCGATATAATAGGCCTTCCAGGAATGGGGACCACTTTTTTATGAATCTTGGGAATTAGATACAACACAGGTATCACTGGGAACTCTATTAGCATATATTTGTGTTCTTCTGTGGAAATTAACCCTTGTCTTTTCCAAGATGCTAACATTTTGTGTAGAACAGATTTAGCTTTCTCATATTCCTTCATGTTGGACTTAGCGTAACAATTCTCATCATTTAGTTGGCGAGATGCCTCGGTTACATATTCCTTCCTAGGCCACAAAACTAGGTTCCCGCCTTTATCAGACTTTTTAACCACCACCTCCTGATTGTTTTCCAATTTTTTGACCAAATCAAAATATGCCTTTCTTTTAAAAAACAAATTTCTTTCACACCTGTTTTTGAGGACAGTATGATTTAATTTTTTAAGATCATTAATGATTAAATCATGAAACACATCAATGCTGTCCTTTGGCATAATTGGAACAAAACTAGACTTCGGTTTGAAGGGGCTGAGCCCAGCCCCCTCTTGGACGTGGTCTATTCTGCGTAGTCGTGCCTGGGTAGCTTGATCTTGTTCATTCTCTTCAGAACTGTCCGAACCATCTGCTAAATCATGTACCAAGAGTAATTGGTGAACATCCGATGCTGCTAAATTAATAGCGGGAGCACTTTCATTTCCATCAGCTACGTTGTCTTCTTCAATGTCTTTTGATGTTTTAAGGGCAAAGAATTTCTTTAGCTTTAACTTCCTGATGAAACAATAAACATCAATGCGAGTTCTAGCGTAATTAAAACTATCACCTGGGCAGAAATTGAGACCCAAAGCCAGCAGTTGTTCTTCAGCTTTGGATAGGGTAACATTGGATAGATTGATCACAGTATTATCTGCTAATCCTTTTTGTTTTTTCTCCATTTCGCTTTTGTTTTTTTGGTGTTGGTGTCTTTCTTTGCACCTTTTGCGTTGTTCACGTCGTCTTTTGGTTCGCCGACATTTGCTGCTACTTGGTTCCGCCGAGGCCTTAATGTTTGCAGTCTCGCCTCGACTAAAAAATCAATCTCCTGTCCCACATTCAACACTGTTTGTTTTCTTCTTGTGGGAATAGATTCCGTGCTGGATGCACTGGTGAGTGAAATGGTTTCAAGACTGTCTGAGTTTTCTACAATTTGTCTTGCACTAGCCACTTCTTCCTGAGTATTGACTTTTTCTGTGTATTGTTGGCGCTTTATGGGATCAAATTTCCTAGAGAAAGTAAAAATCTGACCATTTTCATAGTCTTGTAGGTCACGGTTGAATTTAGTTGCCTTTCTCAATTTGATTTTTTCCTCATGTTTTTTTAGGTGGTCTAACATGGTTTCCTCTAGTTTAGCATTTTGTTCAGTAGCTCCCAATTCTTTAATTTTTTCCAAAAGGACATCAATTTCTTTTAATAGTTCCTCACGATCAATTTGAGCATATTTTATGAGGATTTTAACTAAATTAATTGAGGCAGTGAGGTTGCTCTCCCCCCACTCACGTAGCATATTGGGATTAGGTTTGTCAAAGCTGGGCGCTAATAGAATCCGAAGTCCTCGTGGCACCCTTCCAACTTCTGCATACTTTGACAAAGAGCGATGTTCCCACCACTTGGTTATTTCAAGTTTCCGCTTTTTTTCCAACTCCTTGTACAGGCATATAATATCGTTGTCCTTTTCAGTTGTAGCGCTGGCTGGCCCGGCAGTTTCTTTAGCCGGTTTAGATTGCGCACAAAACATTGCCTCAGCCGCCAGCTCACGTTCCCTCATTTCGGCTGCTGACATTGTCGGGTCACGTTATTTTGCACCAAGCCCCAACAGGCATGCGAGGATAAGACGCTGGTTTTTCTCACCCCGCCGCACTGTTGTGTAAAGCTCCGACTCCCCTTCTACGTGTTCCCACTGGATACAGTATCGAGCAGACTCACCGGATTGTTGCCGCTTTTCCGCCGAACCTCCGTCCACGCGTACACGGCAGGCAATGTCCTGGTGACTCCGTTTTCCTCTCGTACTCTCCCGGGGTAGGCGGCAGCTGATAGTTATCCACCATGGATCCTTGTGCTTTGTCGGTTAGATTCAGCCGCCGACTCGTGGGGAGGAGGTCCGGTAACGAAGGTAACCGCCCTTCGTAATAGACACCTGGAAACACTCGAACCACTTCCTGAATTCACCAGCGGCAAACAGGCGAGGAAAGAGACGCAGACCTCCAGAGCTTCAAGTGGGCAATATTTTATTTCAGTGACCCAACACAACGCGTTTCAAGCCCGTAATCCCTTGATCACGTGTCACAAGATTGCATACACCATGGTATTCAATTTAAAGTGCAAAAAGCGCCCCTCCTACTGTTTACATCATAGACCACATGTGTAAGAACATGGAAAAAATACTGTGCATTGTAGCTTTCTTTTTTTGTGTGTAACAATGTAACTGCTTGTAAAATGAAACGGAATATCACATTTGGCATATTAAACACATTTATACAAGTAATCTAAAACTTGAATTTCATTAGTTAAAATATGCCACAGAACTTATAAAAAATAAATATAGTTATAGTTCTTTATATTTTAAAATTTTCTTTTTACAAAAAGGTAAAGCAACCTTTATCTATTGCCGTATTTACAAGCAGTAATTCAGGGAAAAATAAATAACCGGTTAAATCCGTTTTATCAAAATACCCTGTACAAAAGCTAAACTGTTATCCGTTGAAATCAACCTCTAAAACAGTTTTTTTAAAGTTTGTACACATATATAGTCTATAGTTATAGTTATGGAGAGGGTTCAAAAAAGTGCTTATAAGTGCATCCCTTACAAAATAGTAAAGTGCAAGTGCAAAGAAAATGGTGCAAATTTCTCTAAATAATCAAATTTGGATCGAAGGGTCTGTTTTGCCATTGACCACAAGAATACATGTAAATAAATTCAAGGCAAATATAGGTATTCGTAAAAACATCCCAAAACCATTTGATTATAAAAACAGTGATGTACACTTCATTGTTTTTTTAAAAGAGAGAAATTCTACATGAGGGAAGAATATATATATATATCACCTACTGGCGGCCGCCAGTAGGTATATATAGTTAGGATTTTTTTGAATAGGGATTTCTGAAAATTCTATGTTGAATAACTTTGGCGTTGATGGACGGAATTGGCTGAAATTTTCAGGAAAATGGCACATTTTGTTTCCGAGCGTCCCCTGAAAGTTTGGGGGGGGTTTTGTCAAGCGGGGGCCGAGAAGAAAAGGGGGGTCCCAAAATGTGTTTTTAACATTGAGTTTTCCATAGGGCGGTTGGACTCACTTTTAGCTCGAATGGCTGAATGGATTTCCACAAAACTTGGCCAAATTATAGGGACTGGTAGCCCGATGTGCCTTTGCTATGTCTCAAATTATATGCTCCAGTGGTTTTTACGAAAATTGCACAAATTAAGACAGTTTAGTCACTAACCCATGCACTCAGTGAGACACATTTAATCACTCACTCATACAGGCAGTCATGCACCTACTAAATCCTTCATCCAGACACTTATACATCCACTCATTCTTTACAGAAACATACAGTCACTGGATGTTGTCAACAGTGATTTCATCAGTGATGTCATTTGAGATGTCATCAGTGATGTCATCAGTGATGTCACTGACCATGTCATGAATGATGTAATATGTGACATGATCAGCAGTGGATTGCGGGTGCGCGATATATAGTTAGTGCAACTAACTATATATGCACATTTCAATGGTTTTGTGAGAGTAAAATAAGGTTTTGTAAATGCTAATTCCTAACTATATATGGTCTATAACCTATGTTTTTTTCACTGAATATATATATATTTTTAAAAATTGTATTTTGTGTATAATTCACTGTGCTTTTTAAACTGCCATCCACTCTCACCTGCATCTTGGCATCTTAGAACAGCGCTTCTCGCTGCAACGACCTCTTTCCTTCAGTCGCCATTCCCGAGGGCGAGGCGAGACACGCCCCCTCGGCTGGCCACGCCCCCTCCAACCTCCTCACCCACCGGTATAAAGTATGTGTCTTGGTAGGAAGTGCAGCGGACGAGCGCAGCGGGCGCGACTTTTGCGCGCCGAAGGCGCGCCTAAGGCAAGCCCGTCTGCGCCCGTCCGCGGCCGGACGGGGCTAGGGGCACGACTCCATGCCAAACCTACATCCTACTCTTCTAAGGATCTTATTGCCCATCAAGGTAAATGGCTACTTCCAGATCCCACCCGCAGACTGATTTCCTCTTTAGGCCTTGCCCCCACTTCCCCCATAGCCCCTCATCCCCCGCTACACGCTCCCCCGTTACCCTGCCCCTTTCCCCCTGACCACCCCCCCCGTTCGCCGGCATTGTCTGTCTTTTTACTCAATACCAGGTCAGCGGTCAAGCACCACCATGAGCTGTTCGTCTTACTCGATTCTGAGAAACCGGACCTACTGCTCCTGACCGAAACTTGGTACTGTGACACTTCCCTCCCCGTTCTCCTGGCCACCCTACCCTCCTCCTATGTGGCCCTTCATGCCGACCAGCCGGCGGGCAAGGCAGGCGGTGGGGTTGCCCTGATCGCTCGGTCGGAGTTGAACTTCCAACCACTTCCCTCACCTCCCATTCCCCCTGCTGACTTCCTGGTAGCCCGTTCTCTTTCATTTCCCCCCCCTATCACCTGCCTATTAATGTACCGGCCTCCCCAGCCCTCGCCTGCATTTTTGCCGGCCTTTCAAGACCTATTGGCCAACTTGGCGGTCAACTACGCCTCGGTCTTGGTGCTAGGGGACCTCAATTACTGGCCCTTTGACCCACACGAGTGCTCAGCCTCAAAAGAGTTTACAGACTGCCTATCAACCCTTAATTTCGTGTCGCACATATCCGTCCCCACTCACTCCCATGGGCACACATTGGACCAGGTCTGGTCCCTCAACCTCCCCGTGGCCTCGGCCACTGTCTCGCCGTGCCCTTGGTCCGACCATGCCCTTATTTCCTTCTCTATTCCCCGCAACGTGATGCCTAAAATTCCGTATGCAAAAAACACCTGGGCACGGAACTGGAATAGATTGGATTACCCCTCCTTGACCTCCATGCTCCGCGACTCTACTCCTACTCTTACTGGCTTAACATCTACCTCTCAAGCCAAGGCCATTAACACCTGGCTGGCGGATGGCTGCGACTCTGTGGCGCCCCTACGCCGCATCTCCATCCGCCGACCAAAGGACTCTAATAGATGGTTCAACGACCACCTAAAAGCTCTCAAACTGAGCGCCCGACAGGCAGAAAGGCAATGGAGGAAAAATTACGATCCCCTATTAAAACCCCACTTCTCATCAGCACTGGACAAATATAAAACAGCAATCCTGGCTGCTAAGTCCACCTACTTTTCGTCCAAAATTACTTCCGCCGAAAACAAACCCAGGGTAATCTTCGGGATAGTGAATGACCTGGCATTCTCAGACCGAACCTCCCCCATTATTCCTCCCTCCCAACTTCTCTGCGACCAGCTCAATACCTATTTCTTAGATAAAATAGCAACCATCAAGCTTAATATCCCTCCACCCTCCTCTGCCTTCGTCGATCCCGCCCCCCCTCCCCTCCCCCACCTTCTTACCTCTATCCCCCCCCTCACGCAGGACTCTTTTCTGGAGATACTCCCTAAAGTGAAGTCGGGATCTCCCGCGGACGTCTGCCCAGCACGAGTCCTGCAGCAAATATACTCCAGCTGCCCTGACCCCCCATTGCCTTCCTCAACAGTTCCCTGGCACAGGGCGTAGTGCCCTATTCGCTTAAAGCAGCTACCATAGTGCCCATCCTGAAGAAAGCTGGCGCTGACTCTTCTATCTCGGCTAACTATCGCCCCATCTCCCTGCTACCCTTCCTGGGCAAGGTGATGGAACGCCATGTTACCGCGGTGCTCAGCGCCCATGTTGAGGCAAACGGGGGACTGGCTTCCCGCCAAGCCGGGTTTCGTCCCAGGCATTCGGCCGAGTCAGTCGTGGTCTCAGTCTTGGACAAACTCAGAAAGGGTATGGACGAAAATAAACACCAGGCACTGGTCCTCCTTGATCTTTCCGCCGCCTTTGACACGGTGGACCACACCATCCTACTCACCCGTGTCAAGGCGGCCGGTATCGGGGGATCAGCTCTGATCTGGCTCTCCTCCTTTCTGAGGGAACGCACTCAGGCGGTCCGGTTAGGCGACTTCACGGCCACTCCCCTCCCTGTCACTTGCGGTGTTCCCCAGGGATCCTCGCTTTCCCCTTACTTTTCGACCTTTATATCTTTCCTCTCATCTTTGCACTACAGCAGCTAGAGGTCACCGTCTACAACTACGCGGATGACCTCCAGCTCATCTTTGATCTGTCCCCTTCTCCTCTCTCGGTCTCCAATTTCCAGTCAACCATGACATTCAACAGTGACTGGATGAACCACAACCACCTTAAGCTGAACCCGGATAAAACCAAGCTGGTTCTCACCGGTGGTTCATCCAGTCCCTGGAACTCTCTCTTCTGGACCCCTTCTCTTGGCTCTGCACCGACCCCCTCCACCACGGTCAAAACACTTGGTGTCAAAATAAACAGCCAACTCACTCTCCACTCACAAATCAGCTCTGTGGTGTCCTCCTGTTTCCTTTCTCTCCGCACTATCCGCACTGTCTCCCGCTTCTTTTCCACCCAGGCACTTAAGATCATTATGGCCGCACTCGTGATATCAAAATTGGACTACGCAAACGCTCTTTACCACGGTATCCCCGCTTACAGTTTGCGTAGACTCCAGACCGTCCAGAATCAAGCAGCCCGGCTTGTGTACGGCCTCCCTCGTTATCACCACTCCACCCCCCTTCTTAGAGAGCTTCACTGGCTCCCCATAAAGGAACGGGCCCTATTCAAGATCGGGTGCATGGTCTTCCAGGCCCGCCAGGGCTCCGCCCCTGCCTTCATCTCCTCACTAATCAAGTCCTATGTACCCACAAGAGAACTTCGATCTTCCTCCAGGTCCCTCCTCCAGATCCCTCGCTTCACTCGCAAAAAGTGGGGCGGGGCTAATTTCTCCACCCTAGCTCCAACCTTCTGGAACTCACTTCCTGACCACCTCCGTTCTGCCACTCAGTATCTCCCCTTTCGCAGAGATCTGAAAACATTCCTTTTCAGCCAAGCCTTCCCCACTTAAACCCCTTCAAATATCCCTTTCTTCTCTCCCTGGTCTTCTTGTTTTCACCTCAGTTGCCGATCCCCCCAGCGCCAAGAAACCGCAAGGTGTATGCTGCGCTTTACAAGTATTTTAAATTAGAAATTAGAGATATATTCACTGAAAAAACCATAGGTTTCACACCAGTTAAAGTTAGGAATTAGCATTTAAAAAACCTATTAAATTCACTGAAAAAACCATAGGTTTCACACCAGTTATAGTTAGGTGGAAATTTTACTCGCATAAAACCATTGAAATTCCCATGTTATAGTTAGTTGGACTCACTATAATTAGCGCGGGCAATCCACTGCTGATGACGTCACATATTACATCACTCATGACATGGTCAGTGACATCACTGATGACATCACTGATGACATCTCAAATAACTATAACGTGGGAATTTCAATGGTTTTATGCGAGTAAAATTTCCACCTAACTATAACTGGTGTGAAACCTATCGTTTTTTCAGTGAATATATATATAGATTTCTTCTCAGTAATTTTTTAAAAAAATATTCTCTGGAAGAATGTTTTCATTTGGATACAAATTTGAAATTAATCGAGCATGTAAAGCTTCTTTCCCAAGCTCACTTACTTTTCTGATTCTTACATCTTGTAGAATATTTTTATAATTTTTATCTTTTGCCTGTCGCATATTTTGAAGCAGTTCTGCATACTTAAAATGTAACCATATATTAACGTTTTCAATGCTTCCAAACGACTTCCTGGTATCTTCATGCGTGAGCATTTTAAACACTGGTTGTCCTTTTACTGGAGTCAACTGCAGTAGATCTCCAAAAACAATAATGTGTTCTCCTCCATCATACTCTGTTCTAAGAATTTCTTGCATTCTCAAATCCACAAAAGCAAGCATTAGATTTGAGACCATGCTTACTTCATCGATGATAAGAAGTTTCATTTTCTTCAGGACTCTGGAATCTTCAGAACAAGCATCTCCAGATAGCTTGTTGTAATGAAATTTATTATCGTGCTCTACTGGCAGCATCAGTAAACGATGTAGAGTAATCCCTTTAATATTATGTGCTGCCAGTCCAGTTGGAGCGGTTACAACACAAGACAGCGGTGATTCAGTCCTTTTCTGCAAATAAGTTGTAATGGCTTTAATCAGAAAACATTTTCCAGGTCCTGCTTCACCACTTACGTACAGTCGGACAGGCTTAAATGATGTACATGAGCACTCTTTTTTCTCATGTCTGAATCCATGTTCTATCTGTTCTGTAACTTAGTCAAATATCATTCTCTGCTCAACGTTTAGTTGCTTTACCAAATCTTCTAAGTTAACTACATCCTCTTGAGCTTGCCCCATAGCTCTTTCCACCTCATCCATGACAGTTGCAGCTTCATTTTGGATAATTGGTCATCCTTGTGGATCCTGACTAAATGAAGTAGAGCTCTGACTGTCTTGAGAACTGTCTCTAGCATTCTCTTCAGCAATTGTGGTTTCTTGCTCTATTTCTTTGTTTAACATTTGCTGATAATTTGGAAAAACAGGACCTTCTATGGTATCCTTAGTTGCATTAAAAGAGTCTTCATAACAGAGAAAATCTCCAAGTAGTTCCTCTTCTGTACGCCATGGCTTGAAGAGTTGCAAAAGAGCTAAATAGTAAAATTATCTTTTGTCTGGAAATTCGCAACTCAATTTTCAATGATTAATCAAATGGCCTTTTCTCTGCTTCACTAGACATCCTTCATACCCAATGACAGCATATTTGCCATTATTGATATCTTCTGTGATGTTCCTCTTATAACTGTAGTTTTGCAGAACTTCATACAAACAAGTGTTCTCAAGGTGAGTACTTCTATTTGGATAGTATGTATCCAACATGTTTGTCTTCAAAATATCTGTACTGTTTGGTTCTTTTGTCCGCCAAATATTCAATTTCTTGTACAGATTTCAAAACTCGGTTTCGTGTTGCAGCAAGACCTATACTCACCCAAATGATTGTTCTTGATTTGGCATAGAGACTTGCTGATGATAACCGATCAGAACATTCATATGATCCAATTTCTCGATGCGACAACATCTTCAGACTGAAAGTGTATAATTTCTTCCTAAGACTCTTTTCATGTGAAATGTCCTCCCACAGTTCCTTTAGTTCTGTCTTTTCTTTTTTTGTGATGTAAGATGTCACATATCGAGCCACAGCAATAGAGTTGTCAGCAACGAACTGAATATCCATGTTAGCATTCCACATGGACAAAATCACTGAGTTGTAGTCGTTGATGTACTTGGACTCTTCGTTTCTTTTTAAATTGTATGTATTTTTGTGTGATTTCCTCGTCACAGTATGTCGTAGAGATGACATCAAATTATTTACTCTTCCCTTAGAAATCACTGGTCCTGGAAACGCAAAACAACATTTTGTGTAGAACTTTTCCTTGTTTTTGAATTTTCGATGACAGTACTTCCCACAACGATGGGATTGGAGGCGTAAAACTTGTTGCCTTAACTTTTTTTCTTCAGTACTTTTCGGAACAGCACATGTTGAATGCTCTTCAATGAAACTCATCACGGTTTCGTCCGAATCTGATCCACATTTGGGTGCATCTTTAATCCACAACAACAAATGTATATGAGGAGCACCTCTCGCTTGATACTCCTTTCTCCAAAAGAAATCCAAAACCTCTCTAAGAGGAGGATTTTTTTTATTGGTAATAACAGACATCATAGCTTCAAATCTATGATTGAAATATCTGCATACATTCACTGGATCCAAAGAACACAGTTCTCCTGGCGTTTTCAATTCTATATTTTGTAAATTAGCATTTGCGTTGCGTAGAAATTCAAGTAAGTCATCCCATGCATACTCAGCACAGCTAAGAGTGAAGAACCATGTAGAGTTCCTAAGTTTCTTAGCATACATTTCAATTCCCCATGACGACGGTACCAATACTCGTTAGTACCGCACTGACATGCCATGAGATTGATTAGATGAGATTCCAAAATATTATCTTGCAAATTGACTTTCTCTATAAAGTCCCTTGCCGAAACATTTTGCAGATGTGCTTCACTTTTCAGTATATGATTTACTGCATATGAAAGTCCAGACAAGTCACTTTCATACAGTAGATGAAACAAATATGGAATGCATTGACGAAACCTTGAATCTTCAGCATATAATCTTAAAGTCCGGTATTCAGAAGCAGGAATTTGAACTGGTCGATCGTCATATCGTCCACCTCGACCTGTTGGAAATAGTTGTGGAAAACATCGCTACACTAATGGGACTTCCTTTTGCTGCTTTCATTTGAAACAAGTCAATTGCATCCCCCAATATTTCTTTGGAATGCAAAGGATGAACAGTATAATGTTCATATATTTGTTCACCTCTAGACACATCAACTTTTTCAATTTGGCCGACTGAACAATCACTGTCTTCTTCTGCAACTATCAGCCTGATTCATGAACGGGCCGTTTTGCGAGGCTCAAATAGCGAATCATAAGGAATCGCTATTTGAGACTCGCAAAACGGTATTCATGTAGGAATCGCAATATTAATTGTCCAATATTAAAAGGACATGTGTGTGTGTAACGTGCAACTCAGATAAATGCATTTAAATGCATTTTTCTGAGTTTTCGCAATTTACCACGAGGTTTGACCTCGCGGTAAATTGCGGCCCGAAAATGCGATTTCGCAATTGTAAAATGGATGATGAATTACATTTAAGGAATCTCAAATAGAGATTCCTTAAACGTAAATCCTCGCAAATATGCGAATTACCAAATAGCGATTTTTGCATTTGGGATGTTGATTCCCAAATGCAAACATCGCACTCGCAAAGGGCCAGATTCTCAGAATCTGGCCCTTTGCGAGCCGATTTAGGCTTCATGAATTAGGCTGTATGTCCTCTGCTTCAACACATACATGTTTGTAGTACTCATTGTTTTTGACCAAATACAACGTTGCCTTTTTGACTTTCCTAACATCCACTAAATCTTGCCAGATTTTCTTACTCTTTGTCGGAACCCCATTAACTAGAATAACTAAAGGTTACTCTTCCACTTTTTCTACACCAATTATATCAATATTTTTCTTGAAATCTAGAGGCAAATAAACAACTCTTCCCTTTAATCCTCTCTGTAAATCTGAAGGAGGCAATTTCCCTGTCTTAGGCTCCATGCGAACAATTGCCTGAAAAGGATGGACACATTGAATCAAAATAGATTCATATATATTTAAATCCATCAATTCAGAAGGAATGTCTACCAACTCGAGATTATTATAAACAGCTCTAGCAGGCATTCTGTTTTCATTTAATTTATTATAACAATATTTACAAATACGCTGATCAAAACTCAAATCAAAAGAATTCTCCACCAAGAAATAATTTGCAAAATTCCTCCATTCACTATTATTTTCCATTTCACTTTTTGCATATAAATCAACTAACCTAGTCTGAATCTTATAATGAGTCCGTCGACAACACACACAAGTAAAATTAGGCCATTCACTTGATTTCAACTGAAACTTGCTAATTTCCTGGTCAAATTTTTCTGTACTTCAAATCTGTACATTCTCTTCCACATTACCTTGTATTACTGTGTCAATTTCTACACTGTCCTCTTTTTCACAAAAATAACAAATCTCAATTTCTTCACAAATCTTCTTCACATCTAATTCAGTTCCATGCAAAAGAGCACTGTTTAACTATTTAAGCTTAAGTGCTGGACTTATTGCAAAATATAACCTTCTCACTAATTTCCTCATTTTGTTATGATGCACTGCTAACATCCTAAAATGATGAAAAACACTCTGACATACTTTTCTAGAAAGACAAGCCAATGAATGTCCATGCAAATCTGTGTTTTCTCTCACTCTGCAAGGATCTAAGTCTTGCAACATCTTAATTTTTTGTTTTAGACTTTTCCTATTATATGTACGTAAGAAATTACGAAGAACATTGATGGAATCCTGTCGCACACTACAAATACTACTACTCTTCCAATTGTACACTGGACCCTTAGTACGTCTTCCTAAAACTTCATCATTTAATACCTCTTCTACATCTCTAGACACAAGTTTCTCTTTTTCAATCGGATAACCATCTTTCACCTCATATGCTTGACCACTGGTGTCAACTGCATGCACCAAATCATTCTCCTGAAAGTACCTCTCCTCATTAAAAATTGGCTCACAACTTGAACTATGCATCCATTCTCCAGAAAAAACTTTACAACAACTAGTTCGATTAATTACTCTTTTGGATCTACTGTTTGATTTGAAAACATCAATTATCGTGTCCTAATGCTATTGATTACTAAAATAAATAATTTGTTCTTAACTTCAAAAGCTTGATCAACAATCTTCTCTACATTTTTCTTTTTCTTATAAAAAGCAGCTCTCTGTGTACCTTTCTTAATGTTTTTTAATAAATTTAAAACTACCCTATTGCAAAACATTTGTTTACGAATGTCCCTAAAGCCATTTCGCCTTCTATTCCTATACATATTATTGTCTCCTGCTGCAGTGGTAAGATTTTGAGGGGGCCTCTCCTTTCTCTTCAAATTTGCTCTCTCCTTCTGTAAATTCACATGTACATTATCATTTTTTTTGGATCTACATATATATATATTCCGAAGAAAGGACTTTGTTGTCTTACCAGGAGCTTTTTTGGCGTTTTTTGTAGTATTTTGTAGTGTTGTAGGACACTGCTTTAATTCAGTGGCTCTTTCCTTCTCCTCTGGCTTGAGAGCATATTTCCTTACCATTGAAATGTTGATTTAAATCTGTGGTTAAAAAAAAACACATTATAGACCACTATTACCAAACAACAAAGCAATGACAATAAGTAAACAATATAAACACTACAATGCTTATCCTCATAGATGCTATTAAACATTCCTCCCCAGTGCTGCGCTGTCCATTGGAACTAGTGCTGAATGGACGTCCAATGGTCGTGCGCAGCACTGGGGAGGTAGTGCTGCCGTCTGCCAATGCACCGAGGCAGCACTTAAGGGGTTAAACATAAGACCTTATCTTTTTTTTAAAAATGTTATTCTAAAAAAATTATTTTGAGCACCTGAATTGGTTTTACATTATTGACAAGGATTAGATAGTACCAATCATTTGCCCCCAACATCGTTTTATGAATAACATTTTAGAAACACAGTGCAGGTCCTATGTACAAGCATTCAATTTCACTTCTGAAAACTCAGTATTTCACAAAATACAAATCCTCTATCTTGCAAATGTTGATAGCAATCATTATCAAAAAGCAAGACACAAACCAACAGCAAAGAAAGTCAGCGCCTTATTTATGAAGGCCTTGCGCCACCGGTGCATCACTTTTTCTCTTGTTAAAAGTGACGCACCGGCGGCACAAGGCAATCATAAATAAGGCCCAAATGTAAATACATTTAGAAACACAGCGCAGGTCCTATTTACAAGCATTCAATTTCACTACTGAAACCTCACTGTTACACAAAATACAAATCCTCTATCTTGCAAATGTTAATAGCAAGCATTATCAAGAAGCAAGACACAAACCAACAGCAAAGAAACTCAGGGCCTTATTTATGAAGGGCTGGCGCCACGGTGCGTCATTTTTTTACCCATGTTAAAAGTGACGCACCGACGGCACAAGGCAATCATAAATAAGGCCCAAATGTAAATACCATTGATTTGCCCCCAAAATCGTTTTTGAAATAACATTTTAGAAACACAGCGCAGGTACTATGTACAAGCATTCAATTTCACTTCTGAAACCTCACTATTTCACAAAATACAAATCCCCTATCTTGCAAATCTTGATAGCAAGCATTATCAAAAAGCAAGACACAAACCAACAGCAAAGAAACTCACGGCCTTATTTATGAAGGCCTTGCGCCACCGGTGCGTCACTTTTTTTCCATGTTAAAAGTGACGCACCAGCGGCACAAGGCAATCATAAATAAGGCCCAAATGTAAATACCATTGATTTGCCCCCAAAATCGTTTTTGGAATAACATTTTACAAACACAGCACAGGTCCTATGTACAAGCATTCAATTTCACTAGTGAAACTCACTCTTTCACAAAAAACAATGTAAATATCAAAAATTTCCCAAAAACATGCCACAAACCAACAAGAAAAAATCTCAATCTGCTTCCAAATCTGAGGTAATGCAAGTGACATCATTATAAAAGGTTCAAATATATTTATTTAATGAGGCAAACACTAATAATTTTTTCTCAAAAATAGAAAAACCATCCATTTACCACAAAATCGTTTTTAAATAACATTTTTAAAACATGGCACAGGTCCTATGTACACACATTTAATTTCACTACTGAAACCTTACTGTTTTACAAAAGACAATTCCTCTATCTTGCATATTTTAATTTCAAGCATTTCCAAAAAACATGCCACAAACCAACAAGAAAAAATCTCAATCTGCTTCCTAATTTGAGGTAACGCAGGTGACATAATTCTAAAACATTCAAATATATTTCTTTACAGAGGCAGACACTATTAATTGCTTCTCAAAAAATAAAAGCCATTCTTTTACCCCAAAATCGTTTTTTAAATAACTTTTTATAAACACAGCACAAGTCCTATGTGCAAGCATTCAATTTTACTACTGAAACTTCACTATCTGCTTCCAAATCCTCTCCATAGAGCAAATACGTCTCTATCTAAATTACACACACACCAATTTTTCTTTAGCAGAGCAAAAGGTATGCACTCAATACACTGAAAACAAGACTGGCACAGAAACACTCTAATTCAACACACATATGCCTTATTTCAACCAATCAATACTCTTCCCTCACTATTTTCAAACCAACACCCTTCCCCCTCTCAGACCTTTCTAGCTGTTACCATAGCAACTCCCTCCTAACTGAACTCTCAGGTTCAAAAGTTTATTCTACATTGTTGCAAATTAAGTCATCAAGGATGTTTGACCTCTCAATACACCAGCTTATCTGGGGCAATATTGCATTAATTGACTTTTTCCTAACCATTCAAATTGCTTCTTTCACACAACACACCCATGCACGCTAACTTTCAGTTTTCAACTATCTGAATCCACCAATCATTGCTTGTGATTCAAGAGCACGGAAACTCCACAATTTTTTTTGTAAACTCCTACTGTTCCAACTGCCATTTCATTCCCACACTTCATCTGACTGCACCAGAAACTTCTCTCATCATGTATTCTGTATAAATTATTGGACATAGCTACATCTACTGGGCTCAAAGGTATGCAGCTAGCAGAAATTTTCACAAACTTGATTTATCAAATGTGGAAATCAAGTGGATTGGCCAGAGAGGATTGAGATGTCACCAATTGATACCATTGGTGAAAACCTTTTTGCATCTGCCAAACCCTGACCTCTTAATAGTGCACTGTGGTGGAAATGACTTGGGCACTTTGACAGGGGTTGGTCTGGAAATGCTTTTAAAGGACACCTTTGATCGATTGATGACACTTTTTCCACAAACTGCCTTGGCATATTCCAATATATGCCAAAGACAGAAATGGAACTGGTCCAACCAATTTTGTCCACAATTTGAGAAAGCACTGACACATGTGAATAAATCTGTTTCTGCTTACATGAGAGACTATGGAATGGGTTCAATATACAACAATAACTTGCGTTACAACATGCAAGACATCTACAGAGGAGATGGTGTGCACTTCTCAGATGAGGGGAATAGAATATTCCTCCTGAATTTAAGACTGTGCATTGGAACCTACTTGTAGGTACCTAAATCAGCCACAGAACCCAAAAGCTCTTTCCAGAGCTACCCTACCTCTGATCACTCAAAATGATTATTTTTCTCTAACTTTTTTCACTATTTTTCACCAGAGTACGCTCCCCGGTGCGCGTACCGGGCGCTCCCCCCGTGAAAATAAAAATGCCCCTCCGAAACTCCCCTCAGCAAACCTAGAGGGTCAAGGGGTGTCTACTGTGCCCCTTTTTACCATTCCCAACGTTGTTTGTCCTCTATCTTGTGTCTCAATTTGACTGAAACACAAAATGGCGGAGTCCCGTAGCGCTCCCGGTATGCGTACCGGGGCGCGCACCGGTGAGCACTCCTCAAAAAAATGTGGGAAACGAAATTACATAAAAAACACTGGACAGACTTTCACCAAATATAGAATACCCCCTACTACATACCAGTCCCTACCATTATCCCACATTTGATGGTATTCCATTGAGCCATTTGGGCTGTAGCCCTGTCTAAATATCCTGAGGTAAATTACAAGACAAAAACACATATGAAAGTGTTGGAATTTATAACCAATTAAAATATTACTTACATTTTGTACTTTTATGTACTGACATTTGATTGGTTAAGTACATGAACATATAAGAAAAATGACAGGGAAACAAAGCCATTTTGACTCATACTACCTGAGGTACATTTTGATTGAATTTTGACAGAAAACTTCAACTACTTTGAAAAAGGTCAGTTGTTAATTTGAAAGGGGAACTATGTTGTGCACTTTAAGTTAATTTGGGAAAAGGTTTTCTGATAGTTATATACTATCCCTGTGTAATAGTTATAGATTGAGATAGGCTTCTCTGTTATAATTATAGATTGAGTTAGGCTTCTCTGGTATAATTATGCATTTACTTAGACTTCATCACATGCACTTTTTAATAGTTCCACTTCCTGCCTGAAACCATACACTGCCCAAAAATTACTTGTTAAAAACTCAGAAGTACCTGTCTAAACTCAAACCCAACAGTACCCTAACTCTACTAATATAGTTAATGTTTATGCAATTTTCAGAAAGAAAATGGAAGGAGAAAAACAAGCAAATGTTACTTCTATCGAAGTAAAGGTGGAAAATCCAGAAGAGCAAAAAGATGAAGTTGATTTCATGGATGACTCTTTGGACCAACAGTTAATAGAATGTTTGGAACAAATGGAATCATGTACTTATAATTATAAAGAAATACCGGACAATATTATGTTACAAGTTTTATTAAATTATGAAAAAGAATCACAAGAATAAATTTATATTTAATAATTTTAAATTGTTTGAGACAATATTCATTTTTATATGTAATTCATGAAGTATTACCAACATGATTATATTATAAAATGAGACTTATAGTATACTGTGCAACTTTTTGTGTTACATAGTAAGTTTACTCATAGTTACTACCTTTCTCCCACTATCTTATCTCCTATGTGTATTTTATATCTCTTTTTCATCATAAGGGAGCAGGATAGACTACCCATGATCCCCTAGGACTTCTCAGGGAGTGCTTAAAAGATCTGTTTCTGCTTTCCTGACAGACTATGTTATGGATTCCATATACCACAATAACTTTGATAACAACATGCAAGATATCTACAGAGGAGATGGTGTACATTAAATTTAAGTCTCTGAATTGGTACCTACATGCAGGTACTTAAATAAAAAAAAAACCAACAAAAAGAACATTTCTTTAAAACAGCTACTTTTTTTTAAAACTGTCATTCTTTTTCCCCATGGTACGCTCCCCGGTGCCCTCCCCGGTGCGCGTACCGGGCGCTCCCCCCGCGAAAATTGAAAAAAAAAAGAAAAATGTTTTGCCACCTCTTGTGTCTCGATCCTACCGAGACACAAGATGGCGGCCGCTCCGGACTGTTTGGAATGTTTACAGACACCCGAGAGCCAATCAGCTTTCCGCACGCAAGTTCCGTAGCGTGCCCGGTGCGCGTACCGGGGCGCTGCCATAGATATATATTTTTTTTAACTTAAATTACTCAAAAACCACTGGAGCACATATCTTGAGCAAAGGCACATCGGGCTACCAGTCCCTACAATTTTGCCAAGTTTGGTGGAAATCCATTCAGCCGTTCGGCTAAAAGTGAGTTTGACCGCCCTATGGAAATTAACATGGAGAAAACACGTTTTGGGACCCCCTTTTATCTCGCCCCCGCTTGACGAATCCCCCCTACATTTTCAGGGAAGGAGCGGAGCGGGCCACAAACTTTGAGAAATTCGCAAAGATTCGCCACCGGCGCCAAAGTTATTCCTAATAGAATGTTGCAGATTTCCTATGGAAAGTAGATCCTAACTATATATACATATATATAAATGTATGCATATATTCCCTTATCGACCCTAAAGTCACCATCCTTAAATCCTAAAAAGACCCTTACAAACCAATATCCTTACCCACCCCTAAACCCTAAAAAGTTACCACCCAATACCCTTACTCACCACTAAGCCCTAAAAGTACCCTTGCCACCCAATATCGTTACCTAGCCTTAAAACCTAAAATCACCCTTCACATCCTTAAACTCTGTAAATTCCTTTACCACCCAATACCCTTACCCACACCTAAACCCCAACCTTAAAACTCTATACACTTGTCCACACCTAAATCATAAAAATGTCCTTATCTTCCAATACCCTTACTCATCTCAATGAACCTAAAAAAAAACCCTTACCACCCAATAACTTACCCACACCTAAACTGTAAAACTTCCCTTACCACCCTTTACTACTACACACCCATACCCATAAAAAAACACCTTTACCACCCTATATACCTACCCACCACTAAAGCCTGAGAATACTTTTATGACCTGTTACCCTTACCCACCTCTAAGGTGATCTATACTTATCATTTTGTGGTAAACGCATGCATGGTGTGATAAAGACGTGTCTGTTAAAAGAAATGTGTAACAAAGGCATTGTGTGATAAAAGATGCGTGGTAAAGGCATTGCACATATGAAGGCAGTTTCACATCCAATACCAGTGCTACCCTCGCATTGCTTGCATTTCCTAGGAGGTACGGGAGAAACTTACAGTTACATCTTGGATTTTCTCAGCTAATATTCACTTTCAATCACTGATTCAGCCAATGTGATGGAAAACTCTAACACCCTCATTATCATTATGAGGTATTTCCCACACATGGGAAACACTCTTACCCTAGAGGGAGGTGTTTACCACATGACATAAATGCCTCCTATTCAGTCTTTTTAACGTGCAAATGAGGCAAAACATAATATTGACAATTAACATGCTAATTTCTCCTTTTTGTGCCTTTTACATGGGCCTATAACCTGGTTACATTTCTGCAGGTATGACCTACTGGATATCCAGGGAATCTGTAAAGATGTGATAACTATCACACCACTCGTAATTCCAATCTCTGTGGAAACGTGCTTAACAGAAATCGGAATTAAGCTCTGCACATGTAATCAGTCCCTAGGTATGTCAGATTTTCCTCTGTTGCCTTAGCAGCAGAGAAAACTATTTTGCAGATTAACTTGGCATTATCTTCCCTCAAATGATAAATGTAACAAAATAATGAGAAAATCAGTTTATTCTGTTTCATATTCCATAAACTAGTGTACAGTTTGCTTATTTTACTATTTTTTTTTAAAGTCCTCATCTCACCAATTAGCTGTCTATGGGTCTTATGAAGCCGATCTTTCATTCTGTGGGCCCCCCGGCTTACCGTACTTGCTTAGGTCGCCTGACCGGTCCCATTAGTGAGGGAACTGGGAGTAATCATAGGACCAACAATATTAGTTTCAGGTTTCGACCCCACCTTATGAGGGGCAGCCAGATGTTGTAAGACTGACCTCCTCTTCATCGTGGTTCAAGCGGGACATGGCAAGTAAGGCTTTAAGCCAGTCCTCGCACTTTGGGGGGGGGGTCTTTCTACTTTTTACACACCTCTCTCCGCGCAAGTAGCACCAAATATAGTAATATATTACCACCCGAAGAAGACAAGGGACAGATAAACATTAATGTTGGCTTCGAAAATATCTTGAAGGTTATCACCGATCCCCTTCCAAAATATTTCTAGTTCAGGGCATTCTAAAAAGATGTGTAGGTTGTTGGCGATGGGCATCGTACACCTTGGGCATTTGGGTGTTGGGGATGGGGCGAACTTGGCTATTTTGGCTGGGGTATAATACAATCTATTAATGTTAAAGAAATGGTTCTTTTTTAGGCTTGCAGGTTTAATGTGTTTATATAACATTTTCAAAGACGGCACAAACAGGTTGTCTATAGAAGGTTCGAATGAAGTATGGTTCAAGACCGAAGACAAGGGCGGGATTTCCAGATCTTCAGCTTCTAATAAATGATTTTACTAAACTGATATCTCTTTCTTAATTGGCTGCACTGATTGACACAGGTGTTCAATGTCCCAGTTACCTCTTATTTCCCCTTTTTCTGCGTTGAACCAGGATACCAATTGTAGATACTTGAATCTGGAAAACCCTGTGCCAATCTTAGCCCTCAATAGTTCCCAGGGATCCTACATTTTTTCTTAGATGCTGACTTGGACTTCTTTGTTAAAATTCCTTTTGGACAAATAATACAAAAGAAAATCCATTCCATTCCGAAACTTTATTTTGGTCATCATAGACCATAAAAGTGCATACACAAAAAATGTACTGGCATAAAAACTATGAACTGTAAAAACGGTCCCCAAAAATAGCTATAGCAATTAATAAATATACAGAATTAAAGTGCATTGCCTGGTTCACAATATGGTAGATTCATATTTCTGACCCATCCTCATCTGACTGCTATTTATTTTCCCCCTTTGTAAAAGCCACATGGGACAAAAACAGTGATACATGCAATATCATCAATAAAACTCCATTCCTCAGACAAATTAACTTTAAAACATTAAAAGGAGTAATATTGGTGGAATCCTGCTGATTCGTGCTGATCGTGCTCACCTGTGAAGGAGGAGGAGGAATCCCACTCAGCCAGCCGGAGTCAGTCACCGAGCAGAACTGGCGATCGGGCAGTCGTTTGGAAGAGCAGAGGGGTCGAGCCGAGGGGTAGAGCCGAGGGGTTGAGCAGGGTCAAGCCACACAGGTTGGTGTGGCAGCGGCAGTCCCTCTTGCTTTCCCGCTCACCCTGCTCTTGGCTCTCTACGGTCTGCTCACCATTCCCTCAACCTTGTGAGTGTGAGTGGGTCCGGTGGTGAGTGGCAGTGAGAGGTGAGCCGAGTGCGGGCAGTGGCGGTGAGGGGGGTGTGGACTGTGTTATCCTAGTGCATCTCAGGACCGCAAGAAAATCAGGTGCCCACAAGCAGTGTTGCACCGGGAACCTTCCACAATGCTCTACGCTGCACTGCCCGCACTGCCGCCCGCCTTGCTTTGCCTCCCCTGCCCTGCCTTACCTTACTCCTTTCTTGTGTGACATTAAGGCATGGGTGGGGACTTGACTATAGGAACCAGGCTGAGGTTGCTTACAAGGCCGCCCAGAGTCGTTAGTCCGCCGACCTAGCGGCCTCAACCATTAAACCACAGAGGACACAACCTTGCATCAGCCCGGCACTGCATTTACACACCGCACCGCTCCCCAACCCTCTCACCCCCTTTGTTCTGCACAGGTAGTGGAGCAGGGGAGAGGTCATAGCTGGCAGTGGGAGTAGCTCGACACAGAGTGGAGTCTGGCTGCCGTCCACTGGGGCTAAAACCAACAATAAACAAGAGTAATGACAACATTTTCTGACCTACAAAGAAGACAAAGTTCCAATGAAAGAGGAAGTAGCCATCCCAAGTTACAATTATACTACAATGTGGTCCAGAATGACTAGGAAATAAATAGCAAAAACTCGCAAGAAGTTGAACAAAGAACTTGTAAAATAACTTGCGGAATTAGAGGCGCCATCACCCCCATCCCCACCTGCAGTACTCTGAACAGGGATCTGGTCCCCTAGGCTGCACGTCCGAGACGGAAACAACAACATCCCTAGTGCCTTCAACCCAACAGAATAAAACACAAGATGAAACAATTAATGACGCAAAAAAGAGGACCCCAGGGATTTCTTCAAGAAACGTGGAACCAAAGTTCAAGCCTTAACTAACTCCAACGAAACAGCATCCTCACCAGTCCAGCCCTTTCAAACACCTCTTAATACAGACCCAGTTCAAATTAAAGTGCAGGTCTTGATTCACGAACAGCCCTTATCCTGGTCACCACCACATCCCCAGATGGCCACCTTTCAAGGGATGTATTTTCTACTCCTAGAAAAAATAGGCTAAGATAAGGTTATTCCGTCAGGAGGCATGTTTTTCTTTCGCAGCAAGTCCATCAGTCAAATAAGGTAGAAAGCTCATTGCCAATAACTATTTCAAGCGATGATTCTCCCATCAACCTGAGATCACTTTCACAGCAGGAGACCAACTTTCACATTAACAACATAGGTTCTCCTGGAAACAAGATAAACATCAAACCACTAACGCCAACGACGCCTCTTGCCATGGCCCATTATGAATCCCCTGAAACCAAGTCAGGAAAGCCTAATGATTGCTCTCTTTTGGATTTATCTTTTTTTAAGACAGAATTTAACAAGACAAAAGACACAATTGAAGGTCACAACTCAGCAGCGTTTGAACCCACTACTGTCTGGCCCCAGCTCTTACCAACCTTACAATCTACAGTGTCTGCTTTAAACTATCATTCAGATAAACGTGACCTACAAGTCGACCTTTTAAATACACTAGCAGTATATACAGGCAGGGATCAACAATAAACTTGAAAGCTTGAACACCTTAATTACAAAAGCACAATCCAACGTCAACTTGACCCAGGCAATACGCTGTTGCTCTCCAATAATCGATAGCCTGTCTTCGCTTCCCAGTTCCTCACCTTGGTCATGACAGAAATCAGGAATTTACCATCAAGTCCATCAGGTCAGCAGGGCCAACCACATCTCTTATGCTCACATTTAACCAATTTAACCACTCAGAAAGCCAAAGATCAAAGTATAAACCATAACAAAACTTGTAAAGGAAACAAGCGGCACCCAAGGAGTATGGTATTTTCCAAATTACTAAATCAAATATTAAAATTATGTCAAAAATAGAACCATTGTTTTACGTCTGAGACAACGCAAAGTACTGAAGGCTCAGGGATAGGAATAACAAATAAATCCACTCAAAATCAGCATCTGAGCAACAGGGAAAGAAAGAACACAATAAATGCAGCACAGTGACTCAAAACATGACAAGTGATCTCCCTAAACAGAAAACGGCATCATACGACTTGGCTCAATCAGCTCTGCAATTTTTGACAAAAATCCCCCACCGTCACAAAAATCACCTTCACAATTAATAATAGAGCCAATTAGCAAGGTGCCATTGGCATCCACCCACTGCAAAGACCCCAAGGATCCACCAGGGGCCAGGGGAGAGGGTTCAGCAAAGACTCCACAGCCCTTGATTTTAGACGAGCCAGAAAAGGTTGCTAAGTCTAAACCATTACATTATACCGTCAAGACCGGACTAGAAGATTCGTCAACCCCTACAAATATGGCAAATACACCAAAGGAGAACTAAAACATGGAAGCCACAGACCAGTATGCGGATGAATACAGGTCAAGAGGCAAGGAGAATTTTCGGATAACACTGCTAAAGTATCCGGACATAACACAAATGGGTAAACACCCCCCAATACAGTGGACTATCAACCTTGAGGTGAACAAGTGGGACACAAGCAACAACTATTATACATTCATAGGCAAATCGACCTGCCACAGACAAGGGATAAAAGTAATCACATGATCGCTGGCCAGGATCCTACTACAACAACTCTAAAAGCTTCATTGTTATTTATCCCTGAATACCTCACTCAAGGACCACACAATATCTTGAACAGAGGGAACATCCTGAAACATTACAAATCTACCTCTGAATTGCGTCATATTCAATCTAGTGATATAATTTCAATAGAATTTAAATCCATTAGAAGTAACCAACTCACCGAACAAGTGTTAATTACTTATTCAACTGTAGCAATTAAGGAGCAGGTATTATTAAGGTCTGACCTATTTAACAAATGGGGCATTAAAATAGTTCCCCAAACTGAACCACGGTATCCATCGGTTCTTGTAAAATCCCCGGCCTCACTAGATAAATCTGGACCACTATCTTTTTCAATACTAAGTTCAGCTAAAGGCCGGTCCCCAGGAAGGGTTACCTGCCCTGAAATAGAGGAGTCCAAAACCACGGCAATTGACTGGACATGGCTGCCAAGGGCCCTGGATGGGGGAAACGACAATTGAACTGGTATTCAACCCAGTCTCTCAGTATGTTCATGGAATATCAACAGCCTTACCCGGAAACTTCAATCTCCAAACGTGATAAAGTTATTAAAACACCATGAGGTTATACTATTACAGGAAACATGGTCCCTAGCTTGCCTTCCAATAGAAGGATTTTTGGAATATAGAACTCCGGCTCAGAGGCTGCACAAGTGTGGCCAACCCACCGGTGGCCTTTCAATCTACATTTTAGCCAAGTTAAATGCTAATATAGTTCAACTGACATTCGAGGAAGACTGGATTTCCGGCATAAGGAATGGTAACTCCAAACAGACTGAACAACTGATTTTGATCAACGTCTACATTTAACCAAGCATCAAGGAGAAAAAAAAGTCCAAATTCAGCCACCTAAACCAGATTTTGTGTAACCTACAAAGTAATCACAGAAGAACAGACTGCTTAATATCTGGCGCCTATAATGCAAACCTCTTTCAATAACTTCCTGAAGAGTATGATGCACCTTGGCCATATGTTTTGAAACAAGCATAGCAAACTCAGTGAATACATGGTGCTACAACTCAGTGTTCAGGGTTACACAATTCTGAACGGTTGCTCCCCATGGATAGTCCACCAAACTGGACAAGATCTAATGGTCATACTCAATCCTTTCTAGATTAAACCATCTGCAACACGGAAATTCTCCCCTTGATCGAGAATTACACCATAGCTGCACAAAGAGAGAGTGATCATCTTCCTCAAGTGATTACTATGTCATTCCACATTGCACAGCACGCTGCTGACCTCAGGAGGAATTCACAAAGGTTGAAATGGCCAGATCCTATTATACCAACCATAATGACCAAATGCAGAGCCCTGCAAGGTTCAAGGAGCATCAACATATTCCTGTTAACTACAGTATGGGAACTCTTCTTCCGGGAACTGCTTAAAAACTTCCCACGTACCACCCGAAAAACCGAAAAAGTTAATGCAACAATGACAACAGCTGAAATTAAGAAATTAAAATCAATATACAATCGTGAGCTAAGACAAGTGTGTAGGCCCCTGGGGGAAGATCACATATAAATGTAGTCTTAGGTGTGCTAATCTCCAGCCCCCTGTTTTACAGAAGGCAACAATGTTATTGAGGATCTTCTGAATAGCCATGGGCAGCTTTGAAAGAAGAAGAGAATCATCAGCGAACATCATTGCCGGCACTTTTCTGTGTGCTATCTTCGGAGTACTATTGTACCATAAATCAAAGAGTTGGTTGACCAGTGCATTTATAAATAGGCAAAACAGGTAAGTGTGAGAACGCACCCCTGCTTTACTCCTCTATTAACTGGGAGCCGGGAAATTAGTTCACCACATTTTCCATACCTCACTTGGGCAAAGTTGCCATCATGCAATCTCATAAGCATGCCGAGTAGTTAAAACGGTACCCCCAGATCTCTGAGTAGCCCCCATAATTTGACCCTGGGCACCAGATCAAAAGCTGTCTTCAGATCCACAAATTTTAAATAGAGACAGCCACCCTCTATTGTCACCATTTTCCAATATAAAAGTTGGAGTCTTTATGTTTGTATACTTGGTCAACGGTGGAGATGTTGTTCCTGAATCCAGCTTGGTATTTTGCTACATAATATGATATGGTAATAATTTCAATGATTGTTCTGTGAATGAGCTTGGGATTATATTATCCTGATGTTCTACCGTTATATATGATACATTTTTTTGACTTTTTTGATTTTTGGTAGAAAGCACTTTACCCCAAAAAACACACATTTTTGTCAATACCTAACAAAAATTCTCATTCCACTCTAAACATAATAATATTAAAACCTAACCATCTTCCATGCGAGTATACGTTCAGGATAAATATACATAATAAAAATATATGTGTAGTTATTTTACTTTTAAATATGCGTGATCAATAAAGTTGTTCATCTATCCTGGTAAAAAAACTAAATTCAAATCATAGTCTTCTTCAGTGAATATTTTGTTCGATCAATAGTTCTTCTTGAGTCCTACTTCAGTTTCTGCAATTTTAGTTTTCATGTGTATATTTAGTTAGTCCTGTGTTTGCGTCCACTAACGCTGATCAAGTCGATAATTAAATAACAAGAGAATTTTTTTTGTGTCCTCACACATAGAACATTACATGGGAATGATAAAGTTTTTTCAGTGACCACCACTGATAATGTTTTCATCAGCATTAGTTTATTCTAAGTAGTTCCGTAACTTCCACAACTCCAGCCTACATTTTTGACTATTCAAGGAGTCCTTCGCCAGTGCTCACCGACACCGATCGCTCTAAATAAACACCAAAAACGCGTAGATGAGAACGCCGTTTGCCGGAACCTCCCGTATCAGCGGGTACGTCGTTTACAACAGACTCTAATATCGACGAATCCAGTAATCTTCAAGTAAATTCAATTGCGATTCGCTAAAATTTATTGTTCCTTTACTTTTTAGTCACCGTGCCCACGGGACTACACTATTACCATATGAATACCCCAAACGACCCGCACATGGGGCTCAAAAGAAGGCGGTACAAATACAAGAGCACAGTTTATGTACATATAAGGCAATATCGAAAGGCAAAATCAATCAGTGGTAGGAGCTAACAATTTCAAGGGTCGACAAACACATTCCTATCTGGAACTAATCACTGGCAGATGTGGACCCTACTTGACATGCGCGAAAGTGAGGGAGGGTAAATATAACTTGTTGCCTGGCAGATTGCAAGCGCCTTCGACAGGAAGATAGGACAAAGCAAATGGTCAACACGAGGCAGTATGTAGCAGACAAGATGGCTGCCATAAATACAAAATGGAGTCCGCTAAATGTCAAGATAACGACCAGAACTAAGATGTCTTCTGCTAATGCTTAATCTAATCGCTGTCAATTTACAACAGACGACCCTTTCAGCATTAGCTGAAGACATTTGCTTTCCTAGGATAATCTAAATATCCATCTTCTATATCTATTCGCATCATGTCAGCTACTTCTTTAATCACTGCAATAACAATACATAGAACAGTCAGTAGTTTCCAACCCCAAGCCCAGACTAGAGCCCAAAACCATCCAGTAACAGACCAAGTGCTATGCTCTATGTGAATGTCTGTAGCTATCTTATGTAGTTCAAAAATTGCATCATACACTGAGGCCGAATTTTCAGGGATAAGCACACAACAACTACTACCGATAATTGTATATGCTCCTCCTCGATCTGCTTGCATCACATCTAGAACCATTCGGTTTTGGAGAACTACAATTCTGGCAACTTGCAGTTCTTCAGAAATATATCCCAGCGCTATAGCAGTCTTATTAGTGACAGCTTCTACAGCCCTAGTTAACCGTCTCACTTTCCTACTATTCAGTGCAGCGTTTACAAAAGAGAACAGACCCAGATTAAAATCAACATATTGCTGTAGACTAGTGTCTGTCTGGTCTACTTCATCAGTGCTTATGGTCCTCTTGCTTCGATTTAATAAATCATTTTTGTACAGTTTAAAATCTCGACGATATGATGCAGGTGCCAAGAAAACAGGGGGTAACAAGAAAGATATATAACATATACCTGACCACCCAACTGGTACTGCCACATACTAGATATGTGTTATGTGAAGCTAAAAAGAACTATTATTCGCTCAATCTATTTTTAATACTGTAATACAATCACTGATTCCAACTGAGATATGTCCAATGCTTTGTACACATAAGTCTGCTTTAGTCTTTGGAACAGTAATCACAAATTGTTTACTTTTGGCAAAGTCTCTTGTGTGGGTGAAAACATATGGCTTAGAAAAATTGTCCGGTCGGTATTCCTCCCATTCCCATATAGTTCCATTGGCTTGAGGATACCCTTCTTTGTCCTGATAGCATTCTTTATTCAAACGGAAAAGAAGTCCACCTACTGCAGGTTTCCTAATCGAAAACAGAAGGGTATATGAGGCTCGACAAGAGCCATTATGAGAGAAAGGAAGTGGAATAAAAGGCGTTTCTCCTTTCTTTTCATGCGCTGTAATCATAGCACATATCCAACAATTAGTGGTGTTGGTGGCACTATGTGTGTGGTGCAGCATCTGATCAAACGTATTATTAAGGAATGATTGTCGGTATTTCTGCTCATGATACGGAAGAGTGAAATGCTGGTGCTTCTTTGGGACTGGAGTAGTAACAGCAAACAACTCACAAGCAGGAATCATCATTTCGACTGACCAAGTAATCACTGCTATAACTGTCAAAGCAGCAAAAACTCCTATAGCACCAAAAATGTTCCTCTGTTTATTCATTTCAGCAACAAAATCAATTCTCTCTAAAAAACAAAATAAAAAAAAATTATCATAGGAGATTTTCTCCCGTGGGTAGACGTTGGTTTCTTCACCGAAGATCAAGACGGGTGTCACTACACTACGCAGGGCTGATTCTCCCCCTTGTCATATCGGCATTCTGTTTCCACTACCCAGGGCGGTTGCTCAACCTGTCTCTTTCAAAACTGTAGATTATTTTCTCGTCCTCAAGTTGTATTGCGATGCTCCGGGGTCGTCTGGTCCGGGAAGAACTCCGCAGATTCGTCAGGTTATACAGCTTGGCCTATCTCCGTAGTCAGGATCTCTCGATGATTGGTCAGCACAGCAGGTTCCACCAAGGTCTACAATACCTTGCGACAATGGGTACTATGCACCCAATTTTTCTTGTTGGTGACTCGAACCGCTGTTCTCATGGCCAGGAGCACCTTCTCAGGTCCACGCCACCTCAACTCCAAGCTGCTTGACCTCTCAAATGATTTCAACATAGCATGGTCACCAGGTCGGAGATTGTGGCCTTTACCAGTAGATCTGTCGGGGAGTGCTTCTCGAACCTGTTGATAAATAGAAACCAAACTGTCAGGTAATTGTGCCAAATAGTCATTCATTAGGACACAAGGTACATCACATACAGAACTCGGTTTCAGAACACCCCAGATATTCATAGTCCTTCCAAACACCACCACAAAGGGGGTGAGGCCTGTTTGAGAGTGTGGTACTGATCTAATAGACAACAATGCCAAAGGCAACGCATCTGGCCAAGTCCAAGATATAGAAGCTTGTATCTTCGCTATTTTCAGCTTCAGAGTAGCATTATACCTTTCCACCAATCGTATTGACACGGCTGTTGCTGCAACTGAGCGAAAACACCAAGGCATTGCGCGGGCAACAGGATCAAGGACTGCTGAAAAATAAGTACAGGGACATTGCTTATCGCCATGTAACTGGACTAAAACTGACAATGTGCATCCATCTTTCTCATGCACGTAAAGTGTAAAAGGCTTCGTGTAGTCTGGTGTACCTAACACTGGTGCTGAACAAAGGGCTTGTCGTAACTGCCGAAAAGCAGTTTCACATTCATCTGACCAAGGAAGGGGCACTTGAGTGTCTTTTGTCAACAGTACTAGCAAGGGTTTAACAATGTACGAAAACCCTAAAATCCATTGTCTACAAAAGTAGTAAGACCAAGAAATGCACGCACTCCTTTCTGTGTGGTAGGTACTGGAGTATCTAAAATTGCTTGTCTGCGGTCTGATGTCAATGCAAATCCCTCCTTAGACAAAAGTGACCTAAATAGGTTACCTTTGGTCAACAATATTGCAATTTCTTTTGTGACACTTTGTGATGATGTGAAGCAAGAAAAAAAAGCAAGGACAGAGTGTATTTTACACATTGTTCAGGGGTATTGGCTGCCAACAAGATGTCATCGACATATTTTATGAGAGCCACACGTTCAGGCAAAGCAAAAGAATCAAGCTCTCTTTTCAATGCTTGACTGTAAATACTCAGACTCTCGGTATAACCTTGAGGAACTCTACAAAATCTATACGATCGATTATTCAAAGTGGTAACACAGCTCCCTCCTTGACAATATTGTGTACCGGTGGGATAACCATCTGGCCCACATCAGTGTCCGAGGTAGCCCACAAAGTTTTAGGGAGTGAATCTAAGGCAGTATCCTCTTTAACAAAACAAGCTCTTTCAGGCACAAAGTAATTATTGTTTAAAATCACACACACTCCTTCAGGAGAGCATCGTATTGTGGCTCTGAAATACTTGAGCATATCAAGACCCACAATGTTATCTGGTGTGTTTGGAGAAAGCAAAAACGGACAACGGAGCAGTAAATTTATCAACATAAAATGCAAGTGGTTCTGACAGTGGGCTAAGGGAAAGGTGTTCCATCGAAACCTATTGAAGTAATAGTTATGCAACACAGGGTAGCCCTTGGAACCAATTGTTTAGACAAAGCGCTACAAGTAGCTCCTGTATCAACCAGAAACCCATCAGTAGAACCTAAAACATGTGCTGTAATATAGGGACCCGTCAAATCTACTGGAACTTCAACTGATTCCTTACCCCATCCTAGGCAATCCTATGCATGAACTGAATCGTAAAGGTCGGGTTGCACATAATCGGACATTTGATACTGGTTTCGTCTATCAAAAGTGTTAAACCTTCGTTCATTGGTGTCAAATTAAGCACGATCATTTGCGTTTCCTCTAGGCCCTGAGTAGCAAAAACAATTCCTCATTTGTCCCCGGCCTCACGAGCCCTGCTGAGCACGCAACACTGGACAATCGGCCATCCAGTAGCCAAATTGCTTTCAAAACGAACATTGATTGATAGGCAAATTTGCACGAGTATGAGGGGGATTGAAAGAACCACGTCCGCCTCTAGAAGGCGGACCATAAACTTGAGCTAACATAACCTTTGTTTTTAAATCTTTAGATTTCTTGTCTTCATTACTTTTCGCTTCTAATTCTTGACGCTCGTAATATTGAGCCATCGTTAAAATAGATGCTGGAGAAGATGTAGTCAATGAACTTTCACTGGCTTTTAAACGGCTAGCTATCCCTGGTAACAAATTCGAAACATATTTATTGACAAATAGATGTCTGCCTGTATCATTGTAGTGTAGTTCCTATATTCCCAATAGGCTCTGCGCATTGGAATAACATAAACGATAGTTTAGACGATGGACTGAAGTCGACTAGGTCTCTATTGAATATGTTAGACTTCATTTGTGAATGCCAGCAAGCTCAGAGGTCACTAGAAACTTTCTCGAACACACAAGAAGGGATTAGTTTCTGACAACTATATAGCATGACAACTTTGTTCCCCAAGAATAAGGAATATATCTCCAGAGTCGCGGAAACAATAGATGACTATTTTACTCAGTCAATCGTGCATGCTTCGTTTCACCAAAAGTGCAGAGAAATAGAGAGACGGGCGTTTTCAATAAAAAGGCTATTTATTGAGCAGCCTTCTCTCTCGTGCAAGAGAAGTGAATTGCTACAATCGTAATACTTGCTATGAAGTAAAGTGCGTACAGTAAAAGGAGTATTATGAAATATTATTGTAAAAGCATTTATATGGTTTCTGAACCATAAGAGACATAAAATAGATAAAATACATACAATGATAAATAATGACTAAAAGTACTCAACTGGTGCATCTAAAATACGCCTACTCACGTGTACCTAACCTAAGTCTAGTACAAGGGGAGAAGTAAGTGAGGTGTAGCTTGAGTTAAATAGTTTCTGTCAAGAATCCATGCAAGAATTCTCTAAGGGTCTAATCAGCTCCGTACCTTGCTTATAGAATGAAGGAGGTTTTGTATCTCTTTCTCAGGACTCGATCTCCAAGTAACCCGCAAGGGTAGCAGGGAAACACTGGAGCTGGATTTCTCGACAGGAGAAAAGACAGCGTCTCTCTCAGTGCATCAGCTGGAGGGGTCGGCTTCCTTCGGCACTCGCTTACAGCAGGGCGTCGGGCAAGTAGTTAGTCAATCTTCTCCAAAACCACTGTGTGTTTGCTAGGGCAGATGCTGTCATATTTATACCTGGAAGGTGCCGAGTTTGACATAAGGGTGGACATAAAAACGTCACTAAGAGCTTGAAGTTCTTTACACGCTCCAGGAGTTCTGGGACAAATCAATACTGAAGCAGGGGGAATTCCCATACTGCTTAAGGCTGGTTGTCTTCAAGAACTCGTTGTACTCTAGGAGCTTAGTGGAAGTAGCCATGCCGTATTTGGACTGAATTGGCTGTGTCTAAATATGGTTATGATTCGTATGCCTATATACGGATATTATAAGTTATATCTATATAAGGGCATGAATCGGGAAAATTACACTAGAGCCCTAGATACGTTACAACACCCACTCCACGTAGAATGTCCATCTTTACTAAATACTAAGCAGTTCTAACATTTCTAAGCATGTCTTTACAATCCCACCCCAAAGATACATAAAATGCATTTGAAATGGTTTGTACACAAAAATGAGTATTGTACTGTACGTTTTCTAAGTAGTGGTATCATTCAAATAATGCATATAGTTTTTACATGTGAAATGCTGGCTGAATGATTCACAAAATTACATTTATGAAATGGCTCTTAATACAGAAGAGAAGGTCGAGACCATTTCATCACAGATTAATATAATACTGTACATGTGCTAGAGGCTAATTTCAAAGTATTGTCTCTAGGTATCAAAAATAGTTCTACATTAAGCAGATTACTCTGTGCCAATAAAAGTAAATATTTTGGAAGTGAGAAAAATAATTTCATTGTAGTAAAAAATAGTTCCAAATTTTTAGAAGTTCTGTTTATCAAAACTGAAGGCCAAAATCAAAGTTCAGAGAACTCTGTGTGCTTGTTTTTTAAGAGTTATTCTCGTAAATTGGAAGAAAACATTAACTCAGATAGGCTGGCAAAGAATTCGTCTACCACAGTAGGTGAAAGTTGGGCCATTTCCGAAAAAGTGGAAATAGAGCATATGTGAGATGCATTACCGCCAGCATTATCTGGATCAGCAATGTTCACAGAAGGTTGTACCTGTGTGCCGCTTTCATCTCGTACCGCACCGCCACCTAGTCGTAATGGTGAGGTCTCAACGAATGCCGTCATCAGAATTGGTAGCCGCTGGGGACAACACGTTGCATGAGCCGTTACTGAACTAAGCAAAGTATCGGCATCCATAGGTACTGCTGATGGAAGTGAGAGACAGATGTCTAACATGCATTCTTTTCCGCATAGCAGGCATCGTAGAACAGGTAAGATGCAATCTTGCCAGATTGGTCTGAATGATAGAAACCATGTGGTATTCAGATCTCTTCGACGAGCAAAGCCGAGAACCTGTGTTATCCTATTTCGGTACCGCAGTGCCTGGATCGCTTGTTCCACAGTAACCTGGGTATCGCTGGTGGCTGGACTTGCCATATCGGAGCAGAAGAAACAAAAATAGAATTCCTGCTACGAGTCCCAAAATGAGAGGCAGGCCGCCGAACACAGAGTGCACGAAATTCGCGAAAAAGCTCAGGACTGCTTCAAAGGGTGCTAACAGTCCTGAAAAAATTGTCCTAAATACATGTGCGATGCCACTGGTATCTGACATGTTTAAAATTTTAAGATTTCTACGAAATGTACGGGGCAGTTTGTTGATAATAATGCCTGTATCTCTGCTGAGGTCCTTGCAACTTGCAGATCATACGTTTCTTTAGACGAGGTCAAAGGCACAGTTTTTTGTAAAAGAATGGCTTTCATTCTGCTTAATGTATCAATTCGAATAGAATAGATGTTTAATGAAGGCCAAATCGTTGCTTCCTTGTCTGGCTTGCTATTTGGATACAATATTTGCATACAACAAGTGACCCTGGATGTTACACTGACGAGATAGGGCGTTCCTGGCAACATGCCACAACAGCTGTGGTCACTTAACATAACGTAGCTATCGTTGGAAAGCTGCCTGAAAACAGGTTCTATTTGTGTTGCTGGTGACAATAAAGATCATTAGATTAACCTTCACAGGCTCCATGTAAATTCATTTCTTGACACAGTAGTGTACCGCTTAGTGACTTTTCACAATTTTTTGCACTAAGGAGTACCTCTTTGTTACCCCCACTCCAACATTTATGTGTGTAAGGTAAATTCAAGGTCGACTTAATGTATCCTTTACCCAACCTTTCATACAGGCCCGCTGGTATATGCTGTAGGCAATATTGAAACTGGAATCTCGCTATTGGTATTGTTATGGTACCATCAGTGGCGGTACGTCCATTGGGGGCGTTCGGGCGTTGCCCCACTAGCCTGGACGAGACGACCGCCGACTGCACTGAATAAAAAGTATTTGCAGTATCACTGTCTGTATTATTTATAATTTATAATTACTTTAAAACTGAGCGCACTAAGGCCCGGGAAAAGCCCGACAGGGTCGGGACTTCATAGGGAAGTGGGCCGGCGGCGTGGGGGACGGGGCTGCGTCAGAGTGACAGCCAGGCAGGAAGGCAGCGCACAGGCAGTGGAGTGCGCATGTAAAAGGCTGGAGTAGTCGAGATTTCGACTGGCCTGCGCATGCGAGCATTTGAGACCTCTACCCCCCCCTTCTACCAGCAGTGTCGGACATAGGCATGTACCCGGGGCCCAGGTCTCAAAATGGGCAGATATCAGTCTGCTCTTAGCCAATCCTGGCGCAGTGGCTCTGCTAACGCCGCGCCAGGATTAGCTAATCCAACATGATGGTGCCGTGTGCGGGTGTTGGCTGCTCTAAGGCATTGTGGTTGGTGATTGGCCACACTGCGTGTGCTGGAATCATGCCACGAGGCCCACGACAACAACAAAAGTAAGTCAAAGCGAAAGTGGAACTTAGTGATGATGTTGTTCATGATGAGATGAGTCATACTAGAGTCAGTGGGCAAGTGACTGTTGTTGTCAGACTTGTCGACTCATGTTCGACTCGTGACCAGATGTGTGTGTTGTGTATGTCACTGACTGACTGGTGTCTGCCACTGGACCGCCTGCCTGGAGGGACCTCACCTAACTAGTGTGACTGACATCGAGACCGCGACCGCGTCCCCCCCACCCATGTAAGTTATGCCACCACCACAATAATTTACTACCTTGAGGTTTATGATGAGTCATGAGTGATGATTTTATGTGTGTGTCTATGTCTATACTGTACTATTAATTTAATGTATAATTAAGCACGACGGGAGTGGGACGGATAAGTAGTGAGGCCTGTGATTAGAGCTGGCTAGTCTGATTGTTTTGGGAGGCATTGACGTTCGTAATGTTTTCATACGTATTGCAAAAAAACTTGACTATTAGCACCCAGTGCTGTAATGCAGCGCCTGTGAATCCGGACACAGTGTGTGATCCTGGGCGCTGTATTACCGACCTCTGGTGAGAACCTCATGAACTGGGAACTGAAGGGCCTTCCCGATTCATCAGGTTCAACTTCTCACCAGGGGTCGGTAATAAGGCCTACCTGTTTTCTGAAGGCAGACACTATCCAGCTTCCAGGATGTGGGCTGGAAATGTTAAAGAGGAAGTTCCAGGCTCTGCCAGGGGCGTTTTCTCGGCAGGCAGAGACGGACCCTTCCCTCACCGCACTGAGCTGTTCCTTCCATACTCCCTGTTCGTAGCTGTTGCAGATACAGTTCAAAGACAAACTTGCAGCTGGGTGTTTAATCCCATTCAAGCCAAACGCATGAACTGATCAATTCAGAGTAGTGACACTAACTGACGAGCTATATATGACAATTTACAGCATTTGTTTATCAAACGAAAGCTAAAGATTTGACTAAACAGCTTTTAAAGTAATTTTTATGCTGCAGTCAAATGTCAGCTAATTGCAGATCAGTATTTTGCAAGGCTTAGTGACGCCATCTTAGGGGGTCTGTTAAGCTATGCATCTCAAATCGCTGCATCGCATTACTGTGCCATTGGAAGGCGTTCCAAGGGTGTTGAGTGGCTCTTCCTCTGGTGACTTGATGCTCTGCACTACGTTGCATTACTTTTTGCTAAATATGCCCCTTAGTTCCATTGCAATTTGGTTCCTTCATTTCTAGGTACATCAAGTCACTAGGCATCTGAAAAAACTTTGCACATTTTCAAGATATTGGTGCCGCTCGCAGCTGAGTTGAGAGACCGTGACTCTGCTCCTGAACCTTCCCGTCCGCCTGCTGAAGCGTGTGGAGAGGCGATCTTTTCTTTAAGGAGAGTGAAAGGCTGCTGCAACAGGGGCTGGGACTGCGAGACCCAGGGTTCCGCGCAGGATCACCGTAGCGCACCTGGAGTCTCTTCCCGCCCCTGCTCCTCCCTGATTGCCTGCCTGCCCTTTAAAACAGCTCGCGGCCCCCGCTTCGCGGGAGCCGCTCGCAGCTGTGTTGAGAGACCGTGACTCTGCTCCTGAACCTTCCCGTCCACCTGCTGAAGCGTGTGGAGAGGCGATCTTTTCTTTAAGGAGAGTGAAAGGCTTCTGCAACAGGGGCTGGGACTGCGAGACCCAGGGTTCCGTGCAGGATCACCGTAGCGCACCTGGAGTCTCTTCCCGCCCCCTGCTCCTCCTACAAAAACGTACCATTGACGCACAGCGGGACGCGTGTGCGGGACGCCGGACGAAGCCCGGACTAAGGGCGGACAGTCTTAGACAGTCCGAGACAGGCTGAGACTGGACTGGGCACGCCACTCTGCCCCTGCTGAACCTGATTTGCATGGTTGCAGTAAGACTATTTACCCCTGATTATAATTTACACCCTGGAGATACTTGCATTGTATTTTGTGTGCCCTCTCATATTTTCCGATTGATAAAGAGTGGGTATTAATATCAGTATAAACGAGAATGCCAAAAAAGAATCCAGTGGCGGGGGGTAATAATATGGACAATTATATGGTACATGTAGTGTCAAAGATTAATAACGAAAGGAGACAATACTTAGGCCTTAGTCAATCCCCTAATCTATCCCCCTTAAGCCCATCACCAGACTCACCGTGGATAGATATACCTTCTCAGGTTGAGGGAAGTGTAACCTTAGAGTCTGATACACATGATAATGGTACCTCAAACCTGAGTGTTCACATAACACAAGGACAAGACACAGCTCTGGTTAATGTTTCTGATTCCCAGATAGTTGATATTGAACAAGATCTAACTTTGCAGGAGAGTGAACAGAGAAATAATGATGTTGACCCCCCCTGCTCAAGTCCCTGCTACTCGTGCTATCAGAAAGTGTAGAAAACCACAAATACATCGTGGTGGAGCTCACTCTGGGAGGAAGAGGGCTGCGTCACCTGTGAGAAGCAAGGAAAAAAGTAGGGGGAAAGGAGAAGATGCCGAGAAGTTAAATGTGGATGAAGAGCTAATATCTAGGATAGCAGAATTAATTGATATCAAATTTAAAGCTTTAATTAAACCAGTAGTGACTAAACTGGACAAGCTATCTGCAGATGTAAAGAAATTAGGAGCAGACCAGAAAAAGATAGTAGAAGAGGTGTTAAACATATCAGTAACAGTCACAAATTTGGCTTCACCCGTAAAAGAGGCCTTTGGACTTGGAATAGAGGGAGGCATACATTCCAATACTACACAAGCAAATTTATTGGAACAGACCTCAAATACTGTGTCTAATCATTTATTGCCAATAGAGGTTAAGCCCCTAAACCCTCCTGTAATGCCCGTACCAAGTGTAAAAGAAGATACACTACACTTTATAGAAGATGCAGCACCATTAGTGCTGGTACTGGCAAATGCCGCCCCACTAGCAACAGATCAATCAGAATCCCCCACGGCGTTAACAAGTAAGGCCCTGCATTGGTTATCTGGCAACATGCAGTTGGCCCCATGGGGGAAACAACAGCTAGCTGGAGACATCAAGTCAGCCAGAAGGGTTTCGTGGATAGGACAAAACCCCCAAAAATTTAAAGGTGACCGTATAATTAAAAATTTTGTAAACTCTGCTGTCTTACCAAACATTCTACCAAATATCCTGCCGCCGCAGCGCAGCAGAGGTACCATCATTCCTCTCACCCTAGAATTTTTCGGCAAAAAACAACGGAGTATGACATACCCTAAGCCAAGTCATACCCATACTAGGCCAATATGGCCAGAAACAACTAATGGCTGGGGTTTTGGTGCACCAACTAATAACTGGGGTTACAGTTTGGACAGATGGGAACGTCCAATACGGACACACCAACAAGATCATCAATACCCTAGCCACTTCAATAATCGATTCAACATCCCCATTTCCAATAGGTATGATGTCTTTTCTGATGAGGGTGGGCTGGAAGGGGTGGAATGACTACCTGACACACTTCCTAACCCTGCCCACAATGATCGCCTGCCAGAAGACGTAGGTTTTGGAAACCCAATCTGTGTTCAGGCCCAACTACAGCACCGAATCTGCTCTCCTCTCCGTGACCGATAACATCAAGATGTCACAGGATAGAGGAGGCTCGATGATTCTGGTGCTGTAAGACCTGTCAGCTGCTTTCGATACTGTTTCTCATAAGATCTTGCTGAACCGGCTACAAGGAGTGGGCATTAGAGGTCAGGCACTTGCATGGTTGGAAAGTTTTCTCTCCGGTCGCTCACAATCTGTCAGCCTGGGCCCCTACCACTCCATCTCCAGGGCGCTCACTAAGGGGGTGCCACAGGGCTCATGTCTAAGCCCCACATTATTCAATGTATATGTGGCCCCCCTTGCTGATATTGTGAGGAAGTACGGATACACTCCAGTGTAGTACGCCGACGACACTCAACTCCTCTACCCTTTCCATGCCCCTGACCCTAATGTTAGGGAAAACTCTGCGGAAGACATGAGGGCCATCTCCAACTGGATGGCTGCCAACTACCTCCAGTGCAATATCGGGAAGACCGAAGTGATGTGTTTTGGGAAAGCCAGCATGCTTTGGTCCCCTGATTGGTGGCCCCAAGATTTGGGACCTGTACCCTCCCCTAGACCCACCATCAAAAATCTGGGTGTGAAACTGGACCAAAACTTAACTTTTAAAGAACATGCAAATGTAATTGCAGGTGCTTGTTTCCACACCATTGGATTACTCAGGCGAGTCTTCCCCCTGTTACCTGACACCTACAGAAAGACCCTGGTTCAAGCCCTTGTAATAAGTCGCCTCGACTACTGCAACGGGCTTCTGATACAAGCCAATGAGGATGCCATCAATCGTTTGCAGGTGGTCCAGAACACGGCGGCAAGATTGATTCTGAATGCCCGCCCTAGAACATCTTTTGGACCCCTGTTGAAAAAACTTCACTGGCTCCCAATACGCCAACGGGTTAAATTCAAAATTTGCTGCACTGTACATAAATGTTTATTCGGAAATGGCCCCAAATATCTAGACAAACTACTCCAGCCCTACAAACCAGAACGAGAATTACGGTCAAGTAACCTACTCCTGCTCAAACCACCATTCATTAAAAAGCCAGACAAGGCGGCCGAGCCCTCTCATCAGTGGGGCCGGCCCTGTGGAACAACTTAATATCTGGCGCCTATAATGCAAACCTCTTTCAATAACTTCCTGAAGAGTATGATGCACCTTGGCCATATGTTTTGAAACAAGCATAGCAAACTCAGTGAATACATGGTGCTACAACTCAGTGTTCAGGGTTACACAATTCTGAACGGTTGCTCCCCATGGATAGTCCACCAAACTGGACAAGATCTAATGGTCATACTCAATCCTTTCTAGATTAAACCATCTGCAACAAGGAAATTCTCCCCTTGATCGAAAATTACACCATAGCTGCACAAAGAGAGAGTGATGATCTTCCTCAAGTGATTACTATGTCATTCCACATGGCACAGCACGCTGCTGACCTCAGGAGGAATTCACAAAGGTTGAAATGGCCAGATCCTATTATACCAACAATAATGACCAAATGCAGAGCCCTGCAAGGTTCAAGGAGCATCAACATATTCCTGTTAACTACAGTATGGGAACTCTTCTCCCGGGAACTGCTTAAAAACTTCCCACGTACCACCCGAAAAACCAAAAAAGTTAATGCAACAATGACAACAGCTGAAATTAAGAAATTAAAAACAATATGCAATCGTGAGCTAAGACAAGTGTGTAGGCCCCTGGGGGAAGATCACATATAAATGTAGTCTTAGGTGTGCTAATCTCCAGCCCCCTGTTTTACAGAAGGCAACAACGTTATTGAGGATCTTCTGGATAGCCATGGGCAGCTTTGAAAGAAGAAGAGAATCATCAGCGAACATCATTGCCGGCACTTTTCTGTGTGCTATCTTTGGAGTACTATTGTACCATAAATCAAAGAGTTGGTTGACCTGTGCATTTATAAATAGGCAAAACAGGTAAGTGTGAGAACGCACCCCTGCTTTACTCCTCTATTAACTGGGAGCCGGGAAATTAGTTCACCACATTTTCCATACCTCACTTGGGCAAAGTTGCCTTTATGCAATCTCATAAGCATGCCGAGTAGTTAAAAGGGTACCCCCAGATCTCTGAGTAGCCCCCATAATTTGACCCTGGGCACGAGATCAAAAGCTGTCTTCAGATCCACAAATTTTAAATAGAGACAGCCACCCTCTATTGTCACCATTTTCCAATATAAAAGTTGGAGTCTTTATGTTTCTATACTTGGTCAACGGTGGAGATGTTGTTCCTGAATCCAGCTTGGTATTTTGCTACATAATATGATATGGTAATAATTTCAATGATTGTTCTGTGAACGAGCTTGGGATTATATTATTCTGATGATCTACCGTTATATATGATACATTTTTTTGACTTTTTTGATTTTTGGTAGAAAGCACTTTACCCCAAAAAACACACATTTTTGTCAATACCTAACAAAAATTCTCATTCCACTCTAAACATAATAATATTAAAACCTAACCATCTTCCATGCGAGTATACGTTCAGGATAAATATACATAATAAAAATATATGTGTAGTTATTTTACTTTTAAATATGCGTGATCAATAAAGTTGTTCATCTATCCTGGTAAAAAAACAAAATTCAAATCATAGTCCTTCTTCAGTGACTATTTCGTTCGATCAATAGTTCTTCTTGAGTCCTACTTCAGTTTCTGCAATTTTAGTTTTCATGTGTATATTTAGTTAGTCCTGTGTTTGCGTCCACTAACGCTGATCAAGTCGATAATTAAATAACAAGAGAATTTTTTTTGTGTCCTCACACATAGAACATTACACGGGAATGATAAAGTTTTTTCAGTGACCACCACTGATAATGTTTTCATCAGCATTAGTTTATTCTAAGTAGTCCCGTAACTTCCACAACTCCAGCCTACATTTTTGACTATTCAAGGAGTCCTTCGCCAGTGCTCACCGACACCGATCGCGCTAAATAAACACCAAAAACGCGTAGATGAGAACGCCGTTTGCCGGAACCTCCCGTATCAGCGGGTACGTCGTTTACAACAGACTCTAATATCGACAAATCCAGTAATCTTCAAGTAAATTCAATTGCAATTCGCTAAAATTTATTGTTCCTTTACTTTTTAGTCACCGTGCCCACGGGACTACACTATTACCATATGAATACCCCAAACGACCCACACATGGGGCTCAAAAGAAGGCGGTACAAATACAAGAGCACAGTTTATGTACATATAAGGCAATATCGAAAGGTAAAATCAATCAGTGGTAGGAGCTAACAATTTCAAGGGTCGACAAACACATTCCTATCTGGAACTAATCACTGGCAGATGTGGACCCTACTTGACATGCGCGAAAGTGAAGGAGGGTAAATATAACTTGTTGCCTGGCAGATTGCAAGCGCCTTCGACAGGAAGATAGGACAAAGCAAATGGTCAACACGAGGCAGCATGTAGCAGACAAGATGGCTGCCATAAATACAAAATGGAGTCCGCTAAATGTCAAGATAACGGCCAGAACTAAGATGTCTTCTGCTAATGCTTAATCTAATCGCTGTCAATTTACAACAGACGACCCTTTCAGCATTAGCTGAAGACATTTGCTTTCCTAGGATAATCTAAATATCCATCTTCTATATCTATTCGCATCATGCCAGCTACTTCTTTAATCACTGCAATAACAATACATAGAACAGTCAGTAGTTTCCAACCCCAAGCCGAGACTAGAGCCCAAAACCATCCAGTAACAGACCAAGTGCTATGCTCTATGTGAATGTCTGTAGCTATCTTATGTAGTTCAAAAATTGCATCATACACTGAGGCCGAATTTTCAGGGATAAGCACACAACTACTACTACTGATAATTTTATATGCTCCTCCTCGATCTGCTTGCATCACATCTAGAACCATTCGGTTTTGGAGCACTACAATTCTGGCAACTTGCAGTTCTTCAGAAATATATCCCAGCGCTATAGCAGTCTTATTAGTGACAGCTTCTACAGCCCTAGTTAACCGTCTCACTTTCCTACTATTCAGTGCAGCGTTTACAAAAGAGAACAGACCCAGATTAAAATCAACATATTGCTGTAGACTAGTGTCTGTCTGGTCTACTTCATCAGTGCTTATGGTCCTCTTGCTTCGATTTAATAAATAATTTTTGTACAGTTTAAAATCTCGATGATATGATGCAGGTGCCAAGAAAACAGGGGGTAACAAGAAAAATATATAACATATACCTGACCACCCAACTGGTAGTCGATAGTATCCATTACTGCCACATACTAGATATGTGTTATGTGAAGCTAAAAAGAACTATTATTCGCTCAATCTATTTTTAATACTGTAATACAATCACTGATTCCAACTGAGATATGTCCAATGCTTTGTACACATAAGTCTGCTTTAGTCTTTGGAACAGTAATCACAAATTGTTTACTTTTGGCAAAGTCTCTTGTGTGGGTGAAAACATATGGCTTAGAAAAATTGTCTGGTCGGTATTCCTCCCATTCCCATATAGTTCCATTTGCTTGAGGATACCCTTCTTTGTCCTGATAGCATTCTTTATTCAAACGGAAAAGAAGTCCACCTACTGCAGGTTTCCTAATCGAAAACAGAAGGGTATATGAGGCTCGACAAGAGCCATTATGAGAGAAAGGAAGTGGAATAAAAGGTGTTTCTCCTTTCTTTTCATGCGCTGTAATCATAGCACATATCCAACAATTAGTGGTGTTGGTGGCACTATGTGTGTGGTGCAGCATCTGATCAAACGTATTATTAAGGAACGATTGTCGGTATTTCTGCTCATGATACGGAAGAGTGAAATGCTGGTGCTCCTCTGGGACTGGAGTAGTAACAGCAAACAACTCACAAGCAGGAATCCTCATTTCGACTGACCAAGTAATCACTGCTATAACTGTCAAAGCAGCAAAAACTCCTATAGCACCAAAAATGTTCCTCTGTTTATTCATTTCAGCAACAAAATCAATTCTCTCTAAAAAACAAAATAAAAAAAAATTATCATAGGAGCTTTTCTCCCGTGGGTAGACGTTGGTTTCTTCACCGAAGATCAAGACGGGTGTCACTACACTACGCAGGGCTGATCCCCCCCCTTGTCATATCGGCATTCTTTTTCCACTACCCAGGGCGGTTGTGCAACCTGTCTCTTTCAAAACTGTAGATTATTTTCTCGGCCTCAAGTTGTATTGCGATGCTCCAGGGGTCGTCTGGTCCGGGAAGAACTCCGCAGATTCATCAGGTTATACAGCTTGGCCTATCTCCGTAGTCAGGATCTCTCGATGATCGGTCAGCACAGCTGGTTCCACCAAGGTCTACAATACCTTGCGACAATGGGTACTATGCACCCAATTTTTCTTGTTGGTGACTCGAACCGCTGTTCTCATGGCCAGGAGCACCTTCTCAGGTCCACCCCACCTCAACTCCAAGCTGCTTGACCTCTCAAACGATTTCAACATAGCGTGGTCACCAGGTCAGAGATTGTGGCCTTCACCAGTAGATCTGTCGGGGAGTGCTTCTCAAACCTGTTGATAAATAGAAACCAAACTGTCAAGTAATTGTGCCAAATAGTCATTCATTAGGACACAAGGTACATCACATACAGAACTCGGTTTCAGAACACCCCAGATATTCATAGGCCTTCCAAACACCACCTCAAAGGGGGTGAGGCCTGTTTGAGAGTGTGGTACTGATCTAATAGACAACAATGCCAAAGGCAACGCATCTGGCAAAGTCCAAGATATAGAAGCTTGTATCTTCGCTATTTACAGCTTCAGAGTAGCATTATACCTTTCCACCAATCGTATTGACACGGCTGTTGCTGCAACTGAGCAAAAACACCCAGGCATTGCGCGGGCAACAGGATCAAGGACTGCTGAAAAATAAGTACAGGGACATTGCTTATCACCATGTAACTGGACTAAAACTGACAATGTGCATCCATCTTTCTCATGCACGTAAAGTGTAAAAGGCTTCGTGTAGTCTGGTGTACCTAACACCGGTGCTTAACAAAGGGCTTGTCGTAACTGCCGAAAAGCAGTTTCACATTCATCTGACCAAGGAAGGGGCACTTGAGTGTCTTTTGTCAACAGTACTAGCAAGGGTTTAACAATGTACGAAAACCCTAAAATCCATTGTCTACAAAAGTAGTAAGACCAAGAAATTCACGCACTTCTTTCTGTGTGGTAGGTACTGGAGTATCTAAAATTGCTTGTCTGCGGTCTGATGTCAATGCACATCCCTCCTTAGACAAAAGTGACCTAAGTAGGTTACCTTTGGTCTACAATATTGCAATTTATTTTGTGACACTTTGTGATGATATGAAGCAAGAAAAAAAAGCAAGGACAGAGTGTATTTTACACATTGTTCAGGGGTATTGGCTGCCAACAAGATGTCATCGACATATTTTATGAGAGCCACACGTTCAAGCAAAGCAAAAGAATCAAGCTCTCTTTTCAATGCTTGACTGTAAATACTCAGACTCTCGGTATAACCTTGAGGAACTCTACAAAATCTACACGATCGATTATTCAAAGTGGTAACACAGCTCCCTCCTTGACAATATTGTATACCGGTGGGATAACCATCTGGCCCACTTCAGTGTCCGAGGTAGCCCACAAAGTTTTAGGGAGTGAATCTAAGGCAGTATCCTCTTTAACAAAACAAGCTCTTTCAGGCACAAAGTAATTATTGTTTAAAATCACAAACACTCCTTCAGGAGAGCATCGTATTGTGGCTCTGAAATACTTGAGCATATCAAGACCCACAATGTTATCTGGTGTGTTTGGAGAAAGCAAAAACGGACAACGGAGCAGTAAATTTATCAACATGAAAATGCAAGTGGTTCTGACAGTGGGCTAAGGGAAAGGTAAGTAATAGTTATGCAACACAGGGTAGCCCTTGGAAACAATTGTTTAGACAAAGCGCTACAAGTAGCTCCTGTATCAACCAGAAACCCATCAGTAGAACCTAAAACATGTGCTGTAATATAGGGACCCATCAAATCTACTGGAACTTCAACTGATTCCTTACCCCATCCTAGGCAATCCTATGCATGAACTGAATCGTAAAGGTCGGGTTGCACATAATCAGACATTTGATACTGGTTTCGTCTATCAAAAGTGTTAAACCTTCGTTCATTGGTGTCAAATTGAGCACGATCCTTTGCGTTTCCTCTAGGCCCTGAGTAGCAAAAACAATTCCTCATTTGTCCCCGGCCTCACGAGCCCTGCTGAGCACGCAACACTGGACAATCGGCCATCCAGTAGCCAAATTGCTTTCAAAACGAACATTGATTGATAGGCAAATTTGCACGAGTATGAGGGGGGTTGAAAGAACCACGTCCGCCTCTAGAAGGCGGACCATAAACTTGAGCTAACCTAACCTTTGTTTTTAAATCTTTAGATTTCTTGTCTTCATTACTTTTCGCTTCTAATTCGTGACGCTCGTAATATTGAGCCATCGTTAAAATAGATTCTGGAGAAGATGTAGTCAATGAACTTTCACTGGCTTTTAAACGGCTAGCTATCCCTGGTAACAAATTCGAAACATATTTATTGACAAATAGATGTGTGCCTGTATCATTGTAGTATAGTTCCTATATTCCCAATAGGCTCTGCGCATTGGAATAACATAAACGATAGTTTAGACGATGGACTGAAGTCGACTAGGTCTCTATTGAATATGTAAGACTTCATTTGTGAATGCCAGCTAGCTCAGAGGTCACTAGAAACTTTCTTGAACACACAAGAAGGGATTAGTTTCTGACAACTATATAGCATGACAACATTGTTCCCCAAGAATAAGGAATATATCTCCAGAGTCGCGGAAACAATAGATGACTATTTTACTCAGTCAATCGTGCATGCTTCGTTTCACCAGAAGTGCAGAGAAATAGAGAGACGGGCGTTTTCAATAAAAAGGCTATTTATTGAGCAGCCTTCTCTCTCCTGCAAGAGAAGTAAATTGCTACAATCGTAGTACTTGCTATGAAGTAAAGTGCGTACAGTAAAAGGAGTATTATGAAATATTATTGTAAAAGCATTTATATGGTTTCTGAACCATAAGATACATAAAATAGATAAAATACATACAATGATAAATAATGACTAAAAGTACTCAACTGCTGCATCTAAAATACGCCTACTCACGTGTACCTAACCTAAGTCTAGTACAAGGGGAGAAGTAAGTGAGGTGTAGCTTGAGTTAAATAGTTTCTGTCAAGAATCCATGGAAGAATTCTCTAAGGGTCTAATCAGCTCCGTACCTTGCTTATAGAATGAAGGAGGTTTTGTATCTCTTTCTCAAGACTCGATCTCCAAGTAACCCGCAAGGGTAGCAGGGAAACACTGGAGCTGGATTTCTCGACAGGAGAAAAGACAGCGTCTCTCTCAGTGCGTCAGCTGGAGGGGTCGGCTTCCTTCGGCACTCGCTTACAGCAGGGCGTCGGGCAAGTAGTTAGTCAATCTTCTCCAAAACCACTGTGTGTTTGCTAGGGCAGATGCTGCCATATTTATACCTGGAAGGTGCCGAGTTTGACGTAAGGGTGGACATAATAACGTCACTAAGAGCTTGAAGTTCTTTACACGCTCCAGGAGTTCTGGGACAAATCAATACTGAAGCAGGGGGAATTCCCGTACTGCTGAAGGCTGGTTGTCTTCAAGAACTCGTTGTACTCTAGGAGCTTAGTGGAAGTAGCCATGCCGTATTTGGACTGAATTGGCTGTGTCTAAATATGGTTATGATTCGTATGCCTATATACGGATATTATAAGTTATATCTATATAAGGGCATGAATCGGGAAAATTACACTAGAGCCCTAGATACGTTACAACACCCACTCCACGTAGAATGTCCATCTTTACTAAATACTAAGCAGTTCTAACCTTTCTAAGCATGTCTTTACAATCCCACCCCAAAGATACATAAAATGCATTTGAAATGGTTTGTACACAAAAATGAGTATTGTACTGTACGTTTTTTTAAGTAGTGGTATCATTCAAATAATGCATATAGTTTTTACGTGTGAAATGCTGGCTGAATAATTCACGAAATTACATTTATGAAATGGCTCTTAATACAGAAGAGAAGGTCGAGACCATTTCATCACAGATTAATATAATACTGTACATGTGCTAGAGGCTAATTTCAAAGTATTGTCTCTAGGTATCAAAAATAGTTCTACATTAAGCAGATTACTCTGTGCCAATAAAAGTAAATATTTTGGAAGTGAGAAAAATAATTTCATTGTAGTAAAAAATAGTTCCAAATTTTTAGAAGTTCTGTTTATCAAAACTGAAGGCCGAAATCAAAGTTCAGAGAACTCTGTGTGCTTGTTTTTTAAGAGTTATTCTCGTAAATTGGAAGAAAACATTAACTCAGATAGGCTGGCAAAGAATTTGTCTACCACAGTAGGTGAAAGTTGGGCCATTTCCGAAAAAGTGGAAATAGAGCATATGTGAGATGCATTACTGCCAGCGTTATCTGGATCAGCAATGTTCACAGAAGGTTTACCTGTGTGCCGCTTTCATCTCGTACCGCACCACCACCTAGTCGTAATGGTGAGGTGTCAACGAATGCCGTCATCAGAATTGGCAGCCGCTGGGGACAACACGTTGCATGAGCCGTTACTGAACTAAGCAAAGTATCGGCATCCATAGGTACTGCTGATGGAAGTGAGAGACAGATGTCTAACATGCATTCTTTTCCGCATAGCAGGCATCGTAGAACAGGTAAGATGCAATCTTGCCAGATTGGTCTGAATGATAGAAACCATGTGGTATTCAGATCTCTTCGACGAGCAAAGCCGAGAACCTGTGTTATCCTATTTCGGTACCGCAGTGCCTGGATCGCTTGTTCCACGGTAACCTGGGTATCGCTGGTGGCTGGACTTGCCATATCGAAGCAGAAGAAACAAAAATAGAATTCCTGCTACGAGTCCCAAAATGAGAGGCAGGCCGCCGAACACAGAGTGCACTAAATTCGCGAAAAAGCTCAGGACTGCTTCAAAGGGTGCTAACAGTCCTGAAAAAATTGTCCTAAATACATGTGCGATGCCACTGGTATCTGACATGTTTAAAATTTTACCTAAGATTTCTACGAAATGTACGGGGCAGTTTGTTGATAATAATGCCTGTATCTCTGCTGAGGTCCTTGCAACTTGCAGATCATACGTTTCTTTAGACGAGGTCAAAGGCACAGTTTTTTGTAAAAGAATGGCTTTCATTCTGCTTAATGTATCAATTCGAATAGAATAGATGTTTAATGAAGGCCAAATCGTTGCTTCCTTGTCTGGCTTGCTATTTGGATACAATATTTGCATACAACAAGTGACCCTGGATGTAACACTGACGACATAGGGCGTTCCTGGCAACATGCCACAACAGCTGTGGTCACTTAACATAACGTAGCTATCGTTGGAAAGCTGCCTGAAAACAGGTTCTATTTGTGTTGCTGGTGACAATAAAGATCATTAGATTAACCTTCACAGGCTCCATGTAAATTAATTTCTTGACACAGTAGTGTACCGCTTAGTGACTTTTCACAATTTTTTGCTCTAAGGAGTACCTCTTTGTTACCCCCACTCCAACATTTATGCGTGTAAGGTAAATTCAAGGTCGACTTAATGTATCCTTTACCCAACCTTTCATACAGGCCCGCTGGTATATGCTGTAGGCAATATTGAAACTGGAATCTCGCTATTGGTATTGTTATGGTACCATCAGTGGCGGTACGTCCATTGGGGGCGTTCGGGCGTTGTACCCACTAGCCTGGACGAGACGACCGCCGACTGCACTGAATAAAAAGTATTTGCAGTATCACTGTCAGTATTATTTATAATTTATAACTAATTTAAAACTGAGCGCACTAAGGCCCGGGAAAAGCCCGACAGGGTCGGGACGTCATAGGGAAGTGGGCCGGCGGCGTGGGGGACGGGGCTGCGTCAGAGTGACAGCCAGGCAGGCAGGCAGCGCACAGGCAGTGGAGTGCGCATGTAAAAGGCCGGAGTAGTCGAGATTTCGACTGGCCTGCGCATGCGAGCATTTGAGACCTCCACCCCCCCCTTCTACCAGCAGTGTCGGACATAGGCATGTACCCGGGGCCCAGGTCTCAAAATGGGCAGATATCAGTCTGCTCTTAGCCAATCCTGGCGCAGTGTGCTGCTAATGCCGCGCCAGGATTGGCTAATCCAACATGATGGTGCCGTGTGCGGGTGTTGGCTGCTCTAAGGCATTGTGGTTGGTGATTGGCCACACTGCGTGTGCTGGAATCATGCCACGAGGCCCACGACAACAACAAAAGTAAGTCAAAGCGAAAGTGGAACTTAGTGATGATGTTGTTCATGATGAGATGAGTCATACTAGAGTCAGTGGGCAAGTGACTGTTGTTGTCGGACTCGTCGACTCATGTTCGACTCGTGACCAGATGTGTGTGTTGTGTATGTCACTGACTGACTGGTGTCTGCTACTGGACCGCCTGCCTGGAGGGACCTAACCTAACTAGTGTGACTGACATCGAGACCGCGACCGCGTCCCCCCCACCCATGTAAGTTATGCCACCACCACAATAATTTACTACCTTGAGGTTTATGATGAGTCATGAGTGATGATTTTATGTGTGTGTCTATGTCTATACTGTACTATTAATTTAATGCATAATTAAGCACGACGGGAGTGGGACGAATAAGTAGTGAGGCCTGTGATTAGAGCTGGCTAGTCTGATTGTTTTGGGAGGCATTGACGTTCGTAATGTTTTCATACGTATTGCAAAAAAACTTGACTATTAGCATCCAGTGCTGTAATGCAGCGCCTGTGAATCCGGACACAGTGTGTGATCCTGGGCGCTGTATTACCGACCTCTGGTGAGAACCTCATGAACTGGGAACTGAAGGGCCTTCCCGGTTCATCAGGTTCATTTTCTCACCAGGGGTCGGTAATAAGGCCTACCTGTTTTCTGAAGGCAGACACTATCCAGCTTCCAGGATGTGGGCTGGAAATGTTAAAGAGGAAGTTCCCGGCTCTGCCAGGGGCGTTCTCTCGGCAGGCAGAGACGGACCCTTCCCTCACCGCACTGAGCTGTTCCTTCCATACTCCCTGTTCGTAGTTGTTGCAGATACAGTTCAAAGACAAACTTGCAGCTGGGTGTTTAATCCCATTCAAGCCAAACGCATGAACTGATCAATTCAGAGTAGTGACACTAACTGACGAGCTATATATGACAATTCACAGCATTTGTTTATCAAACGAAAGCTAAAGATTTGACTAAACAGCTTTTAAAGTAATTTTTATGCTGTGGTCAAATGTCAGCTAATTGCAGATCAGTATTTCGCAAGGCTTAGTGACGCCATCTTAGGGGGTCTGTTAAGCTATGCATCTCAAATCGCTGCATCGCATTACTGTGCCATTGGAAGGCGTCCCAAGGGTGTTGAGTGGCTCTTCCTCTGGTGACTTGATGCTCTGCACTACGTTGCATTACTTTTTGCTAAATATGCCCCTTAGTTCCATTGCAATTTGGTTCCTTCATTTCTAGGTACATCAAGTCACTAGGCATCTGAAAAAACTTTGCACATTTTGAGAAGATTGGTGCCGCTCGCAGCTGTGTTGAGAGACCGTGACTCTGCTCCTGAACCTTCCCGTCCGCCTGCTGAAGCGTGTGGAGAGGCGATCTTTTCTTTAAGGAGAGTGAAAGGCTGCTGCAACAGGGGCTGGGACTGCGAGACCCAGTGTTCCGCGCAGGATCACCGTAGCGCACCTGGAGTCTCTTCCCGCCCCTGCTCCTCCCTGATTGCCTGCCTGCCCTTTAAAACAGCTCGCGGCCCCAGCTTCGCGGGAGCCGCTCGCAGCTGTGTTGAGAGACCGTGACTCTGCTCCTGAACCTTCCCGTTCACCTGCTGAAGCGTGTGGAGAGGCGATCTTTTCTTTAAGGAGAGTGAAAGGCTGCTGCAACAGGGGCTGGGACTGCGAGACCCAGGGTTCCGCGCAGGATCACCGTAGCGCACCTGGAGTCTCTTCCCGCCCCCTGCTCCTCCTACAAAAACGTACCATTGACGCACAGCGGGACGCGTGTGCGGGACGCCGGACGAAGCCCGGACTAAGGGCGGACAGTCTTAGACAGTCCGAGACAGGCTGAGACTGGACTGGGCACGCCACTCTGCCCCTGCTGAACCTGATTTGCATGGTTGCAGTAAGACTATTTACCCCTGATTATAATTTACACCCTGGATATACTTGCATTGTATTTTGTGTGCCCTCTCATATTTTCCGATTGATAAAGAGTGGGTATTAATATCAGTATAAACGAGAATGCCAAAAAAGAATCCAGTGGCGGGGGGTAATAATATGGACAATTATATGGTACATGTAGTGTCAAAGATTAATAACGAAAGGAGACAATACTTAGGCCTTAGTCAATCCCCTAATCTATCCCCCTTAAGCCCATCACCAGACTCACCGTGGATAGATATACCTTCTCAGGTTGAGGGAAGTGTAATCTTAGAGTCTGATACACATGATAATGGTACCTCAAACCTGAGTGTTCACATAACACAAGGACAAGACACAGCTCTGGTTAATGTTTCTGATTCCCAGATAGTTGATATTGAACAAGTTCTAACTTTGCAGGAGAGTGAACAGAGAAATATAATAATGATAATAATAATGATGTTGACCCCCCCTGCTCAAGTCCCTGCTACTCGTGCTATCAGAAAGTGTAGAAAACCACAAATACATCGTAGTGGAGCTCACTGTGGGAGGAAGAGGGCTGCGTCACCTGTGAGAAGCAAGGAAAAAAGTAGGGGGAAAGGAGAAGATGCCGAGAAGTTAAATGTGGATGAAGAGCTACTATCTAGGATAGCAGAATTAATTGATATCAAATTTAAAGGTTTAATTAAACCAGTAGTGACTAAACTGGACAAGCTATCTGCAGATGTAAAGAAATTAGGCGCAGACCAGAAAAAGATAGTAGAAGAGGTGTTAAACATATCAGTAACAGTCACAAATTTGGCTTCACCCGTAAAAGAGGCCTTTGGACTTGGAATAGAGGGAGGCATAAATTCCAATACTACACAAGCAAATTTATTGGAACAGACCCCAAATACTGTGTCTAATCATTTATTGCCAATAGAGGTTAAGCCCCTAAACCCTCCTGTAATGCCCGTACCAAGTGTAAAAGAAGATACACTACACTTTATAGAAGATGCGGCACCATTAGTGCTGGTACTGGCAAATGCCGCCCCAATAGCAACAGATCAATCAGAATCCCCCAGGGCGTTAACAAGTAAGGCCCTGCATTGGTTATCTGGCAACATGCAGTTGGCCCCATGGGGGAAACAACAGCTAGCTGGAGACATCAAGTCAGCCAGAAGGGTTTCGTGGATAGTCCAAAACCCCCAAAAATGTAAAGGTGACCGTATAATTAAAAATTTTGTAAACTCGGCTGTCTTACCAAACATTCTACCAAATATCCTGCCGCCGCAGCGCAGCAGAGGTACCATCATTCCTCTCACCCTAGAATTTTTCGGCAAAAAACAACGGAGTATGACATACCCTAAGCCAAGTCATACCCATACTAGGCCAATATGGCCAGAAACAACTAATGGCTGGGGTTTTGGTGCACCAACTAATAACTGGGGTTACAGTTTGGACAGATGGGAACGTCCAATACGGACACACCAACAAGATCATCAATACCCTAGCCACTTCAATATTCGATTCAACATCCCCATTTCCAATAGGTATGATGTCTTTTCTGATGAGGGTGGGCTGGAAGGGGTGGAATGACTACCTGACACACTTCCTAACCCTGCCCACAATGATCGCCTGCCAGAAGACGTAGGTTTAGGAAACCCAATCTGGGTTCAGGCCCAACTACAGCACCGAATCTGCACTCCTCTCCGTGACCGATAACATCAAGATGTCACAGGATAGAGGAGGCTCGATGATTCTGGTGCTGTTATACCTGTCAGCTGCTTTCGATACTGTTTCTCATAAGATCTTGCTGAACCGGCTACAAGGAGTGGGCATTAGAGGTCAGGCACTTGCATGGTTGGAAAGTTTTCTCTCCGGTCGCTCACAATCTGCCAGCCTGGGCCCCTACCACTCCATCTCCAGGGCGCTCACTAAGGGGGTGCCACAGGGCTTGCTGAGATTGTGAGGAAGTACGGATACACTCCAGTGTAGTACGCTGACGACACTCAACTCCTCCACCCTTTCCATGCCCCTGACCCTAATGTTAGGGAAAACTTTGCGGAAGGCATGAGGGCCATCTCCAACTGGATGGCTGCCAACTACCTCCAGTGCAATGTCGGGAAGACCGAAGAGATGTGTTTTGGGAAAGCCAGCATGCTTTGGTCCCCTGATTGGTGGCCCCAAGATTTGGGACCTGTACCCTCCCCTAGACCCACCATCAAAAATCTGGGTGTGAAACTGGACCAACACTTAACTTTTAAAGAACATGCAAATGTAATTGCAGGTGCTTGTTTCCACACCATTGGATTACTCAGGCGAGTCTTCCCCCTGTTACCTGACACCTACAGAAAGACCCTGGTTCAAGCCCTTGTAATAAGTCGCCTCGACTACTGCAACGGGCTTCTGATACAAGCCAATGAGGATGCCATCAATCGTTTGCAGGTGGTCCAGAACACGGCGGCAAGATTGATTCTGAATGCCCCCCCTAGAACATCTTCTGGACCCCTGTTGAAAAAACTTCACTGGCTCCCAATACGCCAACGGGTTAAATTCAAAATTTGCTGCACTGTACATAAGTGTTTATTCAGAAATGGCCCCAAATATCTAGACAAACTACTCCAGCCCTACAAACCAGAACGAGAATTACGGTCAAGTAACCTACTCCTGCTCAAACCACCATTCATTAAAAAGCCAGACAAGGCGGCCGAGCCCTCTCATCAGTGGGGCCGGCCCTGTGGAACAACTTGCCGCTCAGCTTAAGACAGATCTCCAATCACCTCACCTTTAGAAAAATGCTAAAAACGAATCTGTTTATGGAGACATAACTTTAGGACTTCTGTCTATACAGTATCTTGGCTGCCTGTTGTTGTCAAAGTGCGGAGATAACCCTTTCGGGCTCGATTCTTGCGATATAGAAGTATATAAATAAATAAATAAATGACACCCAAGTCCTCGAATTGCAAGGTAGTAATGTTGTGATGTTGGGAGTTGCGAATCGGTTAATTGATATAACCAGATCACATAATGATATAAATTCAGTACCTTCCCCAGTTCATACTACGGCCAATTCTGTGAAAGAACGGGTATGTTGCAGTACAGGTCTAATACCCACTAGCTCAGATGTATGTGAGAAAGTTGACACAACACAACGTGAACTTCAAAAATGCAAGGAGAGGTTATTATCGTGGAATATAGCTGGACTCCATGACAAATTGAGTGATAAAGGATGGTTTTCTTTTGTCAAAGAATATCCAATAATATGTCTCCAAGAAACTTGGGTAGTGGGAAAAAATGTACATATCAAAGGCTACCAGAGTTTTATAATTCCTGCAGTTCCATCAGCTAGTGGAAGAGCAAAAGGGGGTTTGGCAATTTTTGTTAACTTGACACTTGTATGCCATAAAGTCGAATACCATTCTGGTAACAGTAATATTCAGGTTTTAGAGCTCAATAGGGGTAAAACAAATCTTGTATTGATCAACTTTTACAACGCAGTGAATCAGTCCGGAGATGGTAATATTGAGTCTTTGCGTGAATTCCTAAGGGCAAATGTTGGTTCTTTGCCTCGCCAAAAGATAATAGTGGGTGATTTTAACACACATTTATGTGGGAACCCTAGTTTGAGAACTGTTGGTCAAATGGGTTGTAATAGTATGGAAGGAATTCATTTTGATCACTCGCGGAGGGGAACAGAACTAAATGACTTATTGAATGAAAATAATTTCTTTATAGCAATGTCGATAGTATCGGAGCAAACTGTTTTCCCAACCCCCACATTTAAAGGTCACGCAACAGGGACATACATAGATCATATTTTACTATCGGCAGACTTTGTTAATATTGTTGAGGATTTCTTGATTCAATTGAGCATTTATAGCGACCATAACCCTCTATGCATTAAAATAGGTGAGAATACATTTGAAAAACGCAATTCTCGTGAGGATCGTGGCCTTATAAAATGTATCAACGGTAAGCGACGCTTGAAATGGTCAATGGTGGATTGTGAACAATTTTATTCCTCTATTAATAACGTGTGTAACTATGAACAGTCAGTTTGTACATCTCCTGTATCAGCGCCATTTCAAATCTTAGCATCTTTCAAGAAGATTGACAAAAAGGTGGAGGCAATTTTAACGGTACCTACCAAAGGGAAAGTCAATCCAAATAGTAATCCAAAATGGTTTGACAGTGATTGTTCGAAGGCCAGTCGTGAGCTTAAGAAAGCCCTAAAAATAAAAACTAGTGACCTAATGCTCATCAGGGATTTGCGGGCTAGGTATAAGAAGTCACTTGCCAATCGCAAGCGAGCAGTGAAAAAAAGTCTATGGGAGTCTTTGTTAGACCCTGAGACATTGAAAAACAGCTCGAAGTTCTGGGAGATTATTAATAAGCCTATATTTGACCATTCTAGCATTTCCAATGTGGGCACTAACATCCCAGAGGAAGAATGGATTAACCACTTCAGCTCTATTTTTAAAAGTAATGAGTTGCAGGCAGAATGCAGCTTAAATGAAAGTAGAGAAAATGTATTGCTCTTCTCAATTGATGAGGTAATAAAGGGAATTGAAGGGCTATCAAACAACAAGGCCCCAGGACCTGACGGTCTTCCTCCTGACCTTTTTAAATCTCATATAGTATTTTGGGCACCGTTCCTTACAGCAGTACTTAATGCGGCTGTGTCATGTGGATGCCCAAAATCATAGGGGGTATCTACTATTGTGCCCGTATTTAAGAAAGGAGACCGTAACAGCCCTCTGAGCTATAGACCAATATCATTAATAAACTCTGTGGTCAAAGTTGTGGGAGGAATAATTTTGAATAGATTGGTCAGGTGGTCAGAGGAAAACAAAATAATATCTCCAATCCAATATGGATTTAGGCCTGGACATTCCACGATCTCTCAATGTTTAAATTTATACCTCATTATTGGGAAGTACACTAAGGCCCGACAAGGAACGATCCACATGGCGTTCATGGATCTTTCCTCGGCTTTCGATTGTGTGAGTCGGGGGGAGCTCTGGGGCGCCATGGCAAAAATGGGTGTGGACCAGAACTTAGTTAATTTGCTAGAAGATATGCATTCTGACACCAAAGCGAATGTTAGATACACACAAGATCTAAATGTGACTAAAGACTTTGGAGTGTATCGGGGTGTTCGACAAGGATGCATTCTGGCCCGTTCCTTTTTAACCTCTACATAAATGATTTGGAAGAGCACCTTTTAAGTACTAACACAGACTACCCGTACATTGGCCGAAAGGGACTGCCGGTTCTGCTATATGCGGATGACGCAGTCCTTTTATCTAGGACCACCAATGGACTTCAAATTTTATTAGACTCCTTCTTTTCTTTCATGAAAACAAGAGATTTAAGTATTAATAATTCTAAATCCTACATAATGAAGGTTGGCCAAGGAAATAAAAAACCAAATCGCCAAAATGTAAATGGAGTACAAATCCCTGTAACAAACACATTCTCTTACCTTGGGGTCCTTTTTGATAGTAAATTAAATTGGGGACCCGTGATTCAAAAACAGAAGGGAGAGGTCATCAGGGCTAATGCGGCTATACTGGACTTTTCCAGGAAAATGGGAAATAGTCCAGTTGCTGCACTACTCCAACTTTACCAGGCAAAAAGTGTTACTACAGCATGCTACGGTAGTGAAATATGGGGATATGCTCCTCTGGAAGCTCTGGAGATAGTTGAAAATAACTTTCTAAAACAATTACTAAGGGTTCCCAGGGGTACGGCAAACTTCTCTGTGCATGAGGAATTTGGGGTTCCCTTTGTATGTGACAAAATTGCAGTTAATCCCTTATTATGTTGGATGAATTGCTGGCTAAATGACAACATACCACTCACCCAGCTTATATTAAGAGAAGCACTTATATGGGATAACAGGATGAAGGTTCCCTGGTTAAAGTACTTGTATAAGTGCTTTACTGATTTAGGTCGTCCTGAACTTTTCTTATTCCCTGATTCCATTACTAAATTGGATGTTATTGCGGTCAAGAAGGCTTTTATTGATTCTAGATACCAGGATAGGGAGTCATGTGAATTAAAAAAAGATAGTGTACGAAATCATGTACTAATTAAAAGTACATTGCTCATGGAACCGGACCTAACATGGCAAATATCTAGTTATGACCGTCATTTATTGACAAGGTTAAGATTCAACCTGTTTCATTTACTGTTGGCTGTTCCTAGGGGATCTCATCGTGGGCAAGTGTTGCCGGCTTGCGGCTGCGACGATAAGTCTCCGCAAGACCTGGCACACTTTTTGTTCTTTTGTCCCTATTATGTTATACCGAGGAAGCTATATTTAAAACCCTGCTTGAAAAAACTGAATTTTCTACAATTTCGTCCTGCACTACATTTCCTTCAGCTGCTAAGAAGTGAATACACTTTGTATATATGTAGTTTTTTAAAACTGGCAATGAAATTCAGAAACAGTATGGAAGGATAACAGTATTGATACATGAATTGCTATTTCCTTTTCCTTTTAAGGTCTCTTTTAAACATTCTGAATGTCCAATGTCTTTTTTTATGACTCTATTTTTACTTGATTTCTTCTTTTAATGTATAATTGTGTTAATAAATTTATTATGTAAATGCTTTTATGGTTGTTAACAAGAACAACCGAATAAAGTTTCTTGACTTGACTTGACTTGACTTGATTCCATCCCTGGCCTACCTCATGTGAAGGGGATCATACATCTGGACAGCTGTGTCATTACACTCAGGTCCTTCTCTGAATTATTAATTAATGTAACACATAATCTAATGTTTCTTAAAGCAACCTCTGTCAACGTAATTATACCAGTGCCTCTCGACAGTGCCATCTGCATCTCTAGGTTACGGTAGTATCATTGAAAGGCAATGTCAGTTCACACCAACCAAGGTCCCAAAACCCTTTAGGACAAACAAAATTAAAGCCCACTCCCACACTCACTTTATTGACAGGGATGGTGTTAACATTGATATAAGATACAGGCATTCTCTTTGGCCACTTAGGTCCTGGGAAGTTAAGATGTCCAGCCAATGATGTAGTTTTCAATTGCTTTTATTAATAAACCTCAGGAACAATGAGTAAGACGTTTTGGTACAAGTGCCTGTCCATCTCTGCGTGGTGCGTGCTACCGCAACAGGCACGTTTGAGTGTGCCGCCATTGTGGAGGGAATACATAATTACCGGGTATCTTGCTACAATTGCTAACCACAGACTATTCCTTGCACTTGACGTTGAGCGCACTGCCATCCCACCCGAAGGCTCTGCCATGTGTTGAGTGTGTGATACCCTGACTGTGAGGCCCGTGAATAGAGCTGAGCTGCCTGGAATTAGCCTGAGGCTTCTGCTCCGCCATTGCATCATGGTGTGTGCCTGCCTGCTGTAAAACCATATGTTATTAAGCCTAAAAATAGATGCTATGCTTTGTGTATGTGAGGTTCTCATCATTGTATCGTGAAGTCTGTTATGAAGCTCTGTTGTTATACTGAATAAGCAGCTACCTAGTATGTTATATGACAGCTCTTTAATAATGTAATACCTGCACTTTGAAAAAGCACCATTTTTCCACAATTTTTTCAAACTTTTCGCAGAGGGAAATCCCCCCGAGGAGGTTCGGGCTTGCTCGCGATGCTCGCTCGCTATGGTGCAGTATGATTATCAGTTTCCGCCCACCACTTTCAAATGTCACCAGCCGCCACTGGGTACCATATAATATCTATTCAATGACAGGTTCCTCTGAAACTGTTAATGGTAATCTTTCTAGTTTTTCAATGCTCAGCACCGTATAGTCTTCTCCTTTTTGTGCCAAAGAGATTTGTTGATCTGTAAGGTTAAAGATAGAAAATAATGACTTTGTGTTGATTAGACGCCAAGGCACGTAGCCTGAACGTAGATTTTGTAACGTCCAGCCTAACTGTACAATAGAACGTAATTGGGATTGGCCATGTTGTAACATTAGCATATCCTGTTCTATTATATCATTAGTAAATGATACATTCCTGTTCAAAGAATAAATTCTGGAGGATAGAGTTGTTAACCCATTGTCCACTACAGACAGTGTTTTTTCCAAATTAATACGATCAATTTCTCGTATTTTTTCAGCAGTTTCAATTTGCGTTATTTTCCAAGCTTCGTTGTAAGCAGCATATATACCGGCGTATATGAAACGTTTTTGACGCTGTTTGCGAGGTCCCAATAAGAAATCCCGCAAGTCAGCACCTTCTTTAAGTAAGGCCAAGTGTTGCTTAATTTCAGGTAGTCTGGATTTCTGTAGCCATTTGAGGCATAGTTTTCCTACACTGTATGTTGGTATTATCCCTGGATGTTGTCTCTGGGAATATCTTTGGTCTGGCCTGTTCAGTTTGAACCCCTGTGTTTTGTTCAGGAATCTATCTTGACAGTTATTAGTGTCTGTGGGCCAGATCAACCATTTTTTCCAATCAGGATTAGTTCTGTTTTGGTGTAAAATATGGGACACATCTAACACTTTATCTGTAGTACTATTTCTATCAGGCATAGGCTTTGGTATAGACGGGTTGTTTAACCCCTTCGATGCTGATGACAGAACGGTTCCGTCATCAGCATCGGCTGAACTGTGCTGATGATGGAACCGTTCCGTCATGACTCCGCCCGCGCAAGGCGGAGTCAGCATGGGCGGGGAATTCGGGCCGCACGGACGCGGTTAAATCTTATATCTTAGCTAGGCCTAGACCGGTTGTTTGTTGAATGGTGTCATTCAGGAACATTATTTGTTCTGGGATCATGTAGGCTCTGAATAATGATTCTAATCCCTGTAATTGCCAATCTTTTAAACCCCAGATTGTTTTTGTTTCAATGTTATTTTTCCAGAATTCAAAACCAAATGTGGACAATTGTTCATAACATTTTGCAGAATAAATCAGTTTTGTATTGGTTAACATATTTTTCATTCCTGTCTTATTCACATTTTTAAAATAAAATGATTCTGGATTTGTGATATTAAACCCTGAAAAGTATGGAAATTTTTCATAAAATGTTTTCGAGCTGCCTTTTGGCGGTGTTGAACAATGTTCCCATTGATTATAAGTTAAAACATTTCTAGGTTTTGCAGATGTATGCAAATAGTGGTGCCCAAAATGATTAAAGCAATACATTTCTCAGATGAACCTTCTGAATAATCATGATTTGTAAATGTTGCTGACATTTCTAAATCAGACGTCATATTATTATTAGTCTCAAAGTCCCAATCATCAGGGAAACTGCTCGGTGAGACTTAGGGGCACATGCATCATTGTTTCATTTTGCACTTCCTAATTTGCGATTTTTAGGGAATCGCAAATTAGGAAATGCAAAATGGGATGCATGTACATTTTCTCAAAATATTTGAGAATCGGTAAAAATCGCAATTTTTACCGATTCTCAAATATTATGCGATTAGCAAAGTGCGAATTCGCAATTCCCATTCATTCCTATGGGCTAAAGTGCCCATAGGAATGAATGGGAATTGCGAATTCGCACTTTGCTAATCGCAAATCCTGATTGCATTTCAAGGGTGAAGAGGGGGGTTCAAATGACCCCCCCCTGCACCCATGAAATGTTGTTTTCGCATCATGTTGCACATACACATGTCCTAAGGACATGTGTGTCCATAACATGAATGTGTAAAAAATGCTTTTGCAGCGTTTTTAACACTTTTTGCAAATTTACCGAGTGGTTCAACCACTCGGTAAATTTGAAACCCTAATTGCGAATTCACAATTATAAAAGTAATCATGCATTGCTTTTAAGAAATCGCAAATTTGCGATTTCTTAAAAGCAATCGCATTTTTAGAAATCGCAAAAATGTGCCATTTCTAAAAATGCTTGATGCTTTCCAAAAAGCATTTTTGGAATCGCAAACGGCCGATTTTAAGGAATCGCACTGTTTGCGACTCCAAAAATGCTTGCTGCATGTGCCCCAAAGTCACTTAATGAAACCTTGAACTGATGTGGATACTTCAAGAGTTCAAACGGGCCATAGATGTCGTAATCAGTAGCGTCCCATGCTACACCACCAGGTATAGGAATTTCTGTGATGTTTACTGATGACAGGTCTCTTTTTTCAACATGAGATGAATTGTGTGGCTTTAGGACCAAGTTGATGTTCTGATGTGCTGTGTCCATTGTACTGTATTTTCCATCAATCATTCTTCCCAAGCTTAAAACCAAAATGAGCCAGAGCAGGAGGAAAAGTACACCTAAGACAATCCACAATTCAATCCATAGTGAAATCAGATATATTTCGCCAAGTTGATGAAAGAGTTCTATTATTTTTTCTTTGAGTGTTTTGTTTGCTGGCTTTTCTTAATGTTCACTAGGATCTTCAGAAATTGATGAAATAGCCAGAGGCAGTTCTGTCGATTATTGGAATTGTATCAGGATTGTTATTAATCTTTGTAGTTGCTTCTTCCTTTGTCATATTAGTATAGTCAGAGGCTACATCATTGTACACAGGTGTTTCTTGATGAACTGTTGCAATTTGGGTTTCAAGAGGCAAAAAGTTCCGTGGCTTTGTTGCATAGTCCTTTTTTATTCACTGCAGGTTTATCAAATGTGATTAGTCTTTCAGTTTGAACCCCTTGAATTGTAGCAAGGTTTGGTGTTCTGCTACATCTTGGGAGTCCACTGGGCCTACTACTTATTATTGGCCACATGGTTGTGGTTTTACCAAGTCGATTGATACAACTCTGTTCTCCTTTTTACCGGCAAGGGGCGGTAGTACTACTGATCTTGTTCCGTTGATTGCTAAGACAGGTACTGCTTTTCTGTAAGAAGACCCAAATTCCTTCTCACTGCGATCTTTTCTCTGACCAGATCCCCAATCTTTGGAATCCAGACAGGTCTTGCTGGGACAGGTGGTTTTTCTTCAGTGGCCATTGGCTTTAGCTTTGTGCTACTCAGACTTCTTATTGTTTCATTTAAGTCCTGTAAAACAGCCAAACGATCTTTGATATCAAAGGTTTTTTGTTCCACCACTGAAGTCTGACTATGGAGGTCTTCGATTATCATTCTAGTACCAAACAAAAGTTCATACAAAGTGATTCCACCCAGAGAATTTAGACTACGTTGGATACTTATTAGATGTTTGACCCACCCATCACCCGAACCTAATACCCTAGCTTTTATAGATTGCTTTATGCCACGTTTTTTTCTTTCCACTACCACATTACCCTCAGGATGGAAGGGACTAGAGTACCGCAATGCAACGCCCAAGCTGGCCATGGCCTCCTTGTAAGCCCGAGAGCTAAACGCAGGACCCTGGTGAGAATGTAGAGTGCTGATTGCTTATGTGCCGATAAAGACTCGCAAATCTTTTATAACAGTTCTGGCGTCGGCCGAGCGCTGGGGCCACATCCAAAAAAATCTGGTGCAGGAATCCACTGCGACCATGATATATTTATAGTTACCGCCCCTTGTAAGGGATCACAGTGGTACAGGTAAACACACGCTAATGGTTTATCTGAGATCAGAAGAGGCGCCTGCGCAGGACGTTTCACTGTTGATACTTTCATTTTTTGGCATATTTTACAGTCTAGAACATAGTTTCTAGTCTGTTTCCTCATGCGCGGCCACCAATATCTCTGTTTCAATAAAGATACTGTGGTGGAAACACCTGCATGTGCAGAGGCGAGCCCTTCGTGCGCTGCTAAGATTAGTCCTAACCTATGTTCCATGTTTGGAATTGCCCTATCCCCCACGCCATGGATTTGAGCAAAAGGAACACTGTTTGCATCAGTTTTATATGAGTACTTTACCAGAAAGCCTTTCAGGAGTGTATTACTACAGTTTTTAACTGAAGCAGTGACAGCTTGCATGATTTCGCTGTCTATTTTCGTTTCTGAACGAGTGATTGCAGCTACGGAAGCCATGTGGACGGCTGCCTTTTTGGCTTCATCAGCCAATGAATTCTCTGCATGGATCACGTGAGTCTTTTGTAGTTCTTTCTGTAAAAGAACTACTTGTTCCCAAAGCATTTTATGCTTTATTGTGCCACCTTTCGCATCTTTGAAACCGTTTTGAACCCAGTTCTGCAAGTATTCATTATAAGACTGGACGCAGTAATACGAATCACACACTATTGGCCAGTCCTTCTCAGCTAAAGAGATTATCATAGCCTTTAGATAGCTTCTCCCAAAAGAGAGTTCTTATTTTCCTAGTTATGTCCCCTTCTATACCCAATGTTATTTCATATAATTTGTGGGGTACACTGACTCTGGTGTCTGCAGTTTCCACCTGAATGTATTTATTCGTGTCCACTGTCTCCAGAAGATTCATCAGGATCTTGGGAGCTATGGTTACTTCTGCTGCGCTGTCTAGCATTGTTTGGGCCCACTCCCCGTTCTTGAGTTGTGTCCTAATGATCCTTTGCATGTTTTATCTTTATGATTGCTACCTTCTTTTTGGGAAATTTAGATTTTTTACTTTGGTGAGCGGGTTCCTTGCTTTGAACTTGACACGCTCTTCATTATGTTCTGACCGTCCTCTTCTTTCTGATTTCTGTGAGGAAGTCTGAAAAGATCGAGAGGGACGTGTATCATTATCTTGATATCTGTCAGGTTTTATCAAATGATCCCTATTTCTGAGGTTATATCTTTTCTCAGAAGGCTCCCGTTGTGGAGACCTACCCCCCCCCCCGTTCTGCAGATCTATCTCTCAGTTGGGGAGACCTTCCTCTAGATTGAAACTGTTTATCTTTAGGAAGAGTCTGTCTGATAGTTTTTCATTTCTTTTTAGGAGTAATTAAACTATTTTTAATGAAAGTTTTTTTCAGGATTTTCTGTTAGTTGTGGTTTTAGTGGTTTCTCACCCAAACTATCTCTACCTAATTCTTCATAGGATTTTTGCAAATATTCTGGCAAGTTCAAAAGGTTGGTCTGCTATTTCTGTTTCTTTTAATTTTTGGCGGATCGCCACAGATGCTGCTTCTCCTTTTATGTTGGCTAGTAGTATAGCAGAGACTTGCTTAAAGTCTCTTAGTAATTTCATACCTAGATTTAAAGCAGGCTCTGGACCGTATTCATTTTGAATCTGTCTTAGTACGTCTGGAATAACCGCCATAGACAGAACACCATGTGTTTTTGTGTGGATTGAAGCAAAGTCTGTTCCCCAAGTGTCACATTCCTCCACATGTGGTGCTCCCCCATTGGTAAACAGATTGTCAGAATTCTGTGTTTTTCATGAGGTGTACTATCAGGGAATACTGCCTCTATTTGAGTAATCTTTTGAGCCAGCCAGAATGGAATTTGTTCCCGTTTTGCAGGTAATTTGCCAATGACTGATTGTATAGTCTGTGGTGTGATGTTATTTGTGTTCCCCTGGTGAGGGTCAGGATGTGGTGTATAGCTGGCTAGAACCGGCCATGTGGCTCCTGGTCTACCTAGTGGACCGAGACTGGTAATGTGATTTTGATGTTTTAGGGCGCCATTAAACCAGAGCTGATGCTCCTGGTAAGTTAGTGGAATTTCAACGTCCTCGAAAAGGAACGTATTCCGCTGGAGTTTCCCCTGCTTTGTAGTAGTGGAACTTGTGTGTTACATCATTTGCTGCTGGAAAGGTTATCCATGAATAGAATACCTCTGTCTGCTGATATTCATGTGCCTCTATCACAAATATGACTGTACCACCTCTCGTTGATACTCCACTATTTATTAGTTTGTAAGTAACACTCTTTCGGAGTCCCTCAGGGTTCGGTGCTGAGCCCGAGTCTTTTTAATATCTTTATGACCCCTATGGTGGTGCTGGCTGAGTCCTTTGGAGCTCAGATTGTGTCATACACCGGTGACACCCAGCTCCTTTTCACTTGTGGTAAGGGGGCTGAGTTTGACGGAGAGAGCATCCGTGGGTGTCTTGGTGCTGTTTTTGAATGGTTTCAGCGAAATAGCCTCAAGTGCAACCCAGATAAATCCGAGGTGCTTTTCTTCCGGTCTCAGGCTGACCCGAGCTGGCAGGATTGGTGGCCTGTGAATATGTCCCCTCTGGCATCCTCCTCTTTGGCTGCTAAGAACTTGGGGGTCAAAATTGACAACAGCCTATCGCTCAAATCCCAGATCCTTGGATTGACTGGCATGTGCTATGGTCTCCTTAAAATGTTACGCAAGGTTCTTCCCCTGCTCCCATTGGTGCATATGAAGACTACGGTCCAGGCTCTCATCTGTTCTAGGCTGGACTATTCTAATGTTCTTCATTTGGGTCTTCCTGACTATTTGCTACAAAAACTTCAGGTGGTCCAAAACTCGGCGGCACGGGCGATTTTTGGCCTACCTCGCCGAGCGAGAGCCTCTGATCTCCTACACTCCCTACACTGACTCCCTATTCGGGAGTGGATTGTTTTTAAAACACTTACACTGGCGCAAAAGGCACTCCATGCTGTGGGAGCTGAATATATTCAGAAATATCTTGCTTTCTATAAACCAACTAGATCCCTTAGATCTGAATCTCTTGGTCGTGCCATTGTCCCTGATGTCAGGAAAGCAAGGATCGGGGGATGCTCTTTCAAACGCTTGGCTCCCCAGCTATGGAATACCCTCCCTCTGTTGCTCCGCTGCACTTCAAACTTGCTTACTTTCGGAAAGAGCCTTTAGACGTGGCTCTATGGACAGTGATCTGCTTGTTTTTTGTCTCTTTCTTTTCTGCCTCCCATTTGTAGTCTGCTGTGGGTTTGAAAGCGCCGGGACACTCCTTGGAGTAGCCGAGCGCTATATTAGACACCCATAGCATTAACATTAACATTAACATTTCTTACATTTATCGGGATGACTATTGCATCCCGGTCATTTTCATTAAACCCTGTAACGTCTAAACCCGGTTGATTTGCATCTAATGCAGCTCCACCGGTTGTGTTGTTGTCGCCGTTAGTTGACATTGTTTAATGAAAGTTTTCAGAGCAAGTTTCAAGGAAACAAAGATTAGGTACACAATATTTTGGAACACTATTATTATTATTATTATGTTTCTTATATAGCGCCTGAATCAACCCCCGAAGGGGTATCTCCGCGCTTGCCTTGGGAACCCGTCCTGGCTTTTCCCTGTGAGATAGCCCCTACAGGGCATCCCCAAGGTGAAAGCCAGGCATCCCGCCGCGGGGGGGGGGGCGTTGTGGAGATTAAGCAAGCTTAATGCCCAGAGTTGCAGAGTGTGAACCCATGATTAGGTCAGGCACCGAAGCGAGAATTATCGAGTCCATGGACATTTGAGCTCAAGACCCTGCCGCGTCAGGAATTGAACCCTGGTCCCGGGTCTGACCTCTGCTTCAGGGTCTGCCTGCTCTAACCAGTGAGCCAAACTTCTCCACTATATCCTTCAACGTTGAACAAACCAAAAAACTAATACATAGGATTGTCGTCCTATTTAGTTCTGGCGGATACTAACCTTTTACCCACTCCAGACGTCTATTGGAGTTTTAACGGAAAAAGGGGTCTGTGTGAAAAGCACGACTGAGTTACTCTAGTATCTAGTGTTAAATTATCGCCTTACCAAATGTTGGGCGCCATGTAGTGTAGTTCCTATATTCCAAATAGGCTCTGCGCATTGGAATAACATAAACGATAGTTTAGACGTAGGACTGAAGTCGACTAGGTCTCTATTGAATATGTTAGACTTAATTTGTGAATGCCAGCTAGCTCAGAGGTCACTAGAAACTTTCTCGAATACACAAGAAGGGATAAGTTTCTGACAACCATACAACATGACAACTTTGTTCCCCAAGAATAAGGAATATATCTCCAGAGACGCGGAAACAATAGATGGCTATTTTACTCAGTCAATCGTGCATGCTTCGTTTCACCAGAAGTGCAGAGAAATAGACAGACGGCGTTTTCAATAAAAAGGTTATTTATTGAGCAGTCTTCTTTCTCGTGCAAGAGAAGTGAATTGCTACAATCGTAATACTTGCTATGAAGTAAAGTGCGTACAGTAAAAGGAGTATTATGAAATAATACCGTAAAAGTATTTATAGGGTTTCTAAGCCATAAAATACATAAAAATAGATAAAATACATACAATGATAAATAATGACTAAAAGTACTCAACTGGTCTAAAATACGCCTAACCCGGTGTACCTAACCTAAGTCTAGTACAAGAGAAGAAGTAAGTGAGGTGTAGCTTGAGTTAAATAGTTTCTGCCAAAAATATATCCAAGACTTCTCTAAGGGTCTAATCAGCTCCGTACCTTGGTTATAGAATGAAGGAGGTCTTGTATCTATCTCTCAGGACTCGATCTCCCAGTAACCCGCAGGGGTAGCAGGGAAACACTGGATCTGGATTTCTCGGCAAGAGAAAAGACAGCGTCTCTCTCAGTGCGTCAGCTGGAGGGGTCGGCTTCCTTCGGCACTCGCATACAGCAGGGCATCGGGCAAGTAGTTAGTCGATCTGCTCCAAAACCACTATGTGTTTGCCAGGGCAGATGCTGGCATATTTATACCTGGAAGGTGCAGAGTTTGACGTAAGGGTGGACATAATAGCGTCACTAAGAACTCGAAGTTCTTTACACGCTCCAGGAGTTCTGGGACAAATCCATACTGAAGCAGGGGGAATTCCCGTACTGCTGAAGGCTGGTTGTCTTTAACAACTCGTTGTACTCTAGGAGCTTAGTGGAAGTAGCCATGCCATATTTGGACTGCATTGGCTGTGTCTAAATTTGGTTATGATTCTTATGCCTATATAAGGATATGATAAGTTATATCTAGATAAGGGCATGAATCAGGAAAATTACACTAGAGCACTAGATACGTTACAACATCATCTGTCAAAGACTGACGGCTAAATTCATGAAAAGCTTCTTTGAAACATGTTAAGAAATCAGAAACCGATTCATCTACCTTTTGTTTGCACGATGCTAAAACAGTCAAATCTATCATTTTAGGGTGAATAACTGTTTTAAGATTAGCTAATATAGCTGCTGGGAGATCTAAGATTAACTTATGCGGTTTTTGAGCGGGTTCCCTCTCCACATCCAATTGTTCTAGCTCTTTCCATTCCGCGCCAAAAATGGCACGGTCTTTAATTCTACAAACGGTCCTCCACATATCCGGTGGTAATATTAACCCGAAAAATAAATCAATATCACACAAAGTCATAGTACAGGAATTTATAGCGCCTTCTACTTCCTCATAGAAAGCGGCTGGATTTTTACATGGATCGGGCAATGCTGCTTTAAGCGCCATTACATCTGCCCTATTCCAAGGAATATACACCCAATTATAAATAAAACAACCTTTAGCATCGGCAGAATCTTTATCATCATTGTCGTCCGTTCCTTTAGGAGGAACATACAAGGGCGCGGCTTCCCGCATGGGCTTCATATAAACCGCCATTTGCTTATCTGTCCCGAACTTAGGCAACTGTGACTCTCCGGTCTGAGATTTCCACGCAGCTTTATCTGCAAGCTTTTTCTCCTCCTTCAAGTGAACCGCATCAGTTCGTAATTTAACCAACCGTCTAATCATGTCAGCCACCTGAGAGAAAACAAAAAGACTGTCACACATATTTGCTACATCATCATGTTCTAAAGCTGGAGAGAATTTTCGAAATGCTTCAACGACTTCTGCAGCAAACGTTTCAGTAAAATACAACTGCTCCCTTTCTGTCCACCCCTGTATACTAGCTAAAAGATCAGAAGCAGGATCAGTGATACGTAATGCTTTACAAGCAGCCTGTCTGATATCAGCTGCACGGTGTACAGACAGCATAGAACGGGTGTCCCATGCCTTTCGTTGATCCGAGTCGGAATCCTCACCACCTTTTAACGGAGAGGACAGAACGGGATACGGAGGTGGAGGTCGATCTAGTAATGAAAAATCATCTTGTAGATTATTAAGGACAGGATAGAGAGGCTGTCGGACAGGGTATTGGCCAGATAACTGCAATCTGTGTTTTTTCTCCTCTCTCTCTTTCAGTTCTTTCTTTCTCAACTCCAGCGCTTTCTCAAACACATTCTTAAGCTGCTCTTTCTCAATCAATGCTTGCTCACGCTTCGCTTGGTCACGCACTTCTTTTTCCCACATACACAGACATTCAAACATATCACATCTAGACTTCCGCTCAAACACACATCGCTCCATATACTCAATCTTTTGTATATCAAATGACCCATGCATAGGCCAACGTAACTCAGGATCCTTTTTAGTATATTTATTCCATAACGTGCTGTACATTATGGAAGAAATACCATATTTAATATACATATCCCTATTAGGCGTCCCCTCTGGGGGAGCCGGTTGCGAATCTTCAAATCTAAGTCACGCCCCATTACAAAAGCAGCACATCCTTCGAAGTGCGCTAAAAACAGGCATGCCAAAAAATAATGCAAAATATGCAGTATTATACACCAAGTGGCACTTAAAGTACTTCTTGTACGTTGCGCCGTTCAAATTTGACTCATTGATGAAAAATCTCCACATTGCCTTCCTATATGTGTTGCAGCACATATATCATACATAATCATACAAATACAAATAAGACTAGTCTTTACCAAATACCAAATATGCCACGGAAAGTGTTCCTAAAAATACCTTACCATACAAGGGCATCCAAACCCATAGTATGTGCCGTAAAATGGCCCTTACCAATCATAGGGTGTCCATGTCCAAACTGCCAAGTTCTAAATTCGACCAAACGGCCACTGCACAGCGAATCGACAGAAGAGATCTCAGTCGAGGACCGGCGCCACCTGGATGATCAGATCGGAAAGAAGGGAAAAACGCCTTGGTTTGCCAAGACTCCGGTCTCCTCAGGCAATGATCATCTGCGGCGAGATCCCAATCCTTTGTGGTGACCACACCTTCGGGCATTTGAGTCGCCGATGAGCCCCACGTGTAGGGGGCGCCAATTTGTCGGAGCAGGCCTCAGCCAGACCCACTAGTGCAAGGGGTTCGCCCTTCTCTGTCCTCAGACCAATAGATAGAAGTTGTCACAGAAACTAGAATAGAAAAAGTTACATTTATTACACCTCATGAGGTGGTGCTATGGTTCAAACAGTACCCTTCGGTATTGCAAGAAGTAGCACCACGAACCAAGAAAGCATGGTTTATTTATACCCGCATAGGGGTTCAAAAGAAGGCGGTACGAACACAAGAGCAAAGTTTTTGTACATATAAGGCAATATCGAAAGGCACAATCAATCAGTGGGAGGAGCTATTAATTTCGAGTGTCGACAAACAGATTCCTATCTGGAACTAATCACTAACAGATGTATACCCTACTTGACATCGGCGAAAGTGAGGGAGGTTAAATATAACTTGTTGCCGGGTAGATTTCAAGCGCCGTGGACAGGAAGATAGGACAAAGCACATGGTGGACACGAGGCAGCATGTAGCAGACAATGGCTGCCATAAATACAAAATGGAGTCCGCTAAATGTCAAGATAATGGCCAGAACCCACAAGTCTTCTGCTAATGCTTAATCTAATCGCTGCCGATTTACAACATGTCCTCCTCAGATGTCTTACAACACACACCCTGCTACCCTGCCACCAACTTATACAGTCACTCACACACCCACCTTCTGACCTATGCAGCGACTCACACACACACACTCTCAAAGGAGTTTCAAGTTTCAAGTTTCTCAAAGGTTAGGAAAGAACAGTAAATAAACTTAGACATTTACTGAAAACACAAAGGTTACAGGGAGGTTATAGTTGGGAAATAATATTGAAAAAACAAAGAAATTCACAACAAAAAAATTAAAGTTACCCGGATATTATATTCAGGAAATTGAATTAAAAAAACTTAAACATTAGCTGAAAAAAGCAAAGTTTACAGGGTCATTGTAGCTAGGCTCAGATTTAATTTGAATAACACCAGAGGAATGTTTCAAATATAGTTAGCTGAGCTAATTATAACTTACTCAATTGAAATGCATTGCTAACAACCTCACATTATACATAATTCATGACATAGTCAGTGGCATCACTGATGCCATCACTACTGACTTCTTAAATTACACCACTGATTACATAATTGACTGCATCATCCAGTGAATGTGAGTGTTTTCTTAAAGTTTATGAGTGTTAAAAATATATTTTAAGCTACTCCAAAAGTTAAATTAGTATACTTGTGTACTGCTACGTCCACAATCTCATCTGCGGACTCCTAGCTGTGCAACTCATACAAGTTTCACCAAATCCTGGTCCTGCTCAATACTCTCCAGCGCCAGCCATTGTGTTACACCTCTGATCTCCAGATCCAGACAGATTACTACAAGTGGGGGTGTGCAAGGCAATAAAGTCCAGCAGACTTAATGTAGAATCAAAAACAGTCTCTGTTTTGTATTGTTATTTTGTACTTCATCAGGGCTGAAAATGACACATAAAGAAACAACAATCAAAAACTGGACACAAGACAGTTCAATCCAAATTGTGTTAAAAAACGGCTCACAACTCCTACTTGTGTACTGCTAATGAGAGACAATCTTTCTAACATATATTATGTGAGTGATTGTAACTGTGTAACTGTGTTTATCGGTTTGGCACATAGAGCAGGCTGGGCTGGAACTTCATGTTGGCACCCACCTGGTGCTGTTGATGCTGCTGAAGAGAGGGTCTGGCAGCATAATTCACTGATTTTCTGAGCGGGTGGCATGGTTCTGGAGCCCAAAAGCCTGAATTCACGAGCTCAAGAGCCACACCAAGGGTCCAGAACCTGAGAGGCACCATTTAGGGGTCAGGAACTTGCTGAAGATGGGTCTAAGAGCTGGTGGGATATCAGGAGGCCAGAAGATTAGTCTTTTGAGTCATTCTGGGTTCAAAATGAAGTTGCAGCTCTAGTTCTCCTTCCCCATGCAAGAGGGCAGCAGGTTAGTACATCAGGGCAGCAGTCCCTGTAGATCAGCAGTCCAGAAGAGAACTACCTGGTAGAGTATCTACAGGTCCAGAAGTGTACTAAAGGGTTGCTTCCTGAGCTCCTTCTTTTAAGTAAATGTGTGCCTTTGAATGGCAAGAAGCTTCTAGAGGCATTTCTTTGAAGTGTACAGATCCCATGTCCTCTCTTCCTTTTCTGCCTGGCTCCAGGAAAGGCAATCTGTGAGATCCCATGTAACAAAATATCAATATGTAGGCTTTAACAGAGTAACAACAATCCTCCCTTAAATGACTATTGACATTAGCATATGGTTTTCACAATTAATCTCAGGCTCACTGTCTTATTATAAACAATCAGGCATATGACCTTTATCATTGGCTTGACAGAGGGAGAAAAATTCACTGCATAGTTATCCTAGGACACTCTTATCACTAGCTAAGCATGAACCCTGTGTAGGCCCTGCTGCTTGGAAATTATAGGCCTCAGTTACATTGGCCTGAGCACTGCCATTTTCTTTCAGCTTAAACAGAAGCTGAAAGCAGGTCTGACCGAGGCTTCTGCCAGCTCCACTTCTGCGAAGCTCTGCACTCCTGCCCCCACCCTACTGTATGCTAGGTTTACGATCATTGAAGGTCAAGTTCCTTCTTATTCTTGCAACACACCCCAAGCACCCCACCTAAAAGCTGTGAACGGAGATAAGGGAAGTTCCCACCACAAGCTACTTCTCGAGCTTGTCCGATAAATGAGGACAAATGTGGCAAATCAGTATCAGACTGGCACATAAACGCATGAATAGAATCCTTCAAAGCAATAATAACACATTTCTGATTAATGACAAACTTCCAGTCAGAATGGCAGGAACTCAGTCTAGACTGGCGTACGTGCCACACAATTACGAGAAGGGGCCACATTTACACTTATGATGGGAAGTCACCAGGCAGGGGCGTGAGAGGCGATAGAAGGATTTGTGGTTCGAGGTGATGTGATATGGCGTGACCATAGGTTTCTGACCCCTGAACAATATAAAAGGGTGGTCACCAGATTATCTTTGAACTACTCCTCGTTTGCACATAGGGTGTCGGACAGGAGTTTTTCCCAGGCGTTACTCGAGATAGCCCTTGTTTCAAGTACTTAGATTCTGCTCCTCCATTGTATATTCTGCTGTAATGAAATGCTTTTTCCTTGTTGCATTTAAAGTTATATTCACTATTTGAAATGTTATGTTTTCTCTGACTTTGTTTTATCCCCACTGCATTGAAGGTCTTTAAACTTGTTCTTTCAGGATATCTTACATACAGTGGTGCGTGTGCCCAATAATATGTGCTTAGACCTTTTCTATGCAATATGCCTCAGAACTCACTAGTGTTCTTAAAGTATAAGTCTCTCTCTCTCATAGCAGCTGTGAACTGTACTTTGTAAATCCAAGCTGGTCCATGTGACTTTCAAAAGAATGCTAAGAGCTGGACCAAGCACTATGTGGTTTTCATGATATCATTGAATATTTCCAGAAGCTGTGTCTTCTAATAACACTTGTACAACTCTCAGAAACAGTCTCCAAAGCTCATATATCCATTTTGTCCTGTCTTTAGAGCAAGAGTACCAGGACTACCCCGGTGCAAATTAAGCTGTCCGATTTCCCTTAGTTCTCTCTAACGGGTCTCCCCAGCGCGGCTTCTGAGCTGCTGCACCGAGTCCCCTGGCCCCTCCTGCCCACAATTAGTTTTCCCTCCGACAGGCTGAACCCCATAACTAACTCAGATTTGCAGTGTTAGTTCATGTGCCTTCCCATAAGACGACCATTAGTTATACAATAATAAAATCACATATATACGCAAAATAGAGTTTTCGAAACAATATATATTCCAGAGGTCCAGGTCCTAGCTCCAGGAAAGCCATGTAGCCCTTTGTGTGGAAACAGGACACAGCTTACTCAAGTGTAAGTGGGGATGTTCCCACATCCTGCCAGAGAAGGCCCATCCAGTCACATCTAAGCTCCCATTGGATGTGGCTGTCTAGAAGGAATACACCAAGCCAAGCCTTTCAGCTACACCCAGTCATGTAAGCCAGAGACCCACTCCAGGCACTATTAGACTAGGGCAAGAAAAAGTCAGCTTTTTTAGAATTGTATTTTAAAATCTTCAACTGAAGTTAGTATTTTTAATTTGAATTCCAGAGACTACTATTTTGGTATTCCCAGAAGGAACTTACTACTTATGGTATTCACAGAAGTTACGATTTTGTCTTAAGACAGACTTAAGACAGACTTAAGACAGACTTAAGACAAAATCCTAACTTGAGTTTGTCTTAAGTCTGTCTGTCTTAAGTCTGTCTTAAGTTTGTCTTAAGACAAACTTAAGACAAAGGGGCATATATCAAGGGGGTTTATCTCCGCTTTTTTGGCTTTAAAAGCCAAGAAAGCAGAGATACATTTATCTCCCTATTACCTAGCTGTCGCTAACACCAGTTAGCGACAGCTAGTAGGAGATAGCGACCATCTTGGGCCCCACTTTGCATGTCAGTGATATTTATCACTAATGACATGCAAAGTGGGCGTGCCAAGATGTTAGCGACTGAAAACAGTTGCTAACATCGCTATCTCCTATTACCAACTTTTGGAGATATTTGCATTAAGCGCAAATATCTGCGAAAGCTAACACCTGCCCTGAGCAGTTCTTAGCCGTGTTATCCAATGGGAGGTGGATAACATGGCTAAGAGCATTAGCTTTTATGCATGAATATCGCTGACTTTTCAGCGATATTCATGCATTGCGGCGATTTTTATCGCATTTGCGGTAAACCTTGGTAATACCAAGGTTTATTTGCGGTAAAAATCGCCGAAGCTCAGTGTTAAATTTTTGTCTCTAACCAAGCAATAGCGATAAATATTGCTATTGCTTGGTAATATGCCCGAAAATCCTAACTTCTGTGAATACCAAAAGTAGTAAGTGCATTCTGTGAATGCCAAAATAGTAGTAAGTTCAGGATTGAGTCCTAAGTTCATTCTGTGAATCGGGCCCAGAGTTACTAAATTCTTATGCAATGCCGTGCAGCTGCAACCAATGCTGCACTGAGTTGTGTGAGAAGAATAAAGCAAAAGAGCGCCAAATCTACTGCGATATGTAAATATCCTCCCCTCTCCCTAGTGCCAGCACAGAATTTTTGCTGCTGAGCACCACAGACACCTTTGCACCATAGTGCAAGCGTTTTGTGCATGTGGCTAGCATAGGGTTTTTAGCAGAAGGGTTCTCGTTCAGTGCAAAATACTATGCCTAGACAATTTAAAAAAAGTCTTACTCTATGTGTAATGTACAGCACACATGCAAAGTCAGAAAAGAGATGAGGAATTACCCCTTTTAACCCCTTTGCTGCAGCGGCTATTCCGCCGCAGCGCTAAAGGGGCGGGGCGGCCGCGCGGCGGCCGCATGCTGGTGACGGAGCCGCTCCGTCACCAGCCGCGGTTGAGCTATGCTGGTGACGGAGCGGTTCCGTCATGACCCGCCCCGCTCATTAGAACACCCGCGCAGGCGCGAAATCAGCGCCGCGCAGGCGCGGCGGTCGGGCCATGACGGAACCGCTCCGTCATCAGCACAGCTTAACTGTAGCTGATGACGGAGCGGTTCCGTCATCAGCTTGGAAGGGGGTAACATCTGCTTACAAGTCGAGTTAATTTTGAAAGCGGCGCTTCTCATGATGTTGTGTTACTTTTAGGCAACTTTCCAACATTAAACAAACTTTGCGCGGAAAAGTACTGTTCATGTCAATTTTGTGACAGGAATACAGCACAAAATGTTTGTATATCCGGTCTTAAGTTCAATAAATAAAAAAAAAACATAAACAACCTATATACAAAGTCCACGATAAGGTTAATGGTTATGATCAAGGATAATGACCAAATATGGGTAGGGAAAGGGGTGTGGTGGGGCTTAGAACAATGGTTATAGTATGATCTGTTTAGGGCTGAAAGAGGACGACCTACAGGTAAAGGCTTCCGTTTAAGGTTAACGTAGGAGGAAAAAGCCAGGGTTCCGGCAAGAAAACATATTAGAAATAGTAAAGGGCAAAGATTGTTACATTTCTCGATCAAAATTTTAGTTTTTTTCACATCGAACTGTATAAAAGTCAGAACTTTTTGTACCTCACAGTATTACATTCTTCATTTTCCATTTTATCATTTGAAATCTATTGTTTTTTTTCGTGCAATCCTTTATTTTCAGAACCCTACTTTTCATGATATTATTTTTTCCAGACCAACGAGCATAACTTCAAAAAAATGCATGATGCTTATTGACCTGGGCATCGGGGACCAGGTCCTGCGGGAGGCCCAGTGAAGGTAGCAGTAGTGGTGCTTTATTAAAGCATGGCACCGTAAAAGATCTCCCGGTGTATCCATGAGCCCTCTCTGCCTCTCTCGGCTCATGTTTGCTCTATCTCCACTCCTGCTCCATCATTTTATCCTGGAAGAAAAGTTACGGTCCCGTCGTGTCTCTGCTCCTGCTCTGGCTGCTTTCTCTTGTCTCTGAAGCCAGATGTTGCCCCTCTCTCTGCACCTCTGTCCCAGATCACCACATCTCTTACCTCAGTGATAACACTTTGCAGCGTTTATGATTCTCCTCTTTCAAGTGCTACTTGTGTTTTATCAACGGTAAGGAGACCTTTTTCAAAGGAAACATAGACATGGAAAGATTTCCGGTTCTGTCACCTTCACCCATTTTCTTCTCATCACGAAGCCACAGAGGGATTTGTCTCAGTGTTATTCCTGACAGCGTCACACCGCTTAAACACATACACAATATTTAACAAAAGTATTAGGATAATAACAAGCAAAAACTCCCACTGCTCCCTGTGGCTTGTCAAGAGCACGACAGGTGCTGGAGGAAGAAAGCGAATTGCGGCATAATTTGTTTTAACTTATTTATTTTAGTGTATTGTAATCAATTTAATATTTTACATCCTGTAGCTGGCTTCCATCCTATCACTCAGTCAGGCCTTTATCTCTCCCTAGCAGGACACATTTTTTGTCCAACATATGACGCTCACAAAATAGTTGTATCTACCAGCAAAGCTCTGTTTGCCAAGAGCTCCTGGTGTATGTGACGTGATCTTGGCACAATTCACAGCCCTGCACATAAAGGCTTTGCTTTCTGGGGTTCAGGGTTGTAGAGAGCCTCGTTCACGTGCAGCACTGTCCACACAATGTTTCCTGCCTCTTTTAGGATGACGTGTGGCACACAGTGGGCAGGCAGAGGGCACACAGAGGGCACACAGAGGGCACGCAGAGGGCACACAGTGGGCAGGCAGAGGGCACACAGTGAGCAGGCAGAGGGCACGCACAGGGCGCACAGTGGGCACGCAGAGGGCACGCAGAGGGCACACAGTGGGCAGGCAGAGGGCACACAGTGGGCACGCGGAGGGCACGCAGAGGGCGCACAGTGGGCACGCAGAGGGCACGCAGAGGGCAGGCAGAGGGCAGGCAGAGGGCACGCAGAGGGCACGCAGAGGGAACACAGAGGGCACGCAGAGGGCAGGCAGAGGGCACGCAGAGGGCAGGCAGAGGGCATGCAGAGGGCACGCAGAGGGCAGGCAGAGGGCAGGCAGAGGGCACGCAGAGGGCACGCAGAGGGCACACAGAGGGCATGCAGAGGGCAGGCAGAGGGCACGCAGAGGGCAGGCAGAGGGCACGCAGAGGGCACGCAGAGGGCACACAGAGGGCACGCAGAGGGCACGCAGAGGGCACACAGAGGGCACGCAGAGGGCAGGCAGAGGGCACGCAGAGGGCAGGCAGAGGGCACGCAGAGGGCAGGCAGAGGGCAGGCAGAGGGCAGGCAGAGGGCACACAGCACTGCAGGGGGAGGGGTGGATCTGCCGAGGCGCTGTTGCAATAAAGTGCATGGACGGTGGAGAGTGGAGAGTGGCTCAGTTTAATAAGCGGAAGAGTTTCCAGGGCACTCTTCAGCTATTTAAAGTCAGTACATAAAAGTGCACAAATCTTATAAATGAAGAGTCACTCACTTCCCAAGGAGCATGGGTGACCCAGTGACAGTTCATAGAGTGCATTGTCTCTTTAACACTACAGTCACAGCTGCCTTGGGGTGTTTTGATATAGCCGGGGGTGTATCTTCCAGTGGTGCAGCTGGTGCAGTGCACCGGGCCCAGACTTGGGTTGAAGCCCAACTACAATACCCCACTGATCCCTGAAAGGGCACTCAAATAACTATGATGAAGTTCAAGAGGTGAACGTGCATTAAAGGTGACTTGTCACATTTGCTGTGTTTTCCAAGACAGATGTTAGTCTAATCTTCTGACAAATTGCTTTCATCTTCTTGTAACATAGTGACTGATGTTTACTTTTTTCTCGATTACTAAAAGTCTGAACTATTTTAACATCTTCTTGGTGTGAAAGAAAGGCTGTAAGCTGTCATTTTCTTTTGACACACAAACCAATTTAAAAAACTATACATGAACTGCACATGCATATATAAAATTCTAAAGTGTGAGGAAAATAAAGATTTTAATAGGATCAACCTATCAAAACACTTTACTTGGTTGTGTGCAAATGATAAACATTCATCGAATACCCAAGTTCCACAAATCATTGTTTGATCTCTATTGTTTTTCTACGTTAAATTGTATGTGATGCAAATTAGGTGATCATTTCAATGGAAATGTGCTCCATGCACATGACAGTGGCTACCACACCTCGCTTTAGTGATGTGCTTAGTGCGGTGTGCACTTAAATGCAAAACATGCTACATACTACACCCATAACTCTCTCCTACTAAACTGGGCGTGGCTCGGTAGTGACACTTGTATTTTGTGTGATGCGTGGATTTTCCTTTTTCCTCTGAGGTCAATGACGTCACATTGATGGCAGCATCACCAGTCTGCACCACTGTCTACTGGGGCCGAAGGAGCTCTCAGAGCACTGAACTTGCTGTTGGCGCCGTCCAACATCCTTAGCTGCAGGAGTCAGACTCTGAGCATCAGAATCCACCGAAGCACCTGTAAGGGCACTGCACAGGCCTCATTGCATGCACTGAATGGCTGAGAAGTGCGCATGCTCACTCTTGTAAATGTAGAGTACGCCATTTGGTCGCAGCCATCTGAAGTCAATAGAGATCAATGAAGAAGTGATGCCCTTGCTGCTCGTGACTTCTGAAGACACGACAGTGACAGTAATCACTGTGTTCAGCCTCACGGGTGGAGGGACGACTATGGCAGCCAGGAAAAGAACATAGGGCCGTACGTATGAAACTTTGAACTATCATGTTGCTGATTGGGATTTCCTGTGAATCGTAATTAGAAAGTTGCTACTTGAAATGTATCAAACTCATTTTAGTTTAATTTGCGATTCTCTGATCAGGGCCGGCTCTAGGCTCATGGTGGCCCTGTGCAGGAAGTGTAGGTGGGGGCCCCGGAAGAGGGGGTCCGTACGGGGCAGAGCCAAGTCTAAATATGGTTATGATTTCTATGCCTATATACAGTGGCGTCACTAGGGTTGGTGTCACCCGGTGCGGGTAACTCATGGTGTCACCCCCTCACGACTTACCGCATGGACCAAGGATACCAGTAAAAACCCTGGGGCTTATTTTATTTACAAGCCCCTTGCACTGCCGGTGCGCCACTTTTTCCCATATTAAAAGTGAAGCACTGGTCGCGCAAGGGGTTTGCAAATATGCCCCCCTGTTCCACTCACTAATCATAGCTGCCACCAGCTAGCTGCCTGTCTCCCTTAGACTGGTGAGAGGGCACCGTGCCAATACCCCAACGGACTTCAAAAACAACAAGGATAGGAAGCCTTTCGTCCTTACAAAAAATCTGCTCTGCCTTCCCCCCCCTAAAAAAAGACCTAATCCAGTTGGCTCTGAAATGTTATGTGTTTTGGCGAAGGAACTGTGCCAGCAGTGGTGTTCTAACAAGGCGCCATTTTCTTGTTGTTTTTAAGCAATCTATGGTTTGTGCACTCATATAATTCACACACATAGTCACATTTGCCATAAGCCCTAGCTTTCCGCCTAAATCATTCTTTTAATTGTTGTTGGCCCTTGAAAAAAAGTCTTCCTGTTTAAAAAAAAGCGAAAATGCGCGCACGCGCTCTGCTAGGAACTGTAGAGAAAGACGAGGATAAAATTACAAGTGAACAAATTACAAAAGCAAACGTTAAGCGACAATTGGCAAAAGTGACAATTGTGAACAAACAAAATACATGAAGTTGCACAAGGTGCATTACAGGAGGAAAAATTGACATGTGTGCATGTTACACAAGTCCTTAAAAGATGACTGAAGGCAGCCAGGTTTTGAATTTTCTAATCCCTGAATATAAGAGCTTCACATCCACTGTCTGAATGCTAGATGAATTATCTACACGAGCAATTAAACTGATAACAGTGTATAAAAGCAATTACTACTAATGCGTCTTTATTAAGGAACACTTTTGGGAAAAATTGGAATAATGAAATACTGAGCAAAAAGCACTGTTTCTAAACTTATACCTTGCAGTTACCATCCATGCAATTCCTTAAAGATGGTTCATAATTCATTAAGCAGGTATATTACAAGGTGGTAACCTGAGACCTATCACACTAATGAATGTCTGCAACAAAACCTACTCCTTCCGTGAGTCGGCCAGTGGCGGTGCGTCCATTGGGGAGCCGGGGCATTGCCCCACTAACCTTGTCCCATCTTCCAGAAAATACAGTCACCTAACATTCATCAATAATGAAAAATACATTAACTCGTGTCCGGAGTCACGGCTTTGGCTCACTGACGCTGCACGCCTGAGGCAATCGGACGCTAAGGGGGTAGGACTCGGGTGGGACTGGTGTTTGACTGAGTGACAGCCTGCAGGTCAGGGTAGCATAGTGCAGCAGCAAATAGTGCACATGTTACGTTGTGGGCTGATCATTGTTATGATCAGCCCGAACATGCGCACTACTAGCCTTCCCTTAGGAGACCAAGGGTTGCTTCATGCAACAACCTCCGGTCTTCTATGGGCAGAGAGTATCATGGCGCTGCTAATGCAGTGTCTGGATTGGCTGAGTCTCCAGACACCGTGCAGGAATGGGTTATTCATGTCACTGTTCCAGAACTTAGAGGCGCCAACGTGGGACCCTGGACTAGTCAGGTAGGTTTGTATTTTATTTTTAAACTCCCCCACCCCAGGCTGACAGCTGGAGCAGAGGTATTGGCGGGGATTCCTCTGCTGTTTTCAGAACAGCTGCAGTTTATCCACAAAAGCAGAGAACACAGCCTGTGTCCCGAGCAGTGGAGTGGGAAAAGTGCTGGCAGGCTGGGGCCGGCAAGTGAAACTGAGTCAGTGAAAACAAGTAACAACAACGCTCAGGCATTGCCCGGAGGCCGCCAAATCCTGCCAGGGGGCCACCAGTGATCCTTCCGATCCGATCCTCGTCATGGCGGCCCCTGGGGTTTGGTGGCCCTGTGCAGCTGCACAGTTTGCACATGCCTTGGGCCGGCCCTGCTCTGATGGTCGTGAAAGGACCTACCTCATGAATATTAAAGCCAATTTTCCTCAAAAAAGAATGGGATGCATTTTTGTAAAAAGTGCTGAAACATTTTTTCTTCATTTGTTCAGAGTAGGTAGTATTACTAATGTTTTGCAACAGCATTTCAGTTGAAAAACAATCGCACATACCACTGCGATTTGGTAATAGGTCACTGAATTTGCAAATAGGGCTTTCTACATTCCACAAAGCCATTTTGCATTTGGAAATTGACCAATTCGGGGAATCGGCTCATTTGCGACCGGCAAAAACGTTTGTCCTTGTGGCCCATAGACTTACTTAGTCAAGAGAGCTGGGACTGGGAACATGAATGACTGAAGTGGTCTTTGTTTCATTTTATGCTAAAGAAAAAAACAGGGGTAACTTTAACAAACCTCTTGAGGTCACTAATGAACAAACGATCTTCTGAAACCCTGGAAACCAGCCAGAATCTCAGAAAATGATATGTTGCCCCCGCAGTGAGACATTGAGAAAGGGTAAACTTGGGTAACCATTATACGCAGTCTGTAGTAGAAGTAAGTGAGGCAACAAATTAACATGGAGAGCCAAGGAAAGTTGCTGCCTTAGCTCTATGAGTCAAAACACAAACTGAGCTTCAAGATCATTTGGTATGGAATGGTGCAAAAAATATGTTTGAAAATATAATTTTTGACAAGCTTTTCACCTTTGTACATCAGATTATAGCACTGCATTTAGAGGTGTTTAGTAAAAGTGATTTTTTATACATTAACATAGACACTTTTGTGGCCCTACTCTCCACTCTGATGAAAAGGCCATCGGTGAACTAAGAGGCAAGTCAGTTGTCATGTGCACCCTATATGTGGGCTATATTCTTATTTTATACAAAGCGACATTAAAGTCCATTAAGCCAAACACATTCTATGTTCCATGTCTTTCATGGAGACTTTTGTACATCACTCAGCCTCACATATCTCAAGGTTTTCTAACATGAAATAAAAAATAAAATTAGAGGCACAATAAAATCAAAGAATGACCTAAGCTCAAACAATTTGTCAAATTCACATGGCCAAACCAGGATTGATCCTAGATTTTCTGTTCTCAAATTGAGCAACTCAGTCACTAGACTGGCACCCCTCTTCTCCTCCTGTCTGACATCAAAGTTAAATGGTTTGTCTTTCATTTTTGGAGCATGAAGTCTGAGCATGCATTGCGCTGTAACGCACTAAAAACTAAACTGCTGCTGCATTTGTATTTTGGCGCCTCTGCTGATTACCTGGCTCTCTCTGCGCTTTTGGAATCATTATTGCCGCATTTGTAAAGCGCCTTTGGTCAGATTGTGATATATTTGCTTAGCGCTTTTGGTGAGACTGTGCTGTAGTAACATAGCGCTTTAGGACAGATTGTGATATATTTGCATAGCGCTTTTGGTGAGACTGTGCTGTAGTAACATAGCGCTTTAGGACAGATTGTGCTATATTTGCATAGCGCTTTTGGTGAGACTGTGCTGTAGTAACATAGCGCTTTAGGACAGATTGTGCTATATTTGCATAGCGCTTTTGGTGAGACTGTGCTGTATTAACATAGCGCTTTAGGACAGATTGTGCTTACTCGCTGTATTTCTGCTATTGTTACCCCTGTCTGCCTACCACTCGGACCCTCCATTTTGTTGTTGTTGACCTCCCCAGGCCTGCCCCTCAGCCACACTACCGCCTCCCTGCTGCCCCTCCCACCCACGTTCATCGAGCCTTCCTCTCCCCCAGCCTGATTGTGACCACCTGGACCAGCTCCAGTACGGCCGCTCCACCACGCTCCTCCTGTGCTTCAGCTGCGACGATCCCTGGTATCGCTGTAACGCACTAAAAACTAAACTGCTGCTGCATTTGTATTTTGGCGCCTCTGCTGATTACCTGGCTCTCTCTGCGCTTTTGGAATCATTATTGCCGCATTTGTAAAGCGCCTTTGGTCAGATTGTGATATATTTGCATAGCGCTTTTGGTGAGACTGTGCTGTAGTAACATAGCGCTTTAGGACAGATTGTGATATATTTGCATAGCGCTTTTGGTGAGACTGTGCTGTAGTAACATAGCGCTTTAGGACAGATTGTGCTATATTTGCATAGCGCTTTTGGTGAGACTGTGCTGTATTAACATAGCGCTTTAGGACAGATTGTGCTTACTCGCTGTATTTCTGCTATTGTTACCCCTGTCTGCCTACCACTCGGACCCTCCATTTTGTTGTTGTTGACCTCCCCAGGCCCACCCCTCAGCCACACTACCGCCTCCCTGCTGCCCCTCCCACGCTCCGCCCCCTCCACTGTCCATTAATGTCAGATGGTCCCACGCGCAGCGTCCACGCGCTACGGTCACGCCGAAGGTGCGCCAAAGGTAAGCCCGTCTACGCCCGTCCGCGCCTGGACCGCGCCCAGTGCCAGACCCCCTGCCCCTCACGCTCCCCAGCCCCCCGCATTACCTATGATGCCGCCTCCCTCCTAGCCCTTGACCCCGGCCGCGCCCCCACCTGCGTCCAAGCCGCTCCTGGACACACCCATGGACCTTTCTCATGCTACTACTGCAGATTCAGCGGAACCGAAAACATCTCCGCTACGACCACAACACAGATTCCTGACCCCAACCACCTACAATGCATCCTTCTCAACACCCGCTCGGTCCACAGGCACGCCATTGACCTTTGGAACCTACTAGACACCATCTCTCCTGACGTCGCCTTCCTAACGGAAACATGGATGAACGCTTCCTCCGCCCCTGACATCGCCATCGCTATCCCTGATGACTATAAGATCACACGCAAGGACCGCACTGACCACACAGGAGGAGGAATCGCTATCGTCCATAAGAAATCAATCCGCATCTCAACCAGCTCTGACGCCAACCTCGCCAACTCTGAACACCTTCACTTCCAGATCCACATCGACCCCAAGACCACACTCAGAGGCACCCTCCTCTACAGACCACCAGGGCCACGCGCAAAATTCAGTGAAGACATCACGGACTTCATCACCCCACACGCGCTCCCCTCCAAAGACTACATCCTCCTGGGAGACCTCAACTTCCACCTTGAGAAGATCAACGACCGCAACACCGCCACCCTCTTAGACAACCTCGCCAACCTCGGACTTAAACAACTAGTCACTTCCCCCACCCACATCGCAGGTCACACACTCGACCCCATCTTCACCTCCAGCAACCATGTCTCCTTCAGCCACACTACGGATCTCCTCTGGACTGACCACAGCTGCGTTCACTTCACCTACAACAAGCCGAAACCCATCATCCACCTCCAACCAACTCTACAAAGAAACTGGAACAAAATCACCACGGAGCAGATCTCCACATCACTCCTTCTAACCTCCCCAGCCCTCTCTTCTAACACCAACGAAGCCGCCTCCAACCTCACCCTTTGGTTATCCAACACCGCCGACACCTTAGCACCACTGAAAAAACGTCAACACAAACTTGGCATCAAGAAGGCCTCATGGTTCAACGATGACCTCAAGAAGTCCAAGAAACTGTGCCGATCCCTTGAAAAGGCCTGGAAAAAAGACCCATCCACCAGCACCAAGGACGCCTTCAAAAGCGCCATCCGTACTCACCACCAACTGATCCGAAAAGCCAAGAAAACAGCATTCAAGGATCGACTTGACAACAACGCCCACAATAGCAAGGAACTTTTCAACATCGTCAAGGAATTTTCCAACCCCTCGGCCAACTCCAACGACATCACCCCCTCTCAAACCCTCTGCGATTCCCTAGCCTCTTTTTTCCACAACAAGATTGCTGACATCCACAACAGCTTTGACAACCAACCCGGAAGCCAACCCACCCTACCATCAGCTGACCATCTTCCCCCCGTTAACACCCTTAACGCCTGGAACCCAATCTCCACTGAGGACACCATCCGCCTGATGAATTCCATCCACTCTGGATCCCCCACAGACCCATGCCCTCACCACATCTTCAACAAAGCAGACTCCGTCATAGCTCCGCACCTCCGAGACGTCATCAACTGCTCCTTCAACTCCGCTACCTTCCCAGAAGACTGGAAACACGCTGAACTCACCGCCCTTCTGAAAAAACCAACAGCAGACCCCACCGAACTCAAAAACTACCGCCCCATCTCGCTTCTTCCATTCCCGGCCAAAGTCATCGAGAAAGCTGTCAACAACCAGCTCGCCGCCTTCCTCGAAGCCAACAAATCACTCGACCCCTCACAATCTGGCTTCCGAACCAAACACAGCACTGAGACCGCCCTCATCGCAGCAACAGACGACATTCGAACTCTACTGGACAATGGAGACACAGTCGCCCTCATCCTCCTCGACCTCTCTGCAGCCTTCGACACAGTCTGCCACAGCACCCTGTTACAACGCCTCAGAAACATCGGAATCCAAGGAAAGGCACTGGAATGGATCACCTCGTTCCTCACCGGAAGAACCCAGAGAGTCCGCCTCCCACCATTCAAGTCCGAGGCCTCTGAAATCATCTGCGGCGTACCACAAGGATCCTCACTCATTCCCACCCTCTTCAACGTATACATGAGCCCCCTCGCGGCTATCGCCCGCCAACACAACCTCAACATCATCTCTTACGCGGATGACACTCAACTGATCCTATCTCTCACCAAGGACCCCAGCACCGCCAAAACTAACCTACACGAAGGAATGAAAGAAGTCGCCGAATGGATGAAACAAAGCCGTCTGAAACTGAACTCAGACAAAACAGAAGTCCTCATCTTAGGTACATCCCCCTCTGCATGGGACGACTCCTGGTGGCCGGAAGCCCTTGGAAAAGCACCCATCCCGACAGACCATGCACGGAACCTTGGCGTCATCCTGGATTCGTCACTCTCAATGAACAGACAAGTCAGCGCCATATCCTCTTCCTGCTTTAACATTCTTCGCATGCTCAGAAAAACATTTCGCTGGATCCCCACCGAAACAAGGAAAACAGTCACCCACGCTCTAGTCACGAGCCGACTGGACTATGGAAACACCCTCTACGCAGGTACTACCGCAAAACTCCAGAAGAAACTCCAACGAATCCAAAACGCCTCAGCCAGGCTCATACTAGACATCCCACGCAACGAACACATCTCTGGTCACCTTAAAGACCTCCACTGGCTACCCGTCAATAAAAGGATTACTTTCCGACTGCTTACCCACGCACACAAATCACTCTACGACATCGGACCAGATTGCCTCAACTCTCGACTGTCCTTCTACACCCCCTCCCGCCAACTTCGCTCTTCCAACCAAGCCTTCGCCACTGTGCCTCGCATCAACAAGACCACCATGGGAGGCAGATCCTTCTCATACCTGGCTGCCAAAACATGGAACTCACTCCCCGCTTACCTTCGCCTCACCCAGAATCACCCAGCGTTCAGAAAGCAGCTTAAAACGTGGATATTTGACAAATAATCCTCCTCCCCTTCCTAAGCGCCTTGAAACCCTCTGGGTATGTAGTGCGCTATATAAATTTTATGACTTGACTTGACTTGACTTGACACAGTCTTTAATGCTGCTGCCTGTTTTATATGTGAGAAAATCCTAGCTTGCACTCCTGATGACCCTCTTTACCCATGCTGAGTGTGAGGGAAATGTTCACTGCTGTCAAACTCTGCACACTGTCTATATTAGTGTGTGTTTACAAACACTTTTAGACTGCTGCTGCACATTCTGGTCATGTTATGTGCATGTGAGGAACATTTGCATTGTTTTTGACTTGATCTCAATGTGTTCTGTGGGTGTCAGGGAAGCCTGTACTCCTGCCTGATGCTGTGCCTGTTTTCTGTGTGGAGGCCTTACTATGAGTGTGAGTCAAGCTTGTGCTCACACATTTCAGTGTTGTTCCTTACACTTCTACCAAATCTGAAATTATGCATGTTTGTTGTATATAAGGGAGGAGTTAAATGGTGCATCCCAGTGTCTTTGCCACACCTTTTCTATGTCTTTGAAGGAAGCTTACACAGGCTGGCCCTGCTTGCCACACTTGTTCCATGTCCTTGAATACACCTTGCACTGCCCTGCAGTTTCACATGTGTTCCATGTCTTTCAGTGAAGACTTTGATTCTCTTGAGCAGTGCGCTATGTCTAATGTGTGTGATCAGAACAGCATCTGCACTCCTGCCCCGTGCCATTAATATTTCTGTGTGTTTTAGGTCTGAAAACAATATTGTTTTCACTGTCTCACCAGCCTCATGTTTTCTCACGAACAGTAAAGAATGCTGATTAAAATAACGTTGGCTTTAGATAAGCAAACTACTGGCCCTTTATGGTGTCAGATATTCTGATTTACAGTATTTTGATTACTTACTCTGTGTCATTCTGCATCCAGAGAAGTCCGACCTCAGGGGATTTTTCCGTTAGTTCCAACACAGGCTTGTGTAATTGAGTAAAGAGAGTACAAACAGCTCTGCTGCCATTGCTACTGGACCACCATTTTCTTATGCAGAGCACCAAGCATCATTACCACAAGGTTCTAAACCATGCCACCATCTTGAAAAGTATTCTGCACACTCCATTACATTTTACTGTTCCAAGACGGCAGACCAGTGAGAAGCATTAATTTAAAAGAAAAACACACCCTGCAAATTTAGTTTAGTTACTTTTGTATTGTTTTACTTTCTTTCTTTAATGATTTTAGTTTATCCTTACACTGCAAAAAGAACAGTACCTGCTTTTTTTTCAGCAGGCACATGGGGTTTTTTTTGTTTTGTGATTGGTAATCTGCCACATATTTTTTATGTCAATTAACTCAAGTCTGTTCCCAATTTTGCCAATTAATCAAAACAAGAAATAGGTATATAATGTGAATATCCCCACAATCACACATTGTGGCCAAGTAAGGGAAGCTAAGATTTCAGCTCATATTTCCTGTCCAGATTCTGCTGCCTGCAATTGAGACAGTGAGTCCTTTGTCTTTGTATCTTTACTTCAAGGGTGGATATCAATGTTGACAGATGGGCCTTGACAGCAAATCCAAGAAGTGGGTGGGGCCACTGCAGCAACTCTTGGTGCAATTAAGTGGCCTAATATAGTAGCTTGTCACTTTAAAACCCACTCTTGTCACATGGTTTTTGCTCTTCACAGCCCTGTAGAGCGTCATACATCATGTGGGTAAAAGAAACATCATTGAAGTCCTTGGAAATTGGCATGTAAAAGAGCAGTGTTCTCATAATCTTTGCAGTAGTTTTTATTGAGGTACAAATCAAAATTACTTTATTCGGTTTCATTTAAGAAAAACCAATAAATGTACATAAATAAACTGGTTACATTTATGACAGTTAAAAAAGTTTTCTAAAAAAGACACCATGATTCCAGTAAAAATCTTAAAATACAGAATTAAAAACGGAGTTGAAAGTGCATCCTGCTGGTGTTATAGGTTACTCCTATGACGAATACAAAATTAAAAAAATACTGCAATATTTACTGCAAACCAATCAGAATCCATAAGTTGAAGGACCATGAAGGCAGAGCGGCATTGGCGTAAACCTAAACCTTTTAAAATTGGAACTAGCCAACGCTTTCTCAGTTCTGTAAAAAAATTACAAAAAAGGGTCAAATGAATTAAAGATTGGGTTGACATATCATCACAGGGGCAGGAGGTAGCAACTATGACCAATCGTTAATTTTGGGAAAACAGACCAAGCGATTGAAGATGTTAAACCTGTCATAGCCATTCAAATTCCAAACTAAATAGGGCTGAATGGCCACAGAGGATTGAATCAACCAGAAGTGTTGCACTGAGGGTTTGTTGGCTTCAGAAGCCAAACGTAGGTCCGCTAGATAACACTGGCAATGAGTTTTCAACTTTTTTCTTGGCAACTCTGCAATTAGTGGGGGATTATGGTAATATTTTTCTAGGCCTAAATCGTACTAGAACTTCTTAACGTACCGGAGCCAACCAATCTTTACAGAGTTTTCAAGAGTAAGGCAGTCCTTCAAAAGACTTTGAGAGAGAACTAACTTAGTTGATGACCAAAGACGGTGTCATAACAGGATTGGCTGCATCTTTATGATGTCAGTAATAAAATGCAAACCTAATTCTGAGTGGCAACCGAAGGTCGAAGTGCCTTGTGGGACAGCCAGGATAAACCTCAGGAAGCTATTCTCCACTTTCTGAAGAGCATCTGCTTGTACGTAGCCCCATACCCCTGATCCGTAAATAGCAGTGCTGATGCATTTTGCCTGATATATACAGATAATTTCAGCGGGAGGTCTTTTTCCTAGCCTCAGGGTAAAACTAACTAACGCCATAGCTGACCTTAAAAACAACAGCTTTCTTGCTTCAATTGCATTTCTCCATGAACCTTTATCATCTATTAGGATTATAAGATAGGGGTAAGAAGTCATGTTTTCCACCCTGGAATTGTTGATAAAGATGTCTGTCCTTTTTTTATGCCTAAGCTCAACACTCATTATAAACGTTTTTTTATGTTAATTCATCATCATCAATTTAACTTTATTTTGGTTTGTTTATGAACCATAAAAGTACATCAAAAATAGAAAAATACATTTACAGCAATAGACTAATACACAGTTACATCTCATTTTAAATATTTGCAATAAAATCAGTTAGCATGTGGTTTATAGAGTGACAATAAAGACCCTAAGACAATAAAATACATGGATTAAAGTTTAAAACGCGGTGGAGGCCTAGTTTTTACTGAGACAAACTGTCTACCTACATTGAAGTAGCTTGCTACTACCTAATCAATCTCCGTCTGATTAACCACATTGAAAACAAAAATTTAGCAATAGCAGTAACTATTAGTGCATTAGTATCAGTTTTTTAAAATTCTAAAAAACTCTATATGGTTCCTGACACCTAGGTTCACACATAACTGTTTGATCCATTTTTTCCTGCTAACAGAATAAGCAGGACAAAACAAGATCACATGAATTAAAGATTCGTTTGGATCATTACAACCTGGACAAGGACGAGCTAAACCCATTATCCATTTATCAGTGTAAGAGTGAAGGGGTAGTGTACCATATCTGAACTGCAAATACAGTTTTTTTGGTAGGACAGGTTCTATATTGTCTAATTCCTTCTCAAAGCTGTAGACATTCTTGAAATCCAGAAAGCCGTCAGTGAGACTAGAAGACCTGGCTGACCGAAGGACCTCTTCTAGGTTGTAATGTTTTATAGACTCAGCCAGGGTTCTCTTTGAGATGGATTTGCATGCGTCCTCCGGATTAGACCAGAGGTTCTCCATGCCGATCCTAGACGCCTGCCCTCTTATAAAGGATAGCCACTTTATCTTCCCTGCACCCGGGCGTGCCATCACAATCTTCAGCTCTTCTCTATAGCACTCAAGCTCCGGGACGCTCCACAATCTGCGCCAGTAACGGAGCGGGCGTGAGGCTATTGCTTCTGCAATGGGCCTCAGATTTAAATCCAACCTTAAAGGAACTAAAGGAGTGTTTTTTGGTAAGGAGAGCAGCTGTCTAATAAAGTTATTCTCTGTTATGCCAATCTCACTCGCTGGACGATGGCCCCAGAGTTCCGCCCCGTAGAGGGTGGAGGATCTGGTTTGAACCTTATATATTTTCAGTGGTACACTGACAACTATATGGACACAGGATTTCTGCACTTTAAGAATCCCCCCCATAGACTGAGAAAGGGTTAGATTAGCCTTAGTCATTTGAGTTTCCCAACTCATTTTATCATTTAAAGTCAGACCTAAGTAAATGAAATTATTTACCCTTTCCAGGGCTCGTCCATCCATTGACGGGCGTGGACAATTAGTTGCACTGGCATTGAACACCATATACTTTGTTTTATCTATATTAATCACCAAATTCCTGTTCCTACAGAATTTGGTGAATTGGTCTAACACCCGCTGCATCCCCATAGATGTTTTTGAGAGCAGCAGGGTGTCATCCGCAAACATAAGTGCAGGAAATTTACCGCCAGCTAAATTAGGGGCGTCAATGTTATGTACACTAATTAGGTCATCAACAAGACCATTTAAAAAAAGGGAAAATAGGGTAGGGGCAAGTACGCATCCCTGCCTAACTCCCTTCTCAATAGGAAAAGCACTTGTCAGCTGGCCATATTTGCCATAACGTACCTTTGCATAGGTTCCTTCTTGGAGTCTTTTAAATTGGTGACATAAATAGGGTGGAATCCCCATTGTTGTTAATATACTCCACAATTGGTTCCTGTCCACCATATCAAATGCGGATTTAAGGTCCACAAATGTCAGGTAGAGGCTACCCCCTTCCAGGACCACATGCTTCCAGTAAAGTACCTGGAGCCGTAGAAGTTGGTCGATGGTAGATGTTTTAGCACGGAACCCTGCTTGCAAGTGGGAGAGGATGTTATTCTCACTAATCCAATGTTGCAAGCGTTGCAAAAGCAGTTTGGCGTAGATTTTTTGAGTGACGTCAATAAGACTAATTGGCCTATAATTTGACGGGGCCAACGGAGATCCCTTTTTATAGATCGGAATAATTTCGGCCCCCAGCCAGGTACTTGGAACCTCTTGTCCGTCAAGAATAGCATTAAGTATGACGGTCAGGTAGGGGACCCAGATCTTCGGCTCATCTCTGAAAAGATCACCAGGGATCTTGTCCAACCCTGGGGCCTTGTTACATTTTAACGCTTGAACTGCAAGTGTGACTTCCATCATGGTAAAGGGGGGAGGAGGGGAACCAGGGGCCAAACTCAGAGACATACTCAGTGACACTTTTTGCTGGGAAGCAGGGCTCGAGTAAAGTTCACCAAAGAATGCACGCCAGGCTTCCTCGGCGATGTTGGGATCAATCTTTGCCTTACCTTCTGGTTTCCCAGTATGAACCAGGTTCCAAAAAGTTCGGGCATCTTTCGCTATTAGTGCCTGTTTGATGGCCTGCCACTTCTCTGTTTCCCATTCGGATTTTGCATGGGAAAGGAGATTCTTATAGGCATTCCTTGCGACCTTGATGGTTGCTCTATGGCCTAATTTGAGGGCAGAAATTAGAGTAGTCTTCGCCCTCCTACAAGACTGGTTATACCAAGGATTAGTGGCCCGTGCCTGTCGGTTGGTCTGATTTGCTGGTTTAAAAAAGCTTAGCGCGAGGGCCAGGATTAGTTCATTGTGTATATTTAAAAGTTTAGCGTCTTTATCAAGATTATGGGCATTTTCGAGCAATGTTTTTAGACGCTCAAGCTGTGGAATGACACTTTTATACAATGATGCCAGGTTATCTGGCGAGGACTTAATAGAGGCCCATCAGATTCTTTTACCACCCTGTAAGATCCTAATATTACTAGAGACCATATCATCCTCTTGGTACTCCCCGTCGGGAAGTGGCAATTCCAGATCTACTACCAAGGGGTTGTGGTCACTTTCCGAGCGGTCAGGTACATGGAAATATCGGATCAAATGCCATAGGGACATACTAACCATAAGATAATCTATTATTGATGAGTGGCCCATTCCATTGTAGGTACTCCTTCCTGGGCTGTCTCCCGGGAAGCGACCATTACAAGCTCTAAGTGAGAATGTATATGTCAATGAAGTGAGCTGCATGGCCATGGGTGTCCAAGTTTTAGTTTGATAAACATTTGGGGGTGGGATCCGGCAGGCATCATCCTCATCTGTTGTTATTTGGGGAACCCCCCCAAGAGGTTCATAATGACAATTAAAGTCCCCCCCATTATCACCTTGGTATCGCTTGAAAAGCTATTTAATAGAGCAGTTAAGGATTCTAGAGTATGAGAGACCGCAGCCCCCAAAACAGGACGTAGATAGATGTTAATAATTGCTATTTTGGGTGTGTTTGGGCGGGTTAGGAGGATACAAAGTATATCACAAGTATTGGTGTTAATCCTTTTGACCGAAAACCCAAGATGGACACCCACCCATATGGTCAGTCCACCAGATGGTCTACCTCTAGGTCCCTTAGTTGCAAGCTCTGCATAAGTAACAAAGCCCATTCTATGGTGGATAGCCCTGGCCCATGTCTCTTGGAATATACAGATACCATGGTTATCCACATAGTCACACCACTCCATGCTATCTAGCTTTGCACCCAAGCCCGCCACATTCCATGATATCAACAATAGATTTTTATCATTGCGAGACAATTGATCAGTTGGCTGATTAGGAGGTATGGGGTTTTCTACAGTTAGGTCACCCACTTCAGAGCTCGACTGTACCATAGTAATCTCATGGTTAGTTATGGTGCGGTTGGCCTCATGTATACTAGAGGGGGAACTACCACATTGAAAGGGTATAGATAAAAACCTTGTCCCACTCTGGATATCCTCCTCTACTAGCCCCCCTCCACCAACCCTTAAATCTTTAGCAAGGGAGGTGGCCGTGATGAGAAGTCAATCACAGCCGTCAAGGCCGGAAAGGGCGCCGTATCTGTTCGAGATTTCCAATGGGGTGAAAGGAATGAGGTGTTCCATGTTCCTAGTCCCCTGCAAATGCTCTGGCCCCACAAGGGGCAGGCTGTAGCCACTAGCAGGGACTGTGTTCCACTCTAAATTATTCCTGGTAGACAGTGGCCTTTGAAAGTGACACAAATAGCTATTAGTAGGAGGCATGTGTATGTTCCTGGTACCTTTAGAGTCAGGTAATCCCCCGGAAAAAAGAGCAGGGGTCACATACGACCTTGGATAGAAATAAGTTAGATCGTATGGGACTATAACAGTATTCAAATTCCTAGGGGGCCCTGTTAGTATGGACCTAACTGCTTCTGGGTTCCTAAAATTAATAACAACTGTATCTCCCTCGATATTTTTTTCCCTAGTGCCCAGCCAAGGCAGGCGTCTAACATGGACTATCTCCCCATCGATATAATATGGGAGTGGTTTTATGTTAATTTTTAAATCGAGGTTGGACATGAGGTGTTATATCTTTTGAGTGAGTTTCAGAGGATGCGGGCGATGATCACTGCGTCGTCCACGTAGAGGAGAGGGGGAATCGGACGGTTTTGAAGTAGAGAAAGGTCCTGGCACCCCTCCAGCATAGCTTTTTCTAAACCATTTGTATAGATAGTAAAGAGGTAAGGGCAAGACGCCACCCTGCCTGACACCCCGCTCTACCCTAATTGGCGCTGTCAATTCAGTTCAGCCACAGTGATAATTTCAATTAGTAGTGGATGTTTGGCCAACAGTCCAGAGTAGCCAGGATTGGTGGAGCGAGCTATCAGTCTACATCACGATGGGACCTCCTTGGCAGCCAGATTAACACTCATATAGAAGTCTTGCTACCACCATGTTCTGCCTGACTGACACTTATGGCACTGTTCTTGGCTCTCTTAGCCATACAGCAGCAAATGGGTCCAGTATTTGTCTACTGTCACTGAGAAAGAGCCAGTATCACACAAAGTGAGAATTGGAAGTACTAATTTAAGGCGTGGCCTCAGCAAGAGGTTTGAGCAGACAGGTGTCTGAAGTAGTTGGAGATGTGGAGCAGCTAATGTGATTTGGTCTTTCTCTGACTCATCTTGAAATTTACTTTGGACTTTTCTGTGGTTTCTTTTGTTGGTCTGGGTGATGAGGAGGTGTGGGGGAAGAAATGCTCTTGTTGTAAATCTTGCAAATGTCTCTGGAGCCAGGGCAAGACACTGGAGCCAGTCACTCTTAATTCTGAGAGCAACCACATAATGTTGAATTGTTGCACCCAAGGACACCATGTGGAGCAAAGATTAACAGTGACAGACTAAAGTTTCCGGGCGACAGACCTGGCAGAGTACAAACAAAGTTCTTGTCTTAACTTTAACATCTAACTTTTTATGTTCTGATGGGGATTTGATGAGCAGACACTTGGCGTGAGCTTGTTCCTTCAGGAGAACCAATTGAGGTGGAGGTCATGGCAGCACAAGTAGGCTGGGAGCCACTTCACCACAAGTGTGGAACCTGCATCTTTTTATCATAAGTGAATTCAGTTTCAATTTGTAACTCTCACTCTAGATCCAAGACATTGAAGATGTAGTACCCTGCTCTCATTAATTCAAAGAGTAGAAAACTACATACAGATTACTACCCAACTTCACATGGTTTTATCTGGCTTGGATCGAGTGGAATACATCTATCATTGAATATAATGAAACAGGGGACACTCCAGTACACCCATTTGGCTACTATTATTTACTTGTAAAAGTCACAGTGAGTGCATACTTCTTAAGCAACTGTGGCATAGCTTTGGTCTGAGCAATATAGTTTCCAAAAGAAGCAATTAACATCCCTCCTTAAATTCGAGGAATGAGTGTGCAGTGTTCCTGGGGTAACATAAATTGTGTAGTTTATTGATAGTGCATTTTTTGCATGAGTTGGATTACTATGAGTCTGCTTCCTCCCATTTTTCATAATTAATCTATTTTTAGCTTTGAGAGGCCATACTCTCCTTTGATGGTTATGAGGGATCGAGAGTGAAATTTTAATTTCTAGCGTTTTACAATGATGGACTCTCAGTTGATATTCACAACATGATTAACGCCTAAATGAAGCTGCCAACCTGCTCTATTCATCTCTACATTGTTTTCTATTTGGGCTGCATCTCACATCTTCTTTTCCCTCAGAGCTGTTTTCCCAGCTGCCAATATTATCTCTGAAAAAAATAAATGGATTCCAGGTTTTCCAAGATTACTCCTGATATGGTCTCTTAAGTGTGTAGATAATACAATGAAACATATATTTTCCATAGTTTCATTGCAGGAACTCTTCGGTCACATTCTTAGGTCAGTGATATAGCTAAACTGTCTTCCATTGCTCCAAACATCACAAAACTGCAGACAGCTTACTGCCTCCACATGGTTCTGTCTGGCGTGGATAGAGGGGAATTCAAATGTCGTTCAACATAATGAGAATGTGGAAAAATACAATACAGTCATGTAATGAGACACTACTAATTGCCTTTAACAGGTAAAAGGAACATACAGCCCATTTTACATGCACCTCGTGGCAATATAGTTCCTGAAACAGGCAGTCAACATCTTTCCTTAAATGCTGGAGATGAGTGTGCATGTTCAGTGAGGACCATAACTGGTGGGTATTGCTGAGAGTTGACCTTTAGGATTGAGTTAATTCACAATGAGTCCCTTAGTCAACAAGACATTGAGTAAGACAGGGGCACAATAGATCCTGAGATCATCAGTAGCAACGAGCAGAGCGGTCACAGGACTGTGGCAGAAGACCAACTGCAAGATGTCAATTCAGTGGCGTCACTAGGGGGGTGCGGGGGGTGCGGACCACACCGGGTGTCACCCCATCATGGGGTGACACCAATCTGGTTAGTTACGCTGGCTGGCTGGCTCTTGCGCTGCACTGCACAGTGCTTTTATCGTGCATTGTGCAAGCCCCCACAAGCGTACGCCACGGTGCCCAGTTGCGCACCTGCTTACAAAATTAAAATATTCTGCAGTCAGTGTGTGCACTACAGCACGTCACCACGTCACCACGCATGCACCGACGATGCTGGTGCGATGAGGATGCGTGCGTACTCCAGTTTGTGGGTCCCAGGGCTGTCAATCTTTAGTGCTACCAATGACGGCCCTGGGACAGCCCCCGCGTGCTGTTCTGCTCTGACGCGTCGCGGTTACGCGCCAGGGAGGAGACTTGATGGCAGCGCAGGGGAGTTCGTGCAGTGGCTGCTGTAATAAAGAAATAATGTGGTGAACTGACACCACCTTCTTTGATATTTTGACCGGAGCGCCGTTGTCTCCCCTTCAAATTTGGGACAGGACTGCTGGACCACCGGTGGAGCCCAGAGGTAGGTGCAGTGTGGGGTGATGGGACTGGCATGGGATGCCCGGGACTGGAGCTGTCCGTGTTTGTGGAAAAGAGTTACGTGCGGGTGAGTGTGCGCGATCTAAGAGTTTGTGTGCTGTGCTCTGAGTTACACACTCAAACACTTTCATGGAACCAGAAGTGGATGTCTGGGGGCACAAGGGCTTGCTGGGGGGCACAAGATTGTCCCCGGCCCGAAGCATCATTTGCTAAATACTGCGCCTTGTATTAACTTCGTCATTCTCCTAGCACCTAGAGACACCTTTGTTTTTGAATTCGTTGTGTAAACTAATGCTAAATTCATCCTTTCCTTAATTGGATTCTTGTCCCAGTCTGACCACTGGACTTTTACTTCAGTTGTCACATTTCCGTAACCCCAACTTTTACCCCCACAGTCGTAGAGATCTTACCAGCGCTGGCAGCGCACACCAGATTGCACTGCCAACGCTGAGGTGCGGAGATGTCTAGAGTGCGTGCCAGGCCCTGATCACTGTGTTCGCACCCTGTCCAGGCGCTGCGGGGGAGGGGGGCGGCTGTGTGTACGACCTGCTATGTGTGTGACCTGACACTCTGGGAGAGGACGGTGATCTTTCTGCCTGCTCGTCAGTAATGCATAAGTGGGGAGTTGTGATGAGGCACCCCCGAAGAGGCGCTATAGAATACCCGTGCCGCCAGTTATCCCTCTGAGGATGAACCCTGCGAGGGCCCGTCCCCCAGCCAGACTGCACCCAGCCGCCGCAGTTGTTGCAAACTTCAGCTTCTTTTCAAATTGTTTTTCTGGTCCTGTGCTTTTACTACAGTCGACGGTGTTTTGGATGAGGGTATTCAATTTGTTTGCGCTAGACCTTTTAATAGTGCTGTGGGGAATTTCAAGGCTAAACACTATGTGCATGTGACATACTGCGAAACTTTATATGTTAATCGATGCGCCGTTTGCATTTTTCTTGTGTATGGGTTGATAGGTAAACAACAGCACAACAGTATATTCTGTCTAAAAAGTGTTGTTGGTCAGCAGGCCTGGGAGTAGGAAAATCCCCACCCCCCACTCTCCACCACGCAAATATGTATTTTTCAAGTTATTTAGGTTTGTGCGCAGGATGTCCAAAAGCTCCAAAACTCTGCGTGTTACCCTTCGCCGGTGCCAATGTGGCTGGTAATAGTACAATTTACTAGCACAGCAGCGCCTCGATACCCAGGTGTTTGACTTCTTGTTAATGAACTCAATAAAGTTAGAAATGTGGCAGTGTAGGCACACAATCAGATTCAGATCGCGGCAATCACATTACTCCCAGACAGTCCCCAAGACCGGCCCAAGAAGAGACACAGTCACACACACAGTGCTATAAAAAAGGAGAGCTTCAGCTTTAAAGAGATGTGTCAAGGAGCGATCTCTAATCATGATTTATTTCAGCGCTGGTGTTCACTACATTATTTATGTGTGACTACACGAAATGTTCTTTAAAAAACAAGCTCTTTTGCTTTGGCTCTTTCTTAGAAGGTTTCCCACTGTTCTGTTAAACGTGGTACTGGTACAAGAAAAAAGGGAATTCTAAAAACAACGATTTTCCATTTGAAATTCCAATTGGAAACTGTTCTCTGATACTGAGACAAAAAAAAACAACTTGGCAGAAGTTAGGATTTTACTCAGAAAGAATGCTATTACGTATAGTAAATCTTTTTAGTAGTTTTAAGAAATATTTGTTGAAAAATCTCCTTGGTGTACTTATGAAGGGGTACATTTTTCAGAAAAGGTAGTGATATCTGGACCATTATGCACTAAAAATAAAAAATTACTTCCTGAGGGAGCATTTTTTCCAGTCAGCCAATGGGGTACTGCAAAACCTGGTATGGTACTGCCGTAATTGACCTTCTGATTGGCCAGCCGTAACTTTTCATGAAAATGCTGTGGTGGTCATGTCAGTACTCTGGGAATTTGCCATCTGTGTCCAATGGAGGACTCGGAGCGGAGGAGGTCCATGCAGTAAGTCGTGAGGGGGTGACACCATGAGTTACCCGCACCGGGTGACACCAACCCTAGTGACGCCACTGTGTCAATTTAGAATTGATTTCCAAGTTGTATGAAATCAATTGATTAATAGATTTCTCCATGAGTTTAGAGAACAGGAGTGAGATAAAACTATGACAATTAGGAGGTTCTGTAGAGTCTGCAGTATGATTTTTTAATAGATGTAACACCCGTTTCCAAAACTCAGGACTGATGACGAGAGAAAAGAGGCATTGCAAAGGGTCACCAAGAGAAGAATAATGTTGTCCAAAACTAATACAAATTAAAGTGGGAACCCAATTGCATCATTCAGAAAGGTTGTGGTATTCTCACATTCAGATAATAAATTCAAAGCTGCTAAGGAAGGGCCTTTAGGATCAGCATAGATGCAATAAAAAATGCCTAAAAAGGTTGCTACTGGTTGAGCCTCAAAATGTACATGTATTTGTAAAATTTCTCAATGAGTCTTACAAACATCCCTATAGGTGGTGGTTATGATGTTGCTGGCAAGCATGTCATGTAGATCAGATGTGATTCTTAACGTCGGATAGATTGTATTGACAAAGGTGCTTCTCTGATTTTGCTGCAGGTGTAAGTTCAGAAAAACTTCCCTGTTGTTGTGTTACTCTTAGCACTATTTTTTCACATCCATAAACATATGCAGGAGTTTGTTTCTGAAAAAGCAAGCACAAAGAATTGGCCTAAACATGGAGAAGTTTTTTTTTTGTATTGTTGTCCCTGCCCACTTCTGCCATGTCTTGCAGATTGTCCCATACATGGTTGCCAGTAGCTGTGTGCAGAACAAATGTCCACCATCATTTAGAGGCATGTAAGCTGCCAGTGTGGTTAGTAGGAGTGCCGCCACTTTAGGGCAGAGCACTTGCTCCAACAAACCTTAGTCAGGCTTTGTGTTTTATTGAACAGTCTTAGAACACAGCTCTGTACATCTGAGAGACATTTGTTTTTGATTTGTAGATAGCTCTAACTATTTGCATACAGAATGGTATTAAAGGAAGTGTTAGAGACTGCAGATATTTTATTATTGAAGAGAGATGAAATAAGGCACTGCATAAGTTACTGATTGTTCTGATTCATTGAGGGAAACATTTCTACTTACTCTAGCAATCAGTACTTAAATGTCACAATTAACTGTTAGTGTTAATACAACATTTTCTGGTTGACCTCTGGTTGAAGAATGCTAACTGTTGTACCATGTTTTAAGAATGGCACTCCCAGTGATTCAGGTATAAGAAGAAAACATGTCGAAAAAAGAAATTACACTTAAAATTAGAGGAGACCAAACAATATTATACATGTTAGAATAGTAATTCTGTGCTCACAATGTTTCATTTGTTTCATTTGTTAATGCCAAGTATTAATCAATCAGATCAATTAACTTCACTTTATTTTATCCACAGATTATCTTTAATTTCTAGCACTGCTGAATTTTTGGATCAATGAATAAAGAAAATAAAAGCTCAACTGAATATTTTTTAATTGTCGGATTTTCAGATATTCCGCAGTTGCAAATTCCACTTTTTGTTGCATTTCTAATAGTTTATCTGTTAACTTTAGCAGGAAATCTTCTTATCCTGACAACAATTTACTTAAACGCACATCTGCAGACACCTATGTACTTCTTCCTGACACATTTGTCCTTCCTTGATATTTGTTACGTTTCAGTCCTTTTTCCAAAGTTGCTGGCCCACTTCTTTCTGGAGGGCACAGTGGTGTCATTTACTGAATGTCTAGTACAGCTGTTTTTTTTCCTAGACATGGTAACAGTTGAAGTCCTTCTCCTCACAGTCATGGCTTATGATCGCTATGTCGCTATCTGCAATCCTCTGCGATACATGACCATCATGAACAAGGCTGTGTGCATGTGGTTGGCTGCTGGAAGCTGGGGTGTTGGGCTTCTAAATGCAGCTCCACATATTGTGCTTTTGACCAAGCTCTCTTTCTGCAAATCCCACACAATTACCCACTTCTTTTGTGATCTGATTGCCTTGTTGAAGATTTCTTGCAGTGACATTTTCAACAATGAGACACTCATTTACATCTGTGGATCTGTAATAGGAATGATGTCATTTATTTTAATCATCATATCTTATAGCAAAGTTGCTGCTTCAATTATGAACATCAAATCCAAGAGTGGGAAGGACAAGGCCTTGTCCACGTGTGCCTCCCACCTTACTGTGGTTGTTTTATTGTATGCATCGCTCTGTTCTTTGTACATGCGGCCGATATCCACATATTCAAATAAAGAGAGCAAAATAATGTCTATGTCATATGTAGCTGTTACTCCACTGTGTAACCCAATTATATACTCTTTGAAAAATACAGAGTTTAAAAAGGCACTAAGCAAATCAAAGAAAGCAAACGTAATGAATGATACTGCAAGAAGGCTGCATAATGATAAAGGTGCCAAACCAATTTAGAAACAAGTCATTTTCCAAACTATTGTTGTACTACAATTACATTCACTGATGTCTTGATCCGGAACTTCTTGTGATGTCTTTCTAAACTTCAATCTAGTTGCTAATGTTTTAGAAGAATGCTATTTAAAAAAAAAAAATTCCAAAGAAACACCCATTTAATTATAGTATTTTTTCCAAAATAGGAATGCTTGAAGAAATGTTAATAAAAGCAGCATATTTACATTAAAACCTGATTTTAGATTTTAGTGCCTCAGCAAGTTAACATTTTACAAAGTAAGGGGCATATCATCAAAGGCATTATCTCTTTTTCCCTTATGCTTCCCTTTACATCTTTAATGAGATGCAATGTGGATGTTCCATCGCAAAATAACTGGAGAAATGTTGCTTACTGACATTTCTTCAATTATCAATGGGCACGCTAACAAGCATAGCGATAAGAAAAGTAGCGCTAATCGTGGTTATCGCTACTTTCTTTACACCTGCTTTTAGTTTGACTTAGCCATGATATCCAATGGAAGGTGGATATCATGTTTAAGTATGCCCTGCCCTATAAACAACGTAGCGCCAAAATTTGTGAGATTATCGCTGGAATCCCACCGATAATTGCACATTTGGCAGCTAACTCAGTTATTTTTATCGCTCTGGAGATAAGCGTGCACTTAGTGATAATTATCGCCGGTTGTTGATGATATGCCCCTAAGTTTTCAAATACAAAATTGGGATTTATTTAAGGCATTGAAATGTATTTTGTATGTTTAACTTTAAATACATGGGAACATTTGAATATATGAGCATAAGGTAATTTATTTGTGTGTAAAATTGAAATTCTTAAGAGGTTTAGGGGATCAGGATATTCCTTCTCTTCCCCCATTCTCTTGGCTGAACATAAGATGGCTGCCAACACTTGGTTTGAAGTGTTGGCTGCAAATCAGATCTCCGGACGATTTATTACTACAAAGTGCCAAGTGGGAAGCCAAATTAGGTCTGACAGGTATTGACTTAGCCCTGGTATTGGAACTTGCTAGTAAGGTCATCGCATCAGGTTCATTAAAGTCACAAAGCTATATGGCCATGTTAGACCTGTACTATACACCAATGAAGATCACAAAATGGGGGGCTAGCAAGGGCATCACTTGTGCTCGTTGCCATTCATCGACCGCTGACATAATACATATGTTCTATGCCTGCCCAGTACTTGTAGGGTTTTTTGATGATATTGAGCATTTTATCAATTCGATACTTAAGATAAGTTGCTCAGTGACTCCTGCATTAGTAATATTCGGGGTTGACGTGGGCAATAGCTTAGCTGGTACCCATTCATTCTACAAATTAGCTCTGCTATTCATTGCTATGTCCCAGGCACGTCTATGTTTCACCTCTCAGTGGTTATCTGCTGAAGCCCCGACGTTTGCACAATGGCGAGCAAGACTGTTAGCCCCCCATCGGCTAGAATTTTCTGTGTTTTCGGGCAAAGGGGGGAGGAATCGGTTATTGGCAACTAGAATCTGGGCAGCGGTGGCTGAATGGGTTGGCTAAAGATTCATTGCATTATTGGGTATTGATTGATGTGTGTCTTTTTTCTTTAGGAATATTGTTTATTATCCCCTTGTCTATACCGATTTTTTTATGTTTTAAAACTGCTACTTTAGTATTCCTCATCTGATCATTTATATGGATGTGCAAAGCTATTTTTCAATAATGTTTTTTTTTTCTTACTTTATGTTTAAAACCTACTCTGCAATGCGTATTGTAATGTGTTTCGTTTTTCGTTTAATAAAAAAAATTAAAAAAAAAAAAAAAGAAAAGCAGATCTCAAAAGACACTCAAAAGACACACAAGACAGAACAAATTAAAACATTCACCCAAGTCAAGAGATTTGGGTTAAATCCATAATTCTTTTGCTCATCATGCCACCCCAGTTTAGACACAGCCATACGCAAATCAGTCTTGACCATGTTCCTAATGGGAACAATCAAGCCCGGACTGCCAAGCCTGGCCCTCCCTGGTTGAGAAACAAACAACCTAAGACCGGTTCTGGGCTTTCACCCCTCATCAACCAGGCTTCAATACAGTGGCACAGTGAGCAAGGGGCCCAAGTCAGGCGTGCAAACAAAAATGGATTAACCCAGATCTGTGAAGGGGGGTGAATGTTTGATTTGTTCAGTAATCCATCCGTCTTCTGTTATTTTTGCATTTGTCGCCAAAGTGGGAGGGGTATGCCCAGACGTGGGTCCCCTGCTCGCTACGCCACCAGAATCAAGACTGATGAGGGGAGAAATCCGAAAACTGGTCCCAGGATGATTGTTTCTGGTCCAGGGAGGACCTGTTCTGGTATCTCAGGCAGGGAACAGGGTTAAGACTGATTTGAGTATGTCTGTGTTTAAACTGGAGTGGCATGGCGTGCATAAAAACAATGCATTTAACCCAGATCTGTGACTGGGGTGAATGATTGATTTGTTCAGAATTCCGTCCATCATCTGTTCTTTTTGCACTAATCAGATCCCAGCATGAGATCGGGAAGGTTTGCTTCCCAATATATACAAATTGGAATTTCTTGTAATAACTCTGCAACTACTGAACAGATTTACATCAATCAGGCAATTGTGAAGCTCGCTACTCACCCATAGGGGTCTCAAGGCGCTGGGGGGAGCAGCTCTGCTCAGTCAAAGAGCCAGGTCTTGAGGGTCATCCTGAAGATGTGCAGAGTGGGTGTGTCTAATGTTGATGGGGAGCTTATTCCATGTCTTTGCTGAAACTGTTCTGGCTCTGCGGATGCACAGGGTTTTGGCAAGGGCAAGGTTGCAAGACCAGAGGTTTTTCTTGGGTACGTGGAAAGCAATTCTCTCATTGAAAAATTGGGGACCCATGTTGTGGAGGCATTTGGTAGGCATGGGTGAGCATCTTGAAGGTTACTCTTTTCTCAATGGTGAGAGAGTGGAGGTCCAGCTGGTGTGGGGTGACGTGTTCATGTCGAGGGATGACCAGGACGAGTCAGGCTGCGGTGTTCTATTTAAACTGGAGCTTGCCGGGCAGCGATTTGTTGATCCCGGTGTAGAGAGCGTTTCCGTAGTCCAGTCTGCTGGTAATGAGAGTATGGGTCCAGTATTTCTTTATTAGGGGGGTCCATTTCAAGGTCTGGCGAAGGATGCAGAGAGTTTTGAAGCAGGTGGAGGTGATGACTTTGATCTTTCAGGTAATGTAGAAGGGTGAGTCAAGTATGATGCCGATGTTCTGGGCATGGTCCGTGGGAGCGGGAGGAATGCCCAGGGTGGTGAGCCACAAGGTGCTGTCCCTTGCAGGGGGGAGAGGGTCTAAGGATGAGGACTTCTGACTTCTCTGAGTTGAACATTAGGCAGCTGCTGCTCATCCGCATTGTGACATCCTTCATTCCTTCCTGGAAGCTGAGTCTGGTGGTGAGGGGAACTTGGTGAGGAAGAGGATGAGCTTGGTGTCATCGGTATAGGATACTATGCTGAGCCCATGCTGTCTGAATATGACAGCATTGTTAATGTATATGTCGAAAATAGTGGGGCAGAGCAATGATCCCCTGGACACTCTGCAGCTGATTGTCGTGGGTTCTGAGAGAAAGGGAGGAATTATGAATATTTGGGGTCTGCAGATGAGGAATGAGCAGAGCCAGTTGAGGGCAGTCCCCAGTTTGCTGGCTTTGTGGAGTCTGAAAGTGAGAGTGCTGTAGGAGACAGTCTCGAAGGCTGCAGAGAAGTAAAGCATGATCAGGGCTACAGTGTGTCCCTGGTTGAGGAGTGTGCGGATGTCATATGTAGCGGTGAGTAGGGCAGTTTTGGTGCTGTGGTTGCTGCAGAATCCAGATTGGGAGGGATCAAGGATGGGGTTCTCTTCTATAACTTTGATTAGTTGAATATTGATGATCATTTCAGTGACTCTGGATGTTAAGGGGAGGAGAGAAATGGGTCAGTAATTGACTTCTGCACTCTTCCAGTCATCAGGGACAGTGCCGGCTTCGAGGGAGGTGTTAATGGTGCATCACAGCTCCGGTGCAATGTTAGCAGCAGCTCTGTGGACGCTGTGCAGAGTGCAGGAGTTCATGGGGGCTCCTTAGTGAATGCCTTTCATGGTTGATGCAGTGTTTTCTGTGGTGACTGGGGTCCAGGATGAGATGGTAGGCTGACTTTTATTGCTAGGGGGTGGAGTGGGTTTGGTTTCCTGAGTATGTTTGTCAAAGTTATCATAGATGGATCTTATTTTTAGGTGGAAGTAGGAGCCAAGTTTGTTGCATAGGTTCTGGGAGGGTGTGATGTCCGTGGCTTCGCTGGGCAGCTTAGTGAAATCTGATGAGTTGGTGGCATTTTGTCATGGCTTTCTTGTAAGTGACGTGGCCTGTTTCTGCAGTTCTTCTCAAGATGTCTGGCTTCTTGGAGGTCAATGGTAAACCAGGAGGCCTTCCTGGGTCTCTATTTATCGGGGTTCTGAAGGGGACAAGCTCGCCTGCGAAGTTGGTCATCCATACGTGAAGTTCTTTGGCTGCAGAGTTGGCGCTTGGGTTGTGGGTGGGCTTTCCGATTGAGGTTGAAGTTGATGTGGTCTTTGGTGATCTTGTTCCAGTTCCTGCATGGTGGGCGGGGTGCTAGCTTGAGTGCAGTGGGTTTTTTGACATGGAAGGGAACGCAGTGGTGGTCTGTCCAGATGGGTGAATGGTGTGGTTGAAATAGACGTGGTTGCCTCAAACCAAATGAAATCAAGAAAGCCTCTTCTCTTAACCAGTACTTTGTTTCTGGTAAATGTGGTGCAATTATGTTCAGCTTTTCGATCTCTAGCTGTCTCTAACATCCCGAAGGGACTTAACATCACGTTACGGGATCCTCCCCATTTCTTTGCCCTCAATTGCCTGATCACCTCTAAACTTTCAAACCAGCAGCTGAAGTTACCGCCATACTAGTTATGAAAAAGTTGCAAGGAACTGGATAGTCTACCTACTTGTGACTGCTAGAAGGTGACATATATATATATGTACGTATATATATATATATATTACCTACTGGCGTTCGCCAGTAGGTATATATAGTTAGGATTTTTTCTCTATGGGACTTTTGAAAATTCTATGTCTAATAACTTTGGCGTTTGTGGACAGAATCGGCTGAAATTTTCAGGAAAATGGCACGTTTTGTTTCTGAGCAGCCCCTGAAAATTTGGGGGGGTTTCGTCAAGGGGGGGCCGAGAAAAAAGGGGGGTCCCAAAACACGTTTTTAACATTGAGTTTTCCATAGGGCGTTTGGCCTCACTTTTAGCTCGAACGGCTGAATGGATTTGCACGAAACTTGGCAAAATTGTAGGGACTGTTAGCCCGATGTGCCTTTGCTGGATCTCAATATATGTGCTCTAGTGGATTTTGAGAAATTAACGTTTTAAAAAACAGATATATCTGTGACAGCGTCCCGGGTAGCGCTCCGGTTCGTGTACTTGTCGCGTAACGGAGCTTTGCGAAGCGAAGCTGATTGGCTCTCCCGTGTCTGTCATCATTCTAAACAGTCCGGAGCGGCCGCCATCTTGTCTCTCGGTAGGATCGAGAGACAAGAGGAGGAGAAAAACGAAGGGGGAATTTAATGAAAGGGGGAAGGTAGACCCTTCTTGACCCCCTAGGAATGATGTTGGGGTTATTAAAGGGTCCCATGGGGCAAATAAAAAAAATTAGATTTTTCGCGGTAGAAGCACTTTCCGGTTCGCAAACCGGGTAGCGAACCGGGTCGCGAAACGGGAATTCTCCATTTTGTGTTTCGTTTTAATTAAATTACAAGATGGAGGAAAAACAATGTGAGAAATAGGTATAAGGGGGTACGGGAGACGTATCCTGACCCCCTATGTTTTCTGAGGGTGGCTGAGGATGCTCATATATGTTGATACATGTCTTCCATCTGCTGCGCGTGAGCGTTTTTTTTTTTTTTTTGCTGCGTGACATCTGTTAACGTTCGATTCGAAGGAAATCAGGAAGTGTTGACCGCCATTTTGTCACTGCGAGTAAATATATTGTTAAAAATAATTGTTATAAAATAATCCGTATTGATAAACATTGTTTGCGCCATTTTGCCTTTTTTCCAATGCCACACTTTTGTCGTGCACGGCAGCCATTTTAGATGCCTTGACCAGACCCACTCTCTGCATGCCGCCGATCCTCAGCAAGGCTCCCCACCCTCGCAAGCATCTCCCCCATGCACTGGTCACCCCCGCTCTCTCTCTCATGCATGGGCCATAAACCTCCCCCCATCTGCGCTGCTATTCCCTGAGAATCACACCCTCTGCCCGCCCGACACCTCCCTTTCACCCTATTCACTACCGTACCCTCTGACACTCCTCTTCCTCTGTGTCTGATTGTCCAGGCCGGTCCCAGGCTATCACTTAGCCCTGCGGATGTAGTTTATGGCCCCAACTGTAAAGAATCACTCTCTTCAAAGGAGTTACAGTAGATCAAGGCCCCCACCCCATGAGATCCGTCACACCACACGCGTTCCTACTATCTGATAACGATCCTGTATTGTGATTGGGGAGGGGATTCTCACTGTGAGGGTGTGTGGGATCGAGCCTGAAGCGGAAGATTCCGGGGATGTCTTTTTGTACATTAAAGTCTTCACAATTATGTGTCACATTAAAAATATATAGCACTCCAACAAAGTAGTATGATTATAACACTTTAATAACTTATAAATATATACAACGCTCCAACAAAGTAAACACGTTAAAAAAAACATTTTAAACAAAGCAACAATGGGCTGCTGTGAGTTGGCGTCAGTATTGGTCCGTTGTGCGAATAGGCCAAAGGCAGCACAACGCGCCGAGATTCGGACGGCACCCAGATGATGTCCAGTAAGTTGTCGCCCTGGTCATGGCATCCTACAATGCTGCGCCGAAAAACGGCGTGGGGCGCCCCGGGGGTGGAGGCGGAACGAACGGGCCTCCCCCGCCTCCCCAGCTGGAGGCTCCTCTGCTGCAGTGGGGCAAACCTTTACCGTTTCAGTCGCCATTCTGCTGTTTACCGCCCGCTTTTGCTGCACTGTGCCTCATCCGCCATTCAGCTGAGTTGCGCCCGCTCTTGCGGCTACAGCGTCTCGCCCACCATCCAGCTGAGTTGTGCCCGCTCTTGCGGCTACAGCGTCTCGCCCACCATCCAGCTGAATTGCGGCCACTCTTGCGGTGCAGCGATAGGCGGCTGCCACAGGACTCTTAAAATGGCGGCCGGCTCTTCGGATTTGGGCCTGGTCCACTAAAATGGCTCTGGGACACATTTGAACTCGGACATTTGCCTGCTAGGGCTTGGGCCCCATTCTCGAAAGCGTCCCCTCAGCCTTGAAGATTCTACAAAAGTCATCGGGCCCTCGACTCCCGCAGGCTTCCGGTGGGGAGCGGCTGCCATGATTGCTCGCGGAATGGCCACGACAGAGCCACGAGATGGTGATGCTCTCATGCTGACGCCAGCTTCAGTCTGAAACATCCAGAAACACTGTAGACTACCAATTCGATCAGTTCCGGTGGAGCCCCAACGTGACCCGGTAGAGAAGAACTTGCCCTCCCCTCTTTGACTGATGGTTCTTATAGCCTGTCCCTTCTGTTGTCATTTAACAGAACTTTTTGGACTGCTGAAAGGGGTTGCGTTCCGACCGCTGGTTGGTGGAGACATTTTTACTATATTCTGGACCTGCGTTGTCGCGTAATGCGTCATATGACGCGCCGCGTTAGCGCACCCGGAAGTGCTCCAGTGCGCGAGGCGCAGCTTCCCGGAAACGATACAGAGCACGGCGCGCAGCGCGTAACGTAAGCATAACAGGTCATGTGACTTGTTAATAAAACTTTTCATTGGTTCATTTTACTTTTGTTATTCTAATGATGAAAGGCTTGGTCATATGACCTAAAAATAACACTTTTCATTGCTTTCGAACATTTTTTTTCCCAAATGATGAAAGCCCCACCTTTTTTTTTTCTCACTCTGACTTGTAAAGCAAAGGGCCCAGATGCATTTACAGTTTATCACTAACAATGTTCCAGGCTAATGTATTTTCCCGGGAAATTTACAACTGTCCGGCCTTTAAAATATTCCTATTTAGAGAAAAAGGGCGTTTCTTCACCCCATGAGGGAGCCGTTGAACAAAAGAGGCTCGGCCTGCTGTCTTAGTCGCAGATAGTCATGAATATCGGATTCTTATCGATCACTTTATGTTGCAGGAGTGGAAAACACAACAGCCCTTGACCATTTATGTTTACTGCGTTCCTGCGTATTATACCTTTAAACCTTCGTGTAATCGGGCTGCTTTATTTAACTTGCCTTTTACTGATTCGAAAACAGTGGCTATTATTCAAAACTTTACCAATCTAGGTACTACTACCATGTTTTGTTTTAAAAACCTTTATTGTGAAAATGTCAGTATACAAATACGGGCCAATAACCACGTGGGCCGTCCACGGAGCAAACTGGAATCGTATATGATGAGGGGACATTTACACTGTAGAAGAACGTAACAGGCGACCCATTAGGTTGCAAGAACTAAGGTGTCTAACAGTTGCGGAAACGGTGGACGTACATTTTATAATTAAAGTACGACAGGGCCAGTTACAATAAAATTATCTAGATATACATTTACGGGCAAGTACCATGGGTGACGTTAATTTGAACTTTCAATAGTACAGTAATCAATAACACATCAGAACTTAATATCAATAGGGATGTCCAAATGTTCAATCAGTATTCGTCCCTGCCCGCCATGTGCTTCAAAACTGCATACGTATATCGTGATATCAAGGTTGGGCAACCAGTACACAACAAGGAGTTTCGAGTCCCATTTATACCGGCGCCATTTTGGGCAAGGCCGGGCAGGTCCAGGATATAGTCAAAATGTCTCCACCAACCAGCGGTCGAACCAGAACCTCTTTCGGCAGTCCAAAGAGGTTCCGGTAAATGACAACAGAAGAGATAGGCAACAAGAACAATCAGTCAAAAGAGGGGACGGTTTCGTGAATGGGGCCCATGCCCTAGCAGGCAAGCGTCCGAGTTCCAAGGTGTCCCAGGGCCATTTTAGTGGACCAGGCCCAAATCCAAAGAGCTGGCCACCATTTTGAGAGTCTTGTTGCAGCCGCCTTTCGCTGCACCGCAAGAGTAAGCGCAATTCAGCTGGATGGTGGGCGAGACGCTGTAGCCGCAAGAGCGGGCGCAACTCAGCTGGATGGCGGATGAGGCACAGTGCCGCAAGAGCGGGCGCAATTCAGCTGAATGGCGACTGAAACGCTAAGGGGCGCCCCACTGCAGCAGAGGAGCCTCCACCTGGGGAGGAGGGAGAGGCCCGTTTGCGCCGCCTCGCCCCCCCTCCCGGGCACCCCACGCCGTCTTTCGGCGCAGCATTGTAGGATGGCCACACCAGTAAAACTTGCTGGACACCACCTCGGTGCCATCCCGATCTCGGCGCGTTGTGCTGCCTTCGGCGTACTGTAGCAGCAAGAGTGACCGCAACTCAGCTGGACACGCCGTCTTTCGGCGCAGCATTGTAGGATGGCCACACCAGTGAAACTTGCTGGACACCACCTCGGTGCCATCCGGATCTCGGCGCGTTGTGCTGCCTTCGGCGTACCGTACCAGCAAGAGTGACCGCAACTCAGCTTGACACGCCGTCTTTCGGCGCAGCACTGTAGGATGGCCAGACCAGTGCAGAAACTTGCTGGACACGACCTCGGTGTCACCCGGATCTCGGCGCATTGTGCTGCCTTCGGCCTACTGTAGCAGCAAGTGCGGGCGCAACTCAAGTGGACGGCGAGTGAAACGGTAAGAGGCGCCGCACTGCAGATGAGGTGCCTCCACCTGGTGGAGGCAGGTGAGGCCAGTTCGCACCGCCCCCCCCCCCCCGGGCACCCCATGCCGACTTTCGGCGCAGCATTGTAGGATGGCCACACCAGTGCAACTTGCTGGACACCACCTCGGTGCCATCCGAATCTCGGCGCGTTGTCCTGCCTTCGGCCTATTCGCACATCCGTCCGCTACTGACGCCGCCTCACAGGCAAACGGATTTTGTAGGCTTTTTATAGCCCAAAGCCACATAACAGGTCATGTGATTTGTTTATAAAACTTTTCATTGGTTCATTTTACTTTTGGTTTCCTATTGATTGAAGGCTTGATCATATGACCTAAAAATAACACTTTTCATTGGATTGAAAAAAAAAATGTTTCCCAAACGATGAAAGCCCCACCTTTTTTTTTCTCACTCGGCAATCCAAAAAGTTTCCGTTAGATAACAACAGAGGGGACAGGTAACAAGAACCATCAGTCAAAAGAGGGGTGGGCAAGTTTTTCCCTTCAGGGTTACGTTGGGGCTCCACCGGAAGTCATCGAATTGGTAGTCTACAGTGTTTCTGGATGTTTCAGACTGAAGCTGGAGTCAGCATGAGAGCATCACCATCACATCCAGGACTTATGCCATTTGTGCAAGGCAGTGACATTGAAGCATCTCAGGGACCAAGTAACATACCATATGTCCTTCCCACAACCTCTGCCTTCCTTCTTACCTAGTTATTGTTCTTTCACTCCCACTCCAGGCTTTTAGTCTGTGGATGGAAAACCATGAACCTACACTCACCTATGAAAATCTTACTATTGATGGTTTATTTTGAGCCCAAAATACAAAGGCTTGTTTGGATCGATGTTGCAGCAGGCTGCCATGTAAATAGTTATTTAATAAAACGTTTTACCCTGTTACCTTGTTGGTGTGTTGTATATATTTATAATATTTGCATAGTGTTTGTAGTTATTTTGGGTGGGGTGGGCGGCGGAGCCGAGCTGTCTTGCAGCTATCATGGTGTCGAGCTCAGTTCCTCTCACTAGTTTCGTATTTGTCATGAGGGGTTGTTCATAATGTTTCTATTTTAGCGAGGTCAAAAAGAGATCCCATTAGTGGCCTACTGATTTTGCTTGATTCCTTTTGTTTTTTTAACGATTTTTCACTATCTGCAAAGACTAAACAGAGTATTGCGACTCTGTGCTTGTTTGTAAATAGAGAATGAACCAAAGAGAACCAATTCCAAAACAATAAATGCTAGGATAAAAATCAATCAAATGGAGAGGGAAGCAGGCACGACGGATTACAACGGGGGCAAAGGCCTGTGTTACCTACCCTTCACTATCTGCAAAGAGAGAATACTCCTAAAAGAAAAGAGATGGGGGAAGGGGCAGCGTTCAAAGCACATCAGCGTGCATAAATACGAAAATGTTTTTACCTACCACATACTTGACATTTTACAGCTTTTGATATTTGCTATGAAAAAACCATTGAAATTCACTGAAAAAACCATAGGTTATAGACCATATATAGTTAGGAATTAGCATTTACAAAACCTTGAAAATTCACTGAAAAAACCATAGGTTTTAGACCTTATATAGTTAGGGATTAGCATTTACAAAACCTTAATTTACTCGCACAAAACCATTGAAATTCGCATATATAGTTAGTTGCACTAACTATATATCGCGCACCCGCAATCCACTGCTGATGATGTCACATATTACATCATTCATGACATGGTCAGTGACATCACTGATGACATCACTGATGACATCTCAAATCACATCACTGATGACATCACTGATGACAACACCCAGTGACTGTATGTTTCTGTAAAGTTAAAATATGTCTTACATATTGAAGAATGAGTGGATGTATACGTGTCTGGATGAAGGATTTAGTAGGTGCATGACTGACTGTATGAGTGAGTGATTAAATGTGTCTCACTGAGTGCATGGGTTAGTGACTAAACTGTCTTAATTTGTGCATCAGTATGTCTGTTGTTCTGTAAGCTGCTGCATGTGGTGATCAGTAGCTATATGAGTAACTATATGGGTTATTGATTGGTTGCCCAAGTATTTGTATGGGAGACTGAGTGTGTGTGTGGGTGGCTGGGAGGTGTATGACTCTGTGCATAGATGTGTGAGCAGTTGATTCACTAGATGTATGGCTTCAAAAGTGCAGGTGGAAACAGCTGTATGGGCAGTTGACTGTGTGCATGAGTGTATTGGTGAGTGAATGGATATCTCAGTGCTACATGTCAAAATAAGTACATATGTAAAACACAATACATGTGAGAGTTGACATATATAAATAACTGTGCATAAGAGCCAGTGAATGTGTGAGTGGCTATATGGATCATTGTGAACTTCAATCAAGGATTGTATAAAAGAGTAATTATGTGTTAGTATATGTTTGAATATGTAAGGTGTATATAACTGTATAGTTGAGGAAATGGAGGTGTGATTGATTCTTGGCATGACTGACTAGGTGTGTGAGTAACTCCATGGATGAGTGACAATCTGTAAGTGTCTGTTTACACTGATTGTATCTAAGGTTATATTAGAGTCTGAAGAGGTTCATTGTATTATCACATAAATGATATCATCAGTGATGTGATCAGTAATGTCAAATGAAATGTCATCAGTGATGTCATCAGTGATATCATTTGAGATGTCATCAGTGATGTCATTTGCGATGTCATTAGTGATGTCATCAGTGATGTCACTGACCATGTCATGAATGATGTAATATCGGACATCATTAGCAGTGGATTGCGGGTGCCCGATACATAGTTAGTGCAACTAACTATATATGCGAATTTCAATGGTTTTGTGCGAGTAAATTAAGGTTTTGTAAATGCTAATCCCTAACTATATAAGGTCTAAAACCTATGGTTTTTTCAGTGAATTTTCAAGGTTTTGTAAATGCTAATTCCTAACTATATATGGTCTATAACCTATGTTTTTTTCAGTGAATATATATATATATATATATATATTCACTGAAAAAACCATAGGTTTCACACCAGTTATAGTTAGGAATTAGCATTTAAAAAACCTATGAAATTCACTGAAAAAACCATAGGTTTCACACCAGTTATAGTTAGGAATTAGCATTTAAAAAACCTATTAAATTCACTGAAAAAACCATAGGTTTCACACCAGTTATAGTTAGCTGGAAATTTTACTGATATAAAACCATTGAAATTCCCACGTTATAGTTAGTTGGACTCACTATAACTTGCGCGCCTGCAATGCACTGCTGATGACGTCACATATTACATCACTCATGACATGGTCAGTGACATCACTCATGACATCACTGATGACACCATCCCTGTGACAGAGTGACTGACCCCCTTTCAGTGTAATGTAACCCCTGAAACACATATTCAAAAATAGAAACTAACATTTACAAAAAAGTGGCGATACCTATACCAGTTACAACAACCAATTCAGTAATTCAACCATTTATATACACATTTACTCATTCACCAACAGTTCTATATAGTCATTCATACATATACTCACTTATCATATGTAGTGAAACACCTTTACATCCGTTAACACACCGACAGTCTTCCAAAAGTTACTCACACATATACTCACACATGCAAAAAAACTATTGAACATCCATTTATTTGCATATACAGCTATACACACACTACCACCTTATTCCTAAGGAAACTTACACATACTTACTCTCTTAAACAATCACTTATAGAATCACATACTTATTTAAACAGGAACTCTTACAATCTCTCACTCTCACATTTACTCACTTATATAAATCAATACTCCATATACTAGAATAAAACATATGTATACACACTCATATATAAAACATATTTATTTTTTCAGAAAGACACACATTCACTGGATGGTGTCATCAGTGATGTCATGAGTGATGTCACTGACCATGTCATGAGTGATGTAATATGTGACGTCATCAGCAGTGCATTGCAGGCGCGCAAGTTATAGTGAGTCCAACTAACTATAACGTGGGAATTTCAATGGTTTTATATCAGTAAAATTTCCAGCTAACTATAACTGGTGTGAAACCTATGGTTTTTTCAGTGAATTTAATAGGTTTTTTAAATGCTAATTCCTAACTATAACTGGTGTGAAACCTATGGTTTTTTCAGTGAATTTCATAGGTTTTTTAAATGCTAATTCCTAACTATAACTGGTGTGAAACCTATGGTTTTTTCAGTGAATTTCATAGTTTTTTAAATGCTAATTCCTTTGTATATCGAGTTTCTAACCTTTTTTTTTTTTACAATTTGCTGTTTTTTTTTAAGTATTCATTTTTTTAAATATTTTTTTTCTTTTGCGCTCTGGGTGCGCGCTCCGGGAAGCTTTCAGCTAAGCTCTCCTGTAAGCTTCTCCGAGAGCTCATCTGAAAGCGCACCCAGAGCGCAACTGTCGTTCGTGAAAAAAAAATATGAATGAAAAGTTAATAATAATGCAAAACATTTCGTACCATACAAATAAAATTTGTTTTTTTTAATATGGAAAATGATTATGCATTTCTATAAAAGATTGATGACGTCACTTCGGCGCGCAACGTAAGTGCCCTCGGAAGCGCATACGTGCGCGGCGCATAAACGCACGGAAAAGCACCTACGATCGCGCCACGTTTGCGACCCGGAAGCGCCTACGATCGCGCTGCGTAAACGCACCCGGAAGTGCTCCAGAGCGCGCAGCGTAAACGCGTCGGGTCATGTGACCCTAAAATAACACTTTTCATTGGTTGCTAACAGTTTTTTTTTACAATGAATGAAATCCCCACCCATTTCCTTCACTTCTTCTTTCACTTTTGTGACTGAAAGACCTGCCTTTTTTGCTGCTCCATATTCCTGGATTCATCATGGCTGCCAGACCATCCAGCAGTGAAGATGATTTCATTGATGAAGAGCCTCCTACCCCAAAGGTGAAGGAACATTTCATCTGGAAATTTTTTAAGTTTCCAGAAGGCCAGAAGAAGGTGAATGCACCAAAAGTAGAGTGCAGGATCTGCAAACAGGTCCTGTCACGGGGTAACCCCCAAAAAAAATACTCTTTTGGCAACTTCACCATGATTCGCCATGTGGAGAGGAGGCACCCCCAGAATTTTGCCCGGGAAAGTGTCAGGGCTCTGGCACAGGAGGTTCCCAGAGATGGGGCCTCTACATCAACAGGAGGAGCAACTTCTTCTGGAAGAGAATAATCTCAGGGGCAGGTAGCAAACATTCAACCTGCATTCAACCATGGGGTCGTCAGATGCAGATACTGCAATCAACTCCTCACCTATGGGGAGCAAAGTGTCCTGCTCATGGTTCGGGCATTGGAGAACCATCACTGCCCTTCCCACCCCTAATTTTTTTCTTTTCTTTTTGCTCCTGTTGAGCAGTTTCTATTCCCTGTTTTTGTTCCTCTTCAGTTAAAAGAAGAAAACCAAAAGTTCTTTTCAGAACTACCTCCAATTCTCATCAAAGAGCTATAATCTTAAAAAATGAAGAGTAAGTGAAATATAGTGCATTGATAATTGAAAGGAGAATGAGTAAGAAAGAACAGAAAGGTATGAGAGGTGAAAGGAAGTGAAGTAGGAGGAATGAAAGAAGGTGAGTGTTAGAAAAGAAAGTTATGACACAGTGAATAAACTGGAGGCCTCATTTCTGAAAAGTGACGCATCGCTACGTGAAAATAGCGATGCGTCACTTTTCTGGACGCACTCCTTATGACATTCCAGATATGTCATATTTAATATATGACTAATCAATTCGCAAGGAGTTACAGATATGTCAGTATTTCTGACATATCTGTAAACACAAAAGTAACGCATTGCAGGAGTGCGTCACAAAAGTGACGCAACTCCAGTAATGTGTCCTTTCACATGGAAAAAGCACCATGTGAAAGGTTTGCTGTGAAGCAGGCGCAAGATTTTGGCGCAACTGCATCCTAAAAGTGACGCACTGCGTCATTATTACCAAGCTTTTTGCAAGGAACACCCCCTCTGCATGCATTATACCTGACACTATTTTTTAAAAAGTGACGCATCTAGGTACATGGGTCACTTTTTAAAACTCTGCGCCATATTGTATCTGCATCAGGTATAATGTATGCAGAGGGGGCAATCCCTCGCAAAAAGCTTGGTAATAACAACGTACTGAAATCTATGAGATTTCCCTGCGTCACTTTTAGGATGCTATTGCGTCAAAATCTTGCGCCGGCCTCGCATCACTTTTATGTTTACACATATGTCAGAAATACTGACGTATCTGTAACTCCTTGCAACATGATTCGTCATACATTAAATATGACACATCTGGAATGTCATAAGGACTGTGGACAGAAAAGTGACGCATCACACCAGCAGTGTAATAAAATGTGCCTCGTTGCACTATATTTAAAGGATGCAACAGCATCCTAAAAGTGACGCAGTGAAATCTCAAACATTTAACTGCGTCGCTATTACAAAGCTTTTAGTGGGAGAACACCCCCTCTGCATGCATTATACCTCACGCAGATATAATGTGGCGCTTGATTTTAAAAAGTGACCCATCTACCTAGATACCTCACTTTTTAAATATAACGCAACGAGGCACATTTTTTTACACTACTGGTGCAATGCGTCACTTTTCTGTGCGCACTCCTTATGACATTCCAAGTAACGCATTGCTGGAGTGCGTCACAAAAGTGACGCAACTCCAGTAATGTGTCCTTTCAAATGGGGAAAGCAGCATATGAAAGGTCTTGCCTCAGTCTAACACCTGCTGTAAAGCAGGCACAAGATTTTGACGCAACAGCATCCTAAAACTGACGCAGTGAAATCTCAAAGATTTCACTGCGTCGCTATTACAAAGCTTTTTGCGGGAGAACACCCCCTCTGCATGCATTATACCTGACGCTATTTTTAAAAAGTGACGCATCTAGGTACATGGGTCACTTTTTAAAACTCTGCGCCATATTGTATCTGCATCAGGTATAATGTATGCAAAGGGGGCATTCCCCCGCAAAAAGCTTGGTAATAACGACGTACTGAAATCTATAAGATTTCTCTGCGTCACTTTTAGGATGCTGTTGCGTCAAAATCTTGCACCTGCCTCGCATCACTTTTATGTTTACAGATATGTCAGAAATACTGACGTATCTGTAACTCCTTGCAACATGATTCGTCATACATTAAATATGACACATCTGGAATGTCATAAGGAGTGCGCACAGAAAAGTGACGCATAACACCAGCAGTGTAATAAAATGTACCTCGTTGCACTATATTTAAAAAGTGACGCATCTAGATAGATGCGTCACTTTTTAAATATTGCATAACAATGCGCATTTTTTTACACCGCTGGTGCGTCACAAAAATTGACGCACAGGAAGCGCAAAACTAACAGCGCAAGGCCTTCATAAATATGGTCCTGGATTTTCCCCGTGCTTCGCCGGTGCGCGTACCATGCGCTTCCCCCGCGCAAAACGAAAAAAATTTTTTAATGCCCTGCAGGACCCTATTTTAGTCCCTACATCAAACCTAGGGGGTCAGAGGGGGTCTACTCTTCCCCCTTATGGTCATTTGCCCCTTTTTTTTTCAAACCCCTTGTGTCTCGATTTTACCGAGACACAAGATGGCGGCCGCTCCGCACTGTTTAGAATGTTTACAGACAACTGAGATCCAATCAGCTTCCTGCGCGCAAGTCGCGTGTCGCGCCTGGAGCGCACTCCGGTGCGCGCACGGAAGAGCGCCTATAGATATATATATTTTTTTGAACCTAAATTACTCAAAATCCACTGGAGCACATATCTTGAGACATAGCAAAGGCACATCGGGCTACCAGTCCCTACAATTTTGCCAAGTTTGGTGGAAATCCATTCAGCCGTTCGGGCTAAAAGTGAAATCGACCGCCCTATGGAAATTAACATGGGGAAAACGCGTTTTGGGACCCCCCTTTTATCTCAGCCCCCGCTTGACGAATCCCCCCCAAACTTTCAGGGAAGGACCGGACCGCCATGAGACCATTTTCCTGAAAATTTCAGGCAGATTCGTCAACCGGCGCCAAAGTTATTCAAAATAGAATGTTGAGATTTAACATTGAAAATTATCCTAACTATAACTACCTACTGGCGACCGCCAGTAGGTAATATATATATATATATATATATATATATATATATATATATATATATATATATATATATATATATATTTAACACTCCTTCGCCACTCGGACAAAAGTAATGGGCGCACTCCCTCTGAGTTCCACAAAATGATTTATTCAGATCTCTTCAGTAATGAAAACAACACGATCTACGCGTTTCAGTGCTCCTAGCACCTTGCTCACGTGAGCATATATATATACATATATTCCCTTATCAACCATAAAGTCACCATCCTTAAATCCGAAAAACACCCTTACAAACCAATATCCTTACCAACCCCTAAACCCTGAAAATATACTTTACCACCCAATACCCTTACTCACCACTAAGCCCTAAAAGCACCCTTGCCACCCAATATTGTTACCTACCCTTAAAACCTAAAAACACCCTTCACCTTTAAACCGTGTAAATACCTTTACCACTCAATACCCTTACCCACAACTAAACCACAACCTTATAACTCAATACCCTTGCCGACTCCTAAATCGTAACAATATCCTTATCATCCAATACCCTTACTCATCCCATAACCCTAAGAAAACACCCTTACCACCCAATAACTTACCCACACCTAACCTGTAAAACTATTACCACACTATATTACTACGAACACCCCTAAACCATAAAAACACCTTTAGCACCCTGTATACTTACCCACCACTAAAGCCTGAGATTACCTTTACAACCTGATACCCTTACCCACCTCTTAGCAGATATATACTTAAATTCATACGTGTGATAAAGACGTGTCTGTTAAAAGAAATGCGTAACAAAGGCATTGTGTGACAAAAGATGTGTGGTAAAGGCATTGCACAGTGAATGCACCATATGAAAGCAGTTTCACATCATATACCAGTGCTACCTTTGCATTGCTTGCATTTCCTAGGAGGCACAGGAGAAGCTTACAGTTACAACTTGGATTTTCTCAGCTAATAATCACTTCCAATCACTGATTCAGTTAATGTGATGGGAAATTCTAAGGCCCTCATTATCATTATGAGGTATTTTCCACACATGGTAAATACTATTACCCTAGAGGGAGGTGTTTACCACATGAGTTACATGCCTCCTAATCAGTCTTTTTAATGTGCAAATGAGGCAAAACATAATATTGATAATTAACATACAAATTTCTCCTTTTTTCAAATGGGCCTATAACCTGGCTACATTTCTGCAGGTGTGACCTACTGGATATCCAGGGAGTCTGTAAAGGTGTGCTAATTATCACACCACTCATAATTCTAATCTCTGTGGAAAAGTGCTTATACAGAAATCGGAGTTCAGCTCTGCACATGTAATTGTCCCTAGGTATGTCAGATTTTCCTCTGTTGCATTAGTAATATGAAGGGTAGCCAGATCTTTGTAAGACTGACCTCCTCTTCATCGTGGTTCAAGCGGGCCATGGCAATAGATGCTTTAAGCCAGTCCTCGCACTTTGGGGGGAGGGGATCTTTCCCCTCTTTACATACCTTTCTCCGCCCAAGTAGTACCAAATATAGTAAGATTCCCCCTGAAGAATACAAGTGACAGATAAACAGCGATGTTGGCTTTGTACAGTATCTTGAAGAGTATCACCGATTCCCTTCCAAAAAATTTCCAGTTCAAGTTGTTAGCGATTGGCATTGTACACCTTGGGCATTTGGGTGTTGGGGATGGGTCGAACTTGGCTATTTTGGCTGGGGTTTAATAATACAATCTATTGATTACAAAAAAATGGTTCTTTTTTAGGCTTGCAAATTTTATGTATTTATATAACATTTTCAAAGAGGACTCAAACAGGTTGTCTATAGAAGGTTCGAATGGAGTATGGTTCCAGACCAAAGACAGTGGCAGGTTTTACAGATCTATGTCACAGAAGGTACTCCCTATTCGGCCTAGTTTGCCACAGGAGAATTAATTGGCTAACTAGAACAGCCTGTATCTTTTTTAGGCAGGTGGTAAGCCCTATATGAAGTGTTAACACCACTGCTGCGTGGGGAAGGAAGCAATTCCTTTTGTTGGTTTATTCCCTCACACAACCTAGTGGTGTCATGCTTCATCATCGGGACTTGCTAACGCCTGGAAGTCAGGGTGGGCTCGACCACATTTCAGGGCGCACTTAGTGAGATAGTTTTTGACCAGGAAGATAAAGATTAAAAATCAATGTCAGACCCCAGTATCCCTTTATTCTTGGGTCTGGCAATTATGTTAAAAATTATTTATAGGGTCTCTTGGGATATTATGGTCCTAGGACCCTATTGCCAACATTTTCTGTCTATTGCTGCCCCATGAATTGTGCTTGGACTTTCTTCAGGGTTTGACCCCCTGGAAATAAAACAATTAAGAGAATTTCCCTATACTGTACTGCGATAAGGGCAGATAGCTGCTCCTTATTTAAACGTGACCTTTGTCGCAATCGTTCACTCCATCTGTAAGGGGAACATAGAAAACAAACAGAACAAACACAAATTGGTATTTGGATGTGATCATAAACATATTTCTTTCTCTGTATTTGTGCTCATACCACCGTGTTTCAATGTCTCTGGTGTTAGTGATACCCAGATGCCGGTGTGTCCATTGAAAGTCACCATGTCCATGCAGTCACAGACCACATCTTTTGCAGTAGGTGTAATCAAATGATGGCAGACCCTGCTGCAAACTATAGCCATGTATTTGTGAGAAGTTGGCCTGGTATATGATGCTCAGTAGTTCTAGTGATCACCTTGTACCATGCCAAGCAACCCTTATGATGATTAGTTGTAAGTCAACCTTATAGACCAGCTATCCTAGTAGCGTGGACAAAGCAGTCCTAGGCTAAACTCTGTAAAGGCATGTGAAGCAAGCTGTTTTACCATACACAATCCCCTTGAATACCAAATGAAAGGACACCACACAGATATATATTGAAAATATATATATATTTATTTACTACAAATATCCCCTATACTCTTTATGAGCATAGAAGCAAATGCGTTAAAACAAAACACAGTTTAAATACACAAAAGCTGCGCTATATGGATGAGCCCTAGGGGCCACCTAAACCATATACTAATATAGTGGTGTAAGAACCACCTAGCTGAAAGGAAGTAGGCCTAGGGCCTGGGGAATCGCTGGAGCTGTTCGGGACTAACAGTGAAGAAGTCGGGAAAGGCCTGCGGGACTCAGGTGCAGCGCTTAACCGCATGCTCGCTAGCGGGTTTTCCCGCTGTATGCTGAAATTTGAAAATCGCGGGTTACGTGACAAAGCCAGCTAATCATGCGCGCAGCGCAGGTAACGCCCATGAAGAGCTGGCTTTGTCACCCGCATCGAAGGGGTTAAAGCACACGCATGCAGCAATGCAATTTCAATGGTGCGTAAAAGTTATAAAGTTACTGTTTGAGGAACCTTCCGACTGACCTAGAACAACAAAACTTTAGACTGTGAACCAGTGTAGGAACACCGCCGTTGCTGAGTTACCTCACCCACAGGAAGCGGGTGCACAGGTGCAATGTAGTGTCGGGGTTCGTCAAGTTCAAGTTCAGGAATTTGTATAGCGCACTACTCACCCGGAGGGTCTCAAGGCGCTTGAGGGATGGTGGGGGAATTATTTATCGAAAAGCCAGGTTTTAAGCTGCTTTCTGAAGGAGGGGTGGTTCTGTGTAAGGCGGAGGTGAGTGGGGAGAGAATTCCTGGTTTTGGCTGCTAAGTAGGAGAAGGATCTACCTCCCATGTTGGATCTGTGGATGTGCGGAATTGAGGCGAGGGCTTGATTGGATGATCGTAGTTGGCGGTGGGTTTGTAGAAGGACTCATACAGTATCACAAGGTACAAAGAATCCCACGAGGTTTACGATTACCGATTAAACTATTGTTATATAAATTCCAATATAACAAAAGATTTATGGAAAAGTGGCAGGCTGTGCTGAACAAGTGCTCATTGGATTTAATCCTGTTATTAATTGAAGAACTCTCCAAAACCATCAGGGAGTTAGAAGAAGAGATAAATATTATCAAATCAGACATGTCAACTCGTTGTGAAGCAGATTTTTGGAGACTTACGCTGGAGGACTTGAACTCTAAACTTGATACTTATGGTAAAGAAATTCAAGAAAGAAAATTGCGTAAATTTAGGAGAGATACTATAGATTATAAATTAAATGAGGTTTACACCTGGGCAGAGGTGTACGCCAAAAGGCGTCCTTTTCAAAAGCCTGCTTCATCTTCGCAAGAATCTATAGTTTCGGAAAATGACATGGATCCGGCAAGACAGCCATTGGCATTGAGGCAAGAACCAACAACATCAGGGACAGGAGAAGGAGCGAGTGCAACAACAACGACTACTCCTTTTTTAGACAAGGTTCAGGGAGGAGGGAGACCTCCAGACCTCCAAAAAAAACAAGGAGGAGCCAAAGACAAGGAAAAGGAGACAAAGGAAAAGGAGAAGGAGAAAGAAGCCAAGGACCGCGAAGCGGAAGCTCGGAACTTGAGAAGCAAGGGGAAACCCTAGTGATTAATATCTCCTCAAAACAATTGTCCAGAGCTCAAGAAATGGTACTCAATAAAGGGACATCCTTCATACCCATCTATAATACAAACAAACTAGAACTTGAAGTATCAGTTTTCCGGTTTCTTCGCAACCTGAGATTAAAACATTTCTTCACCAATGTAGTGCCGACAACAGATACACCACAATTGGAACAAGAAGATGAAGATACGGAAATGAGGCAGTTTAGACCCAAAAGCACGTTCATGTCCCCGGTGACACATAAACTTCTGGACACTTTTGAATCTTTGATTCGCCATGACCTTAACAAGCTCAACCTACACCCTAAGATGCGAGGAAATCTAAGAAAAGATGAGCTAGATATCCTACGAAGATTAAGTGCAGATGATCAAATTATGCTCCAAATGGCAGACAAGGGTGGTGCTCTTGTCGTAATGGATATGAGTTTCTATGTGCAGAAGGTTAATGAGCACCTTGAAGACCCAACGACCTACCTATTACTGGAAAATGACCCAACCAATGCATTCATGGCATCACTGTGTTCAATTCTAGATAAAGCAGAAGAATTAGGATGGATAACACCACCATTGCGCAAGTTCCTGACAGTCCAATACCCGAGAAGACCAAAACTATATATGCTTCCGAAAGTGCACAAGAGTCTGAATAATCCACCATTTCGACCAATTGTTTCAGGCTGTGATTCCATCTTCACACCATTGGGACAGCTTATTGATCACTTCTTGCAGAAATTTGTCCAGACTTGGCGCAGTTATGTAAAGGACACGACTCATTTCCTGAACTTGTTTCAAGAAGTACAGAGGAATTACAATCCGGATTGGCTGATGTGCATTATTGATGTGACATCATTATACACATCTATCCCTCTTAAAGATGGTGTAGAAGCTAGCGAATGGGCTTTGTTACAATTGCCTGATCAGGAAGTCAACAAAATTTTCATCTTGGAATTACTGATATTTTGTCTCCAACACAGTTACCTATCTTGGCAAGATAGATTTTATCTCCAAATAAGTGGAACTTCAATGGGTTTTTCTGGCGCACCAGCGTACGCCAACACCTTCATGGCACAATTTGAGGATATACATATTTTCAAACAGGAGACCTGGGCAACGAATCTAGCTTTCTATATCAGATTTATAGATGATATATTTCTGGTTTGGAAAAGTTCACAAGATCTATTAGAACAGCTTATAGGTGAACTTAACAACAAGCATGAAAGAATTAAATTCACCCATGAGATTAGCTCACAACAAATTCACTACTTGGATGTTTTGATAACCCAGAGAGAAGACAGATTGGAAACATCAGTGTACACAAAACCTACTGACAGGAACAATTTATTGCTGTATTCGAGTTTTCACCCTCCATCATTGAAGAACAACCTTCCGTATTCACAATTGCTCAGAGTTAAACGGATAACTTCTAATCCGGTGGATCTGCAAGGAGCCTTACAACAGCAATTAGAGAGATTCAAACAAAGAGGCTATCCTGAAAAAGTTTTGAAAACAGCGTTAAACAAACTAAACCTCGTGATGAGTTGCTCACAAGTAAACCAAAAAAAGAGACAAACAGACACGTGTTCGTGTCTAAATACTCATCGAGATCTCAAGCTATCAAGCAGATTATAAAATCTAGATGGGAACTGCTAAGACAAGAGCCTGATTTCAAGGGACTATTTGAAGAAGAGCCTTTATTTGCATACACAAGAAGTAAGAACTTCAAAGAAATTTTGAAAACCACAGTTTCTGAAAGCCAACCCCAGTTCAATGGAATGCGAAAATGTTACAATTGTGTACATTGCAACAATGTAATAATAGGGAATACCATCAACCACCCGCATTCGGGGAAAAGTATTTCATTAAAATACAACGGAGACTGCAACAGTTCAAACGTAATCTATACTATCAGATGCCCATGTGGACTGCTTTATGTAGGCAAAACTTCGAGAAAAATTAAAATACGTATTTCAGAACACAAAAGCACATTCAGAACAAAATCTACCAAATCCTTCTTTGCAACTCACTGGTTAGAACATCAACACACCAATGCACAACTAAGGTTCACCATTCTTGAAATTATCTCAACAAAACAAGATCACAATCATCCAAAACACCTAGCACAGAGAGAGGCATGGTGGACAAAATTTCTACAGACTATGGCTCCAAGTGGGCTTAATGATAGGATTGAGTTACAGTGCTTTCTTTAGATATGTGTCTCTTAACATAGCCATCTGTGATGTGATGCACTACTAGTCTTGGTAACCAAAATTTTTACAGACTAGGGTTTTGAGAGGACTCATGGATAGGATAGAGTTACAATGTTCCTACAAGAAGTGTTGACCTTAAATACAGTTATCTGTCATGCTATTCATTTCTAGGAAATGTTATTTGACAAATGTTGAGATCTGATCTCTTTTGGGGTAGAATAACAACACAAGGTTTCACACAATCAAATTACTGTCAAATAATGTTTAATGATCTTTATTGTATTAACCATGTGCCCTTGTGATCTAGCATATTAACAATTCATTTTGAATGCAATGTTTGTCACATACACTACAGTTGAACAATGTATAATTATGTTTAAGTCATCAACATTGAGTTGTGGATTAAGTATAAGAACAATTCATATGCTGTTGAGTGTCTATTCAAATGTTGGATTCTTAACCAGGTCAAATTAGATTTCCACCATCCACACATGGCCAAACATTCATGGGTATTCACAGTCTTGATTACCATTCGCGTCCATTTCATCTAGAACAGTGCCCGTTCACCCTGGTTCCTTTATTCATTCAGTTCATTCAATACGGATGGTGGCGATCAGAGTCACCATTCCGAACTAATAGAGGTAACGCGGGTATACAAGAGAGATTGCGACTGGATAAATGTGTATGGTATAACGCAGGACTATTGGAAATTTTATATCGCAAGATGCATGTTTCATTTTGAGATTGGTGTTTTCTTTTCAAAACTTTGTCGATATCATATCATATCTCTGATATCAATCACATCACCGGCTCCTCAGGAGTTATGGGGGGGGGTTGCCTTGGATGTTATTGCTATTGTTATTGCTAATAGCCAGATTAACTTGGCGAGACGACCGTCAGGGGAATTTCAGGGGTTTTGAGGCTATTGTTTTTTTTGCATGTATATGTCTGCCACACATTCTTTACACTCACTGTATGCTCACTTCTAGCTGTATTTGTTTCTATTGCTATTCCTCCTTTGCTCCTTCCCTTGCTCCTTAATCCATTCCTCGCTTGCTTGTTTGTCTCCTGACCTGCTGGGAGTACTGTTCCGGTTTTGCTTCCCTGTTTTCGGCCGCTGCGCCACACCACGCCTCGCGGCCCCCGCTACGCGGGAGCCGCTCGCAGGCGAAAGACACTGGTTGCGACTTGGTCACCGGGTCCCTGAATGTGCATTGGAGCACCAACGCGGCCACATTGACAGCGGATCTTCGCACCGAGGCTAGAGGCGGGACTGCGAGGACCAGCGTGCTGAGCGGCGCTCATCGGCCGCAGCTGGTCCTCTTCCCGCCCCCTCCACCTGATAAAACCATTGTGGAGTGCAAGTTCCCTGGGTTCCTCTCCTGACCTGCTGGGAGTACTGTTCCGGTTTTGCTTCCTTGTTTTTGGCCGCTGCGCCACACCACGCCTCGCGGCCCCCGCTACGCGGGAGCCGCTCGCAGGCGAAAGAAACTGGTTGCGACTTGGTCACCGGGTCCCTGAATGTGCATTGGAGCACCAACGCGGCCACATTGACAGCGGATCTTTGCACCGAGGCTAGAGGCGGGACTGCGAGGACCAGCGTGCTGAGCGGCGCTCATTGGCCGCAGCTGGTCCTCTTCCCGCCCCCTCCACCTGATAAAACCATTGTGGAGTGCAAGTTCCCTGGGTTCCTCTTCTGACCTGCTGGGAGTACTGTTCCGGTTTTGCTTCCCTGTTTTCGGCCGCTGCGCCACACCACGCCTCGCGGCCCCCGCTACGCGGGAGCCGCTCACAGGCGAAAGACACTGGTTGCGACTTGGTCACCGGGTCCCTGAATGTGCATTGGAGCACCAACGCGGCCACATTGACAGCGGATCTTCGCACCGAGGCTAGAGGCGGGACTGCGAGGACCAGCGTGCTGAGCGGCGCTCATCGGCCGCAGCTGGTCCTCTTCCCGCCCCCTCCACCTGCCCTTCCCCTTGATAAACTGAGTCAGGAACGCGAACGCAGGATGCGTGCGGGGCTAAGGGCGGGGCGAAGACCGGGCAAAGAGCGGGCCGTTCTAGGCGTTAGAGGCAGTTAGAGACTGGACTGGGCCGCCCCATTTGATTCTTCATCCTCACTCTCTTTGCACGCTCTTCATTTTGCATCCACTATGGCAACCCGCGAGTTTAGAGACAGAGCGGCAAAATCTAAACTAAAAAATGGTACCTTGGACGATTTTATCACCAGGACCCACACTGCCATCGATAATGAAATAACTAAGATGCAACACAGGGTCTCATTAGAACTCGAAGCTGCTAGAAGACTGTCAGTCGAGTTAACTGCCGCCAAAAAATCCTCTCTAGGTCCTATTGCTTGGGCGAAAACACTAGAGCGCCCGCCCGGCACCGCCCCCACCCTGATTGTCACAAATGCCGATATCCACGTAGCACAAGCAGATAGTATATCTTCCCCACAGGGGGGATCCCCACAAAACTCCACTCCCTCCCCAAAATCTCATCTGGGCGCAATTGTTGAACAAAAGAAGGGTACTGAGGAGGGTTTACCCTCTAAAGCCGAAACCATCCCCGCTTCACTACAAAAAGGTGGTAGTTCACCCAAAGCACAAAACCGCCCACATAACAAAAGGAAGCGTAACCTCACCTCGGCATACTCAAGGAAAAAGGCCAAAGTTGCCAAGGCGCAGTTACCAACAAAGGCACCTCCCCTTGCTTCGCTGCCAGTAACTAAATCTTCTCCCCTAGAAACGTGCCCAGAAAATACTCCCTCGCACACAGTAGTCATCCAAGAAAACAATGACCTCATCATAGAAAGTGACACTGTAGGAACCCCGCTCTGTACCATTAAAGGGAAGGATGTTGAATTTCTCACTGTTGTTTGGGAAACACTTAAAAAACTACTTTCCCCACTAGAAAAGAGATTCACACACATAGAAACACAGCTACTGGAAATAGAAAAAAGCATATTAAATTTGGCAACTATTACCATGCAGAACCCTAAACTAATATGCTCAAATGGACCCCCGCCGCCAGCAGCACCTCCTGGTCCTACGACTTAAGTTGCTGCGAACCCGCAGGCGCCTACCAAGGTCAAGTCCCTGGGAACCACCAATGCACCTCCGCCTCCCTTCCCTGCTGCATCCTCTTCCTCTGCTAGTCTCACTGTTACCCCCAAGGTCAAACCAACACCCAAACCCCGAACCAAGGTAGAAACCCATAATCCTCCAAGTAGGGCAATGTCGAATACTACGCAATCGGGGGCTGTATCTCTTCCGCCACCCCCCTTAGCTACATCTGGCCAAAGAGTACCTGCCTCGACTGACCACCTCAATCCGAGGCAAAATGGCCAGAATACAAACCCTCTAATATCGCAGAGAGCCAGCACCAGCTTCATACGATCAAGGGGATTTGTAGATCTTCCCCCTGAGGTTAGCCCCTATGTTGTGGTGCTGACCGGGGTAACTGAATTGACGTACAACCAGCAGGAAAACTTTGCTTCCTTAAAGAATAAGGTGATCCACTGGTTGGACGCCAATAAACCAATACCCAACCACCTAAGGAGTAAAATCCTTATGGTACGGAGGGTACCCTGGGTAGGGACCACACAAAAGTCCACCTGCGGCGACTGTGTGATTGTCTCCTTCGAGGATCCTAACACTGCTCACGCCATTTACTCATGGATCAACCATAGTACAACCACATCAATAATAGCAAGACCACTTACTTTTTTCTATCCACCATGTCCCCCTCCAACTCAGGGGGGGAATTGGAGTAGGATCCCGGAGAGGAACCACACATGGGGAGTACAAAGCAACTGTTGGGCAGATACACTTGGAGGATGGAACTGGGTCCCGATGTCCAATAGATATGGGTGTCTTGAGGAAGTGGACTGACTTCTACACTCGACAACCACCGTACCTCCTTCACCCACCCCAAACAGCGCCCACTCACAGTCTATGGGCGACGTATTAACTAACAGTGTATCAAATACACACATGGGCGGTCAATCTTTCCCACCAACACCAGCCCACATAATGACTAACGATTTCAGAGTAGGGGTAGGTAGGCAAGTCACATGCTCATCCAAGGGTGTAACTACTGATTCCCACCTGACGTTGGAACATAATCCCCCCATCTTACATAGCCCCAAATTAAATAGTGCCCTATTGGACGCCCCCCCACTCAACCAATGTGGGAAACCCGTAGCACAAGATTGCTCCAAGATATCAGATACTAGTAGCACACCAGAGGCCCCGGGTATAATTTCCATTCTATCCTGGAATGTGGCAGGGCTAGCCAATAAAGTAGATACCCCTGACTGGACTGAGCTAGTAGAGGGCTATGACATATGTCTCTTACAAGAGACATGGGCTAGAGAACAATTCACCCGCCAGGGATTCGCTATCTTTAACATTGAAGCAAAATGGGGAGGAAAGGGCAGACCCTCAGGAGGACTTTCGACCTGGGTTGGGTCCCATTTGGGCTGCAGGGCCACACATCTGGAAACCAACTCTTGTGACTTCCAGTGTGTCTCCATTGATTGGCCTTGCGGAGGGAAGCTCATATTGATTAACATATACTCAAGGCCGGTGGGGGTCGCAGCAACTTCCAGTCCAGTGGAAGATTTAGCACAGTTCCTCGACACACACAATTTTTCCTCCCCTTTAATCATAGGTGGAGACTTTAATCAGCAATATGAACCACTCCCTGACTACCTGTAGGGCATATCTAGTGAGGAGGATGACTTATGGGACATTCCTACCCTGACAGATCCAGCGACCAGGGCATGGTCCCCACTTGCTACCCAGATAATGTCCCTCACTCTCAGCCACTCGCTGAGGGCGTGTAATGGTCGGATCGAGGGTGATATCCCACCAAAAAATACTTTTAATAGACCGGGATACGAGTCATGGATTGATTATATAATGGTTCCAACAAGGGATTGGAGGAGGGTGAAAGACTTCAAAGTTATCCCCAGACTTGATAGTGATCACAACCTGCTCTCACTAAAATTCGAGATCCTTGGTCGGCAAATAGATAAGGTAGACACTAATGCAGCATCACAGCCTGACCTTGTGCTATCCAGCAACAGGCGCAGAATCAAATGGGCCAAATTGCTGGAAAACCATAACAACATTGAGAGACTCTATGCACTAGTCGTCCCCACCCTGGAAAAAGTAGAGCGCGGTATGAACCATTCAGCCAGCGAATCCGAGACCAATATCACATGTAGTTTGGGTACTCAGGCACAATTGTCCGTTCTTGGTAACATCCACTCTGAGTTATGCACCAATCTCGCAGAGGTACTGAATCCAGTGGCCAGGCCTCACAAGTCCAAACAGAGAAGAGCGACCTGGTTCAATGCCTCTTGCAGGGAAGCAAAAACCCTTTTATTGGAATCACTCAAAGCACGAGACACTTTAAACATAATCAGGGAGAGACGAGTAGCCTACAAATCCGCCCTCCACACTCCAAAAATAGATTGGGACGAGGAGAATTGGACAAAAATAACATCTGCCCTCGCTTGTCGAGACTCACGGACCTTTTGGCAGATTGTTAGGCACGGCTCGGCCGAACCACTTGCAGCAGTCGAGGCCAACATAGCACCATCCGTCTGGGAGGAACATTTTAAAAATCTATACCAACCACATAGCAGTGACAGTGGGAAAAGTGAACTTGCAGGAGTGTTCCCCAAGATCAAAAATAGTGCAATTGCCATGGATGGTTTCAGCATAGAGGAAGTCACCTTGGCAATTTCCTCCCTGCCTGCAGGTAAGGCGCCGGGCCTAGACATGCTTCCAGGCGATCTTTACAAGCACAAACCTAAAGTCTGGGCTCCCTATCTTGGGGTGCTATTTAATTCCATTCTGAAAGGTCTGCCAATCCCTTCCACCTGGCCAGGGGCTGAAATAGTGCCAATTTTTAAAAATGGGTCCCCCCTCCTCCCGGCAAATTATAGGCCAATAAGCCTAATCGATGTATCCCAGAAACTATTCTCCAAGCTTTTGTTAAATCGCCTACATGAGTGGATCAGGGACTCCAACATCCTTAGCCCCTTTCAAGCAGGCTTCAGGGAGAAGGTCTCCACTGTGGACCAGGTCTTTCGTCTCGTCCTCATATACTGGAAAACAGTGCAGTTGGAGGGTGGCAGCCTCTACACTGTATTCGTGGACCTGAGGGCAGCGTTCGACCTGGTCCCGAGGAACAAGTTGTGGGAGGTCCTTGCCAAACTGGGGGTCCCCGAAGGTCTTTTGAATATGATAATCCGCCTCCACAGCACTAACTTTGCCCAGGTTAGATGCGGCAGGATGGGTGAATTGTCTGAGAGGTTCCCCGTTGGCAGGGGGGTATGGCAGGGTTGTGTGCTTGCACCAACCCTGTTCTGCCTCTATGTCAACGGGGTAATCACCCACTTAGCGGGTGTACCTAACTCTGACGCCCCAAAACTGGCCGCTGAGAGGGTCCCAGCCATCATGTTTGCCGACGACTACTACTATCTAAGTCAGCAAAAGGCATCCAGCGCATTCTCGACGGCTTTGTGGACTTCTGTGAGGCCCATGGATTAGAAATCAACGCCATCAAAACGAAATTCATGGTCCTCAACACCCGCAGAAATTCCACTTTAGTCCAAGTATTGCACACATCAAGCTGGAAAGAGTAAAAACCTTCGAATACCTGGGAATTGTGCTAAATGACAAATTTACCTGGAGCTCACACCTGGAGAAAGCTGCACTTAAATTGACCCAGCATTCGGGAGGCATAATGAAACTCTTGGCAAGCAACAAATCCTCAATCAGGCCCATTGGCCCTCCATTACAGATATACAAATCTCAGGCCAAGGGGGCTGTCATCTATGGATCTGAACTCTGGGGTCATGAAAAAACATCAATGCTGCTGAAGGTGGAAAATAAATTCATTCTTAACCTTGTTGGGATACCACCGAGCACCCCCCTTGTCCCCCTCAGGATGGACTTAGGCCTATGCCCGCATGATGAGGATCTGGCTCTACGCCCACTGGCCTTCTGGCGTAGACTATGGACAACTCCAGAATTGGCCAGTTACAGGGAAGGACTCCGGTAGGTTCTTGCTATCCCAGGTGCTGGAAAAATTAAATGGCTCAATTCCATCAAACTAGAATTGGAGGCCCTGGGTCTCTCAACAATGTGGTCTGACCCTCTGAACACGTGCCATATCCTCTCTAAAAAGGAACTAGCCAGGTCATACCGTGAAAGCAAACTTTCCTTGCTACTTAACCAACAACATCTCGGGACCTTGACAGCTTCCTTTTTGTCCCACAAAGTGAACTACAACATGGAACAAACTCTGGATAAAATGTATCCCTCCTTACTGAGAAAATTATACCTCCAGTGGAGACATGGGTCTCTCCCCATCAGAACTCTCACATCCAAATGGAGTCACGATCCAAGTAGCACCTGTCCAGCGTGCAGAATTTCGGATGAAAGTGAGCTCCACATCCTTTTTTTCTGTCCAGCTTATCGAGAGATCCGAAGGTACTGGATTGTTCCCCTATGTAGGAATCTGGGATTTAAGAGGTGTCTGGCCGCCTTTAGAGTCTTAAAAACTGATTTGTCGGACCATATTGTGTTTGCTATGGCCAAGTACTTGGGTGCCCTCTGGTCTATCAGAAGGAAATGTCTTAAAATACAGACCTGAGTGCAGACTTGTTTTTAGCATACAAGGATTTCTTTCTAGTGATGTTTTTATGGATTTTACAACTTGCTGTATAAATCATTTAAATGAAATGTCTTTTATAAACGTCTTTTATGGTAAATTTTACCGAAATAAAGATATTTTGAATTGAATTGATTAGTCTGTTAAATATGGTAAAGCAGAACGCCAAAGAGGGGAGCGTCGGGGTCGGGAAAATGAAGAATACCAATCAGAGTTGTAAATCTGCAGTGGACAATTGTGTACTTGATAGGAATGATGGGATTTTGGTGGAATGCAAAAAATCCTGACCCTCCCCCCCTGTGCCACTATGCCCACTTCTCCTGCCACCTCTAGTCTCCCAACTCTGATGTAGCTGGAATTCAGGGAACCCAGCGGACAATTCCAGGGATGTTTTTGAGACTCTGGGGTCATTGTGAAGAACTGACCATAGTTGCTCAGATAGAAGCATGTTCTTCCTCCGCTTCCTCTTCCCTCTCAAATATTATTGCATCACCTGTGCCCACCGTCCACCCTCCTGTCTCAAATAATGGTCACAAAGTGGTTGATGTGGTTGTTGCTGCTGATTTTCCTTGCAGTAATCAAGTTGCTTTAAGATGAGCAGGTAAAAGTTAATACTGAATCCATTAATGGTACAAATCATGGACTGCATTCTATCGAAGTATCAGTTTCTGTCCCAGAGGGATGAGGTGGGCACTCTAAATAATTTGGAACATGGATAGTCAAT